>NC_137471.1:94502494-94925277 GCF_964235325.1 Thermobia domestica
GTGTTTGTGCACCAAAAAGCTAACTTGAAACAAGCTGGGATCGAACCAAGGACCCCATGTACCAGAGGTGAACGCTGTATTGCGTACCCACCATAGCTTTTTCTATGTATTATATTTGGATGAATAAAAGTGCGCATGTATAAGTTGGTGGAACGAGAATGTAGGCGGAAACGGGAGAACTTCACACACAATGTTTAAACTAGAAAATACACTTTGATTGAGGGAAAGCATTTTGTTTTAGAAGTGACTTATTTTTATGATCAGCGCTATTTAATGTTTATGAACGAGGAAAGAAACTGTAGCAGTTATTGGAGAATTATACTTTTGAAACTCTTTATACAAAATTATGTGTTTATATAACTTCATACATACTAGTAAAGAAGATATATGATGTACATTAAGGACGATTTTGACATTATTTAAACAGTGTAGGTAACGACTCTTAAGGCAATACAAGAGACGGACAATTATTTGACAGCGCAGATTAGTTTTATATGCAGATGGAAACAATTGCTTTAAATAAGAGATAGCACTTTGAACGTATAGTTTGGTTAAAATTGCTTTACTTTAGAACTCATAACATTAAGTACAAGGTAACCAACACCATTGGCGATAACTATTAGCAGGACTGTGACCGATGGGAATTAGCGTGTTGGAGAGACAGATACATTTGCGTACATAATAATAATGAGTATGAATATTTGACTTTGGCACCTAGAAGATTATGCAACCGACAAGTTAAAAATGTTTTGAGGATTGCATATAATATTTACAGACAGTCTGATACGATTTTGTATTTTATTTGAAGTGTGATGAATGTTTGTTGAACTAAAAAAAGGGTATTTTATTTATAGGTCTTGTTTGTAAGTTAGAAAAACAAGAAAATATTCTTGTAATGGTGTTATGACCGCCAGAAACGAAATAATAGCTAACATGTACCTTTTACAGTTGAAATAGATTTCTGTCAATTTAAACTTTAATAAAAACTAGTCTGAATTTTGACAATTTTAAACTTTGTTGTAATTGTTACAATTGCATAAGAAAATAGTATTTTAATGTTTTAGTTGTCTGCTTATACAGAGCAGATATATTTGTGAGTGAATACATGACATACAGTTATAACATATCAGAAGTGATGTACTCCCGAAATTAGATCTTCCTAAACCTTAAAGAGATTATATTGTGCAGTTTTCACTTATTGAGTTAAATTTGGTAATTTAAGACGAACTGTGGTTTTGCTTTTTACCCACTGCAGTTGTATTGGATTGAAATACTGAACTTACTATATCTGGATTTTTAGTTACTGTTTTACTGTTTTACTGGTTCTGTATGGTTGCGAAACATGGTCACTTACTCTGAGGGAATAACATGGACTGAAAGTATTTGAGAACAGGATTCTGAGAAGAATATTCGGACCCAAGAGGAACGGGAATGAGGAATTGCGGGAACTTTATAACGAGGAACTACATAGTTTATACGGTTTACCCAACATTGTTAGAGTCGTCAAGTGTAGGAGGCTTAGGGGGCAGGTCATGTAGCTAGAATGGAAGAAAGTAGAAACGCTTTCAAAGTCTTGACTGGAAGACCCATAGGAAAACGACCATTAGGAAGACGTAGGCGCAGATGGGAGGATAATATTAAGATGGATCTCGCAGAGATAGAAATAAAAAGTAGAAACTGGATGCAATTAGCTAAGGATAGAAATCAGTGGAGAGCTTTTGTGAACGCGGCACTGAACCTGCGGGTTCCATAGGCGATAGAGTTAGTTAGTTTACTGGTTTTATGAATGATTTGGGAGGGCTGTTGTTTAAATTGGAATTTGAACCATTACTAATGCTTGTAACGAGAAACTATACATATCTATTGGGAAGTGTGGACTTTCTTTTACGCAGATGAGAAATAGCCTGTGTGTAAGACAGCAATACGGAAAACGAATATTTGCACAACGAATTGAATTACTATTGCTTACAACAAGATTTATTTTAACTGTACCTGGACTTTTGATTGATAAGTAAATTAGTAAATTATATTTTAAGCGGTGTTGAGATTTATTTTGTATTAGGTTATCGACTACTGTTTGGATTATTTTTAATTTATGTTTTATATAACAACAAGGTTATAAAGAACAATATAACAGTAATATGGGTTTTTGAACCACAATAGGGATAACTTTAATGCAGTTGCTGTGTACATGAACTGTTATGGAACATTAATCACTTAGTATATAGCATTTTTATATTATTGTAACTGCAAGAGAACTGTATTATAAGACTACCTAACACATGTAAATAATAGTTAGAGCTAAAATACTGAGTTACTGGCAACTGAATTGTCAGTGAGAGTAATGTATTTTAAAGAAATAAACTGATATTAGAAAAAATAATCTTAGTTGTTTGTATGCTATATGAAGAAACTAGTGTTTAAGAAACATTGCATTAAAAGAAAAAATAATTGTTTCGAAGAATATGGTAGGAAACTGAAAATATTTAATACTTTGTTTTAGATTTTAGAGACATTACCAACGTAAGTAAATGATGAACTATTGTCGATTGAACGGGAATCACTGAGGTTGATACCTTGTGTTTAGTTTATGATATGAAGACTTTAACATTCTTGTTTACAGTTACTTTTAAATGAAAACAACATATAATCTTGTATGCAGAATGGATTGAATTAAGGGCATACTTACGCGAGGGATTCATGGATGCGGACCACATTTAAAACTTTATAACCCAACAAACATTTCAACACTTTCTTAAGAGAATTATGGTTGCAGTAGGAGAGAAATGTGTGATATACTGTAGAAAACTCGATGTTACAGTACCCTTGTACTCTTTATGTCTTATAAAAAGAAGTTAGTGTACTCTTTTGCTGAGGACAATATTGTAAAATTACGTGTCGTTTTATTGCAACTAGAATAATGTTACTTTAATAATGCTTAAACGCAGTCACTGTTAGTGCAGAATCCACCCTCCAACAATTTTCAGGATGTGCAGACCCTTACTTGGTATATGATTTTAAAAAGAATAAACATTGTACGGTAACCTCTTGAAACTTGTAGACCCACAGTGAAGTATAGTCGGATATGGGGGAGGGCACGGTGACTTAGTGGTAGAAGAGATTTTGATGTTTGTGATTTAAAAACCGAGCAAGTGAACTTTGTGGTGGACAACATTTCTTTTCTCCTGGTACTTCCCATTTCCTACATTTATTTATTGGCTTAAATAGCTTATCCGATCTTTCTCTCTTGTAATAGAATCATTGCAAGGCTATGATCATACCTTATAATTATTATTAAATAATCCTTATTGAAGGTTTAATTTACTTCATGATTTCCTTGGAACAATAAAAATGTTTTGCTTGAGATGGATTGTTTTCTCAGGGAGGAAATGTTAGAATCATGAGAACTTGCTTACATGCTGCGTGCCAAACATAATAAGCCCTTGGCGGGCTAAGATCGAACCATGGACCCATCACGCGCCAGAGGTGAACGATTTGAAGGCGATGAAGAATATTTTATAATCCCACAGTAGTATTAATAATTGTTTGAGATTCTTAGTATACTATGTGATACACAGGTTACACGAATTTTATTTTGTTCTTTTTGAACTAATGTTTAAGAGGACCAGAAGGATAGATTTCAAGAACCACCTATGGTTCAAGGATTACAGTTTTAATTTTACAGCTTTATACACATGCATTCAAAATTATATGGTCATTAGATGGTTGTATAAGATTCTTGTTGGACTTGATTTGATTTGAGTTGAACGTCTCTTTTCATCAGCGAAGCTATATGAGACGTGGACCTACTGATTAACGTGGAATCCGAACCACATGAGCTCCCGCCGGGAATCGAACCTGGGTAGACTTTTGTTGGAATAAATGTTTTCGCTGGAACCTTTTTTAAAATTTAATGTAAAACTTTAAACATAATGAAGAAAATAAGAACATACTGAGGTGAAATAAACTTGAAAACTCCCACCGTGCAAAAGAATTAAGGAAAACAGCCTCTGTTTTCAAGCTAAGACTATCTATGGTTGAGATTGACCACCAAATATAATGATTATTTCTCTCAGATGATGAGTTTGTATGCTTATGCCAGTAGCTAAAACTGGAAAAGTGAACCAGGTAGTGTTTGCAAAATGTATCTCCTCACGTCCAAGTCTATCAATTCGCTGACGACACAGCATTTCTAACAACAGCTCGTACTATCCAACGTATTAACAGACTAATGCAGCCAGCCATCAACACATTTGTCCACTGGTGTGACTTAATCTCAGAACATGTGCAATTGTGATGGACAAAAATTCCATGGGTAGTGGGGCTGGTGGACAACAACAACTTCACGAAACATCTGTTGGTATTAAAATTAACGATACATGAACTTTCAAAAGACGAAATGTTTCTTTATCTGGACTGTTAATACTTTTTTGAAATTTCATCGGAACAAGCATTCAACTTAAACTATAATAAACGAACGAACTATCTAGTTGCATTATAGGAGGGCGATACAGGTATGGATGAAAAGTTTATGTATTGATTTTTGAATACGAGTTGTGTGCGAGTAATTCAATTTTATTTAACTTTTAATATTAGAGATTATTTTATACGACCATTTAATATTTTATTATTTCTTATACATATTCGCTTTCATCATTTGTTCATTGTAATGTTAGTAGAAAAAATGTTTTATTTAACAACATGAGCACGAAAACCTACAAGAAAAAATATTAGACAACATTCATAATTATCACTGTACGGAATACTTCTTTAAATGGAAACAGTTTGATCCATTGGTAGAGTGCACCCATCTGGCACGAAGACCCCTTAGTTCAATCCCAAGACCGTGACAATTTGTGATGGACAACACCCTGTGGATATTCTCGGGGTTCTCCATTTCCTATCACTTTCTTCATATTCAACATTTTTACAATCATTAACCATTCAACGTTGCCTACTTGTAAAATGTCTCGAGTAGATGAGTATATAAGACTCATGCCAGAACAGAATGTTTTCTCTTTGCTCTCAAGCCAGAAAAAAAGCAGAAACTCATATCTACTTGCCAGAAAAAGTGTTTTCGATTTGCTCTCAAGCCAGAAAAGAAGAAACTCGTATCCACGAAGTGAAATTTCTCGAGTTGCTACTCGCCAAATTTCACAAGTTTTCGTGGATACGAGTTTCTTCTTTTCTGGCTTGAGAGCAAATCGAAAACACTTTTTCTGGCAAGTAGATATGAGTTTCTGCTTTTTTTCTGGCTTGAGAGCAAAGAGAAAACATTCTGTTCTGGCATGAGTCTTATATACTCATCTACTCGAGACATTTTACAAGTAGGCAACGTTGAATGGTTAATGATTGTAAAAATGTTGAATATGAAGAAAGTGATAGGAAATGGAGAACCCCGAGAATATCCACAGGGTGTTGTCCATCACAAATTGTCACGGTCTTGGGATTGAACTAAGGGGTCTTCGTGCCAGATGGGTGCACTCTACCAATGGATCAAACTGTTTCCATTTAAAGAAGTATTCCGTACAGTGATAATTATGAATGTTGTCTAATATTTTTTCTTGTAGGTTTTCGTGCTCATGTTGTTAAATAAAACATTTTTTCTACTAACATTACAATGAACAAATGATGAAAGCGAATATGTATAAGAAATAATAAAATATTAAATGGTCGTATAAAATAATCTCTAATATTAAAAGTTAAATAAAATTGAATTACTCGCACACAACTCGTATTCAAAAATCAATACATAAACTTTTCATCCATACCTGTATCGCCCTCCTATAATGCAACTAGATAGTTCGTTCGTTTATTATAGTTTAAGTTGAATGCTTGTTCCGATGAAATTTCAAAAAAGTATTAACAGTCCAGATAAAGAAACATTTCGTCTTTTGAAAGTTCATGTATCGTTAATTTTAATACCAACAGATGTTTCGTGAAGTTGTTGTTGTCCACCAGCCCCACTACCCATGGAATTTTTGTCCATCACAATTGCACATGTTCTGAGATTAAGTCACACCAGTGGACAAATGTGTTGATGGCTGGCTGCATTAGTCTGTTAATACGTTGGATAGTACGAGCCGTTGTTAGAAATGCTGTGTCGTCAGCGAATTGATAGACTTGGACGTGAGGAGATACATTTTGCAAACACTACCTGGTTCACTTTTCCAGTTTTAGCTACTGGCATAAGCATACAAACTCATCATCTGAGAGAAATAATCATTATATTTGGTGGTCAATCTCAACCATAGATAGTCTTAGCTTGAAAACAGAGGCTGTTTTCCTTAATTCTTTTGCACGGTGGGAGTTTTCAAGTTTATTTCACCTCAGTATGTTCTTATTTTCTTCATTATGTTTAAAGTTTTACATTAAATTTTAAAAAAGGTTCCAGCGAAAACATTTATTCCAACAAAAGTCTACCCAGGTTCGATTCCCGGCGGGAGCTCATGTGGTTCGGATTCCACGTTAATCAGTAGGTCCACGTCTCATATAGCTTCGCTGATGAAAAGAGACGTTAAACTCAAATCAAATCAAGTCCAACAAGAATCTTATACAACCATCTAATGACCATATAATTTTGAATGCATGTGTATAAAGCTGTAAAATTAAAACTGTAATCCTTGAACCATAGGTGGTTCTTGAAATCTATCCTTCTGGTCCTCTTAAACATTAGTTCAAAAAGAACAAAATAAAATTCGTGTAACCTGTGTATCACATAGTATACTAAGAATCTCAAACAATTATTAATACTACTGTGGGATTATAAAATATTCTTCATCGCCTTCAAATCGTTCACCTCTGGCGCGTGATGGGTCCATGGTTCGATCTTAGCCCGCCAAGGGCTTATTATGTTTGGCACGCAGCATGTAAGCAAGTTCTCATGATTCTAACATTTCCTCCCTGAGAAAACAATCCATCTCAAGCAAAACATTTTTATTGTTCCAAGGAAATCATGAAGTAAATTAAACCTTCAATAAGGATTATTTAATAATAATTATAAGGTATGATCATAGCCTTGCAATGATTCTATTACAAGAGAGAAAGATCGGATAAGCTATTTAAGCCAATAAATAAATGTAGGAAATGGGAAGTACCAGGAGAAAAGAAATGTTGTCCACCACAAAGTTCACTTGCTCGGTTTTTAAATCACAAACATCAAAATCTCTTCTACCACTAAGTCACCGTGCCCTCCCCCATATCCGACTATACTTCACTGTGGGTCTACAAGTTTCAAGAGGTTACCGTACAATGTTTATTCTTTTTAAAATCATATACCAAGTAAGGGTCTGCACATCCTGAAAATTGTTGGAGGGTGGATTCTGCACTAACAGTGACTGCGTTTAAGCATTATTAAAGTAACATTATTCTAGTTGCAATAAAACGACACGTAATTTTACAATATTGTCCTCAGCAAAAGAGTACACTAACTTCTTTTTATAAGACATAAAGAGTACAAGGGTACTGTAACATCGAGTTTTCTACAGTATATCACACATTTCTCTCCTACTGCAACCATAATTCTCTTAAGAAAGTGTTGAAATGTTTGTTGGGTTATAAAGTTTTAAATGTGGTCCGCATCCATGAATCCCTCGCGTAAGTATGCCCTTAATTCAATCCATTCTGCATACAAGATTATATGTTGTTTTCATTTAAAAGTAACTGTAAACAAGAATGTTAAAGTCTTCATATCATAAACTAAACACAAGGTATCAACCTCAGTGATTCCCGTTCAATCGACAATAGTTCATCATTTACTTACGTTGGTAATGTCTCTAAAATCTAAAACAAAGTATTAAATATTTTCAGTTTCCTACCATATTCTTCGAAACAATTATTTTTTCTTTTAATGCAATGTTTCTTAAACACTAGTTTCTTCATATAGCATACAAACAACTAAGATTATTTTTTCTAATATCAGTTTATTTCTTTAAAATACATTACTCTCACTGACAATTCAGTTGCCAGTAACTCAGTATTTTAGCTCTAACTATTATTTACATGTGTTAGGTAGTCTTATAATACAGTTCTCTTGCAGTTACAATAATATAAAAATGCTATATACTAAGTGATTAATGTTCCATAACAGTTCATGTACACAGCAACTGCATTAAAGTTATCCCTATTGTGGTTCAAAAACCCATATTACTGTTATATTGTTCTTTATAACCTTGTTGTTATATAAAACATAAATTAAAAATAATCCAAACAGTAGTCGATAACCTAATACAAAATAAATCTCAACACCGCTTAAAATATAATTTACTAATTTACTTATCAATCAAAAGTCCCAGGTACAGTTAAAATAAATCTTGTTGTAAGCAATAGTAATTCAATTCGTTGTGCAAATATTCGTTTTCGTATTGCTGTCTTACACACAGGCTATTTCTCATCTGCGTAAAAGAAAGTCCACACTTCCCAATAGATATGTATAGTTTCTCGTTACAAGCATTAGTAATGGTTCAAATTCCAATTTAAACAACAGCCCTCCCAAATCATTCATAAAACCAGTAAACTAACTAACTCTATCGCCTATGGAACCCGCAGGTTCAGTGCCGCGTTCACAAAAGCTCTCCACTGATTTCTATCCTTAGCTAATTGCATCCAGTTTCTACTTTTTATTTCTATCTCTGCGAGATCCATCTTAATATTATCCTCCCATCTGCGCCTACGTCTTCCTAATGGTCGTTTTCCTATGGGTCTTCCAGTCAAGACTTTGAAAGCGTTTCTACTTTCTTCCATTCTAGCTACATGACCTGCCCCCTAAGCCTCCTACACTTGACGACTCTAACAATGTTGGGTAAACCGTATAAACTATGTAGTTCCTCGTTATAAAGTTCCCGCAATTCCTCATTCCCGTTCCTCTTGGGTCCGAATATTCTTCTCAGAATCCTGTTCTCAAATACTTTCAGTCCATGTTATTCCCTCAGAGTAAGTGACCATGTTTCGCAACCATACAGAACCAGTAAAACAGTAAAACAGTAACTAAAAATCCAGATATAGTAAGTTCAGTATTTCAATCCAATACAACTGCAGTGGGTAAAAAGCAAAACCACAGTTCGTCTTAAATTACCAAATTTAACTCAATAAGTGAAAACTGCACAATATAATCTCTTTAAGGTTTAGGAAGATCTAATTTCGGGAGTACATCACTTCTGATATGTTATAACTGTATGTCATGTATTCACTCACAAATATATCTGCTCTGTATAAGCAGACAACTAAAACATTAAAATACTATTTTCTTATGCAATTGTAACAATTACAACAAAGTTTAAAATTGTCAAAATTCAGACTAGTTTTTATTAAAGTTTAAATTGACAGAAATCTATTTCAACTGTAAAAGGTACATGTTAGCTATTATTTCGTTTCTGGCGGTCATAACACCATTACAAGAATATTTTCTTGTTTTTCTAACTTACAAACAAGACCTATAAATAAAATACCCTTTTTTAGTTCAACAAACATTCATCACACTTCAAATAAAATACAAAATCGTATCAGACTGTCTGTAAATATTATATGCAATCCTCAAAACATTTTTAACTTGTCGGTTGCATAATCTTCTAGGTGCCAAAGTCAAATATTCATACTCATTATTATTATGTACGCAAATGTATCTGTCTCTCCAACACGCTAATTCCCATCGGTCACAGTCCTGCTAATAGTTATCGCCAATGGTGTTGGTTACCTTGTACTTAATGTTATGAGTTCTAAAGTAAAGCAATTTTAACCAAACTATACGTTCAAAGTGCTATCTCTTATTTAAAGCAATTGTTTCCATCTGCATATAAAACTAATCTGCGCTGTCAAATAATTGTCCGTCTCTTGTATTGCCTTAAGAGTCGTTACCTACACTGTTTAAATAATGTCAAAATCGTCCTTAATGTACATCATATATCTTCTTTACTAGTATGTATGAAGTTATATAAACACATAATTTTGTATAAAGAGTTTCAAAAGTATAATTCTCCAATAACTGCTACAGTTTCTTTCCTCGTTCATAAACATTAAATAGCGCTGATCATAAAAATAAGTCACTTCTAAAACAAAATGCTTTCCCTCAATCAAAGTGTATTTTCTAGTTTAAACATTGTGTGTGAAGTTCTCCCGTTTCCGCCTACATTCTCGTTCCACCAACTTATACATGCGCACTTTTATTCATCCAAATATAATACATAGAAAAAGCTATGGTGGGTACGCAATACAGCGTTCACCTCTGGTACATGGGGTCCTTGGTTCGATCCCAGCTTGTTTCAAGTTAGCTTTTTGGTGCACAAACACTATGTGCGTGGGTTTTTGTTGTAGTTCTCCTGCTTCTTCCCACTTTCTTCATTCCACCATATTCATTAATTTCTCATCATCACCGTCTCCTTTAGTCTAGCCAGTATATTCGTTGAATGTAACACTTATAATAACTTTTATGTCGATATTTCAGTATTCAATATTCATATCACACATTATCCAATATTTTCAATATTTCATACAACTAAGATCCAACGGTTTCAGTGAATCCATATTTTAAAACCAATCTATAACTCCTTTACGTTAACAACCTCCGCAACAAACAATTCAGGAAAATAAGGTTTGTTCTCCACTGTTTCTATTTAAATTTTTTATTTCCTTCACCACCTAAAACAATAAAAGAATTAAAAATTAATTATTTGCTGTATTACGATTTCCAATTACAAAATATAAGTATAAAGTTTCCCTTTTAACTTCACTACTACATTTCATCCTGGGTAATATGTTCAAACAGTCTCGGGTCTCTTTTGCCTTAGCTTTCAACATGAAAAACCTTTAAGTTCAATCTGCGGTAACGTTAAACGTTCTGTCGCCATATAACCTCATTGTTACACTAGCGTTTATGAAACAAAACACAAGTTTACAATAATAATAATAATAATTCTTACCATATACTTTCTAAATACCAGTTATACGTCTCACACAATTCATAGTTATGTATAAGTAACAACATCTGCTAAGCAAAATGTTTGTCGTACGGCTTTTCACGTTTAAGAGCCCTGGTTCAATTCCCGGGTGCGCATTCTGCTAACTTTCTGTACAATATAATTTATATATACCTGTTATGTCATACACAATTCATAGCTACATATAAGTAACAAGTTCGCACTGCAAGCAAAGTGTTTGTCGTACGGTTCTCCACGTGGGAGAATAGTAATTCGAGTCCCGGGGGCGCATTCTGCTAACTTTCTGTACAATATATTTTTATATACCTGTTATGTCTTACACAATTCATAGCTACATATAAGTAACAAGTTCGCACTGCAAGCAAAGTGTTTGTCGTACGGTTCTCCACGTGGGAGAATAGTAATTCGAGTCCCGGGGGCGCATTCTGCTAACTTTCTGTACAATATATTTTTATATACCTGTTATGTCTTACACAATTCGTAGCTACATATAAGTAACAACATCTGCTAAGCAAAATGTTTGTCGTACGGCTTTTCACGTGGAAGAGTCCTGGTTCGATTCCCGGGGGCGCATTCTGCTAACTTTCTGTACAATATAATTTATATATACCTGTTATGTCATACACAATTCATAGTTATGTATAAGTAACAAGTTCACACTTCAAGCATAAAATTTAGCGTACGGTTCTCCACGTGGGAGAATACTCATTCGAGTCCCGGTGCAATCATTAATGTTGATTCCCTACATATTACATTATACTATATCTTAGTCAAGTTATAATTCCATAAAAGTACACCGAATCATATCATTTTTCAATGCCGGAAAATCCGCAATCAATTCCCGATTAAAACCAAACACTTCCGTCCCCTTATACTTCCAACAATTACAATATGTCCCTTTCCCATATAAAAAAGTAAACAAGTATACTACAAGAAACCTTTCCAGAAGTTTCGAGTGTGTTCTTTCCCCTATTCCAACAATAATAAGCTTGGAAAAAGATCTGGAAGTTTCCAGTTCTTTCTTTCACTCATACCAACGATCCAAATTTCTACAATATTCTCCAGCAGCAGCTGCCGCGTTACATGTGCTGCATATTAATGAATTACCTTGTTCTACGTGTGTGATCTGCATATTTTATTTCCGAAAGGTCTTTTCTGTATTTTGCTTGTCCAATTAACATTTCTTTTCACCGGAAACCAATTTATTATATGTCATGTTACCTCCGGATGCACCTGCATACATTATGTGTCATTAGTATGCGTAAAAGGGTGTATCCATTTTTTTAAACGTGCATTAGGAAGTGCTAAAATGTCAAAAAAGTACACACTCATGAATATTCATGAGTGAGGACTAGATGCCCCATAACTACTCAACTGGTTTGGTTGGGGGCTATCGAATAAACATGCCTCTCCAAACTCTTGTGACTAAACCTTTGAAGAAATTCGCTACTTTCTACGTTATTTTAGAAACACACAAGGCATAATAGTACATTAACGCTGTTGTGGTCGGAAAAGCATTTCTGAAAAACTACTGGAAACCAGTGAAACTAATCGAGAATCAAATCAACTCGTCAAGAAGACAAGTTATCCTAAATCGCGACAAACTGAAATTAAAGTTGTAGAATGTGATATTCCTTGGAAGGCAAGGCATTGCCATTCAAGGCCACAGGGAAGATGCTTGTGCGGATAATTGGACCTCAGATGGTGACGGTGTAGAAACTAAATTCAACGAGGGCAATTTTCGAGAATTGGGCAAATTTAGAATGACTTGTGGTAACGATGTCTTAAAGAATCACTGGAAGAAAGCATCGAAAAGGACAATTTTCGCCAATAAAACCACACCAAATGCCCTCATTGAGGGTTGTGAATGAGAAATCACGTCTGTAATATAGTCAATCGAGTGCGGGAGGGTCAGTTTTATTCTGTTATGCTTGATGAGACTACGGACGTTTCTTACACATCTCAGCTGTTTTTGATTCTAAGGTACGAAACTGCTTCAGTTTAATTGATCCTCGATCAGCAGAGCTGAAACGTGAGGACATAGGTTCGAGCTCGGAGTCCGAAGAGGCAGAACCGCCCGAACTCTCACTGACTGGAGGGAAATTTGAAAAAAAACTGTTCTATCTTTTTGCTACGAGACTTCTCACTCGACCCGAAAAACTGCCTTGATATTGGTACAGATGGTTGCGCCGTCATGACCTCTCAAAGTCGCGGGGTTAGTGCAGGAGATCTAGGAGGAGGCTTCAAATGCGCTGCACTGTTCATATTGCAATCACAGCCTCAACTTGTCCATCTTCAGGTCATCGTCAGTATAGTGTGTGAGGAAATGTCTGGGAACAATGAAAGAGATCATTGCGTTTTCCACCGCATCGTCAAAACGTAATACTGTCCTTAAGCTTACGGTTGGTGGCCAGTTTGAGACATTTTGTGAAACGAGATGGGTTGAACGAAACGACGTAGCGTTACAATTTCACGTGAAATCCCAAGAAATTAGTGAGGCTCTACAGTGTGTTCCAAATAATCCAAGTTAGATACAGAAGCCAAAGCACGGGCACTTTATTTTGCCATGCACGACAGCGAGTTTGTGGTAACTATTACTTGTCTTCAGGATGTTCTCACGATCGACTTTTGCAGAAGACAGATTTAGACATGAACGCAGCGTCAGACGCCATTCAGGACACTATCGCAGCATTAAACAAAAAGCGTTCAAACAGCAAAGAAGAATTAAAGGCAATTTTCGAAGCAATATCAAGAATGGCTGCCAGTGTCGACCACTGGCGGATCCAAGGGGGGGGCGGAGGGGGCGACCGCCCCCCCCAAAGGTCTGGATTTTACTTCCAGCATTTATCGTTGAAAAATACAAATATGGTCTTTTCCCGACCGATTCAATCTGTGTGACAAGCCTAGCAGAGTAATCAAAATGTGTGGTACTTAGTAGTACTTAATACAGACAAATTTGAAGTGTGAATACTTATGTCCCTAGTTCCTTGAGGCGGTCACTATAAGCCCCAAAGGAGTGAGAATATGATTCATTCGTTGGACCTGCAGCTGTAGGAAGGAGGGTAAGACGCCTTACTCTTTGAACTAAAAAGATATATTTTAAAATTGTGTCCTAGAAAAAGGATATGGAAATGGAATTCGTATCCCGAAACTTCAAGTACCTGAACCTTGAATAAAGAGAAGTGTAGAATCTTACCTAAAAGCACTCTGAATCTGAGACTTTTCGGTTGGTTGATTGATTGATATGTATTTACTTCGTTTGTTAAAAGCGATGCTTTACAGAACGAGAACTAGAGTTTAAAGTTGGATCTGAACCACCATAGTGCATTCTATGCTCATTCACCGAGAATCAAATCACAGAACCTCATGCATCAAAGATACGTTCGCTAGCTACTAGATCAACGAAGAGAGCCGTGACTTTTGGGGTTCAAACACGGAAACATTAGGAAGGGACCAGGGATTTATTGTGACTTTTAATGGCATTTCATCTCTTCTTGGGAAATAACACAAGCTGTTATATAAAGAAGTCCTGAGTGAGTAACTGATCGCACAGGCCAAACCGCTCAAGCTAGAAACTTGGAATTCGGACTGTAGATAAGATTTCTGGCGTAGGGTATCACTAAGGAAGGATTTCTTGGAAATTCGAAGGGAAGGGGTGGCCATGGATTTCTCATTTTAAATAATTTGACACGCGTTTCAACGTTTTTTGATACTTTAGTAAAATGTGGAAAAAAGGGAGGGGAAGAAAAGGGGGCGTGGTTTGCAATTATAAAAATTAGATATCAATATCTAAGAATCTTCGAAGGTTAGAAATATGAAATTTGGTGTATGGACTTCTCATTCAAAATAATACAATATGTATTTCAGCGTTTTTGATATTTTACCTAGAAGGAAAGAAAAGGGACGGTTATTATTATTATTATTAATATTATTATAATTGATATTATTATTATTATTATTATTATTATTATTATTATTATTATTATTATTATTATTATTATTATTATTATTATAGGATGCTCATATCTCGGGATCGTTTACGGTTAGAGGCATGAAAGTTGGTAGTTTAATTTTTCATTTAAAATAATTAAACATATTTGAGCGTTTTTTGCCACTTAACGTAGAAGAGAAGGAAAAGAGGTGGGGATGGTTCACTAAAATGCCTTACGAGGTGTTTGAATTTCGAGACAGAGATTTAGCTTAATGCAATGCTATATGAAAGAGATACGTAGAAGAACGCGAAAATTGTGCCACGGTAAAACGTAGGAGCATTTACTATACTGTGTGAGGCCGTATGCAGAGCAAATTGGGAGTCTGGGGGCGAAGCCCTACCTAGGTGAAGGCTAGTATAATATAATTTTATTGTTGTAAGCATAGCTATAATTATATTATGTTTCTAACAACTGCATTTAAGAAATTACCTAATAGAGCCAATTTCCAACCCCGTATTCCTAGTCTGGTATAATGCTTTTCTTTCTTTACATATTTAATTATATCGCAGCAAAAGAGGGGGTGTATTCGTACAAAATACCCTATACAAAGCATCAACCGAAAGAACATTTCAACACTAAAGAGGTTGAAGACATGGCTACGGTTCTGGATGGGTGCAGATCGACTTAGCGACCTGGCAATACTATATACGCACCAAGACAAACGTAGATTACGCTCGTGTCATCGGCAGATTTGCCAGGAACAAGATAGGGCGTAGATTTGAGTTTGTGCTGTAACTTTCCCAGAGGTGGACTGCAAGGTGACTAAGGCTGTTGTTTGGTTTTCGCCCGTCGTGGTGTTTGGTCGTAATTATTTTCAACTCGTGGGTACTCCACAAAAATCATGAGCCTGAGTATAAGTTGAACTCCTTGGATGTATCTGAATCGCAAACAAACTCGAAAAATTTTCTGAAATTGCTTTGTTAAAATCTTTAACTGAAACAAAAGGGCACAACCACAATCGTAAAAGATGTGTACCGGTATATAGGCTATATTATATTTTTAATAAACAGTTATATATTATACATATGATATTTGTTTGTGTAACATCCACGTGTGTGCAAAGGAAACGTGGACCTACTGATTATAGTGGAATCCGAACCACTTTTTCGTTCAACTGTATCCCCACCGGGAATCGAATCCGGGATCACGCGCACAAAAGGCAAGCGTGTTAGCCTTTAGACCAAATGGGGTCCATATTATATCTGAGATGAAAGAAAAACAAGTTATACGTACATTATTCTCTATTGGTAATTTCGTTTAAAGGTGATAATTTTTTTTCAAAATTAAATTTTAATTTGCATTTTAAAAAAATGTGATATTGTCAAATAATATCGCCAGTCGGTATGTTTTAGGAAATATAGTGTGCGCTGTAATGAACGGAAATATCACTTTGGTTTTACATTTCTGATCTTCTTTCGTTCATTTTGTTGTAGACTTTGCTAATCTTTCAGAGTTTTTTTTTTTTACTAGTTATACATTATAATAGCTTATATTGTAATTCTATATAATTTTAATTCGTGTAAAATTTATACACATTTCGTGCTAGATCCGACAAAATTTCTGTTGAGTTTGCGCAAGAGAAAGTTTAGTATTGATATTTTTATTATTACATTATTTGCAGTATTTTACTGAATAAATTGTGCGTTTACCTTCGTAATGATTTATATGGTTAATGAGTACCGCAATATATTATATTTATGTAGGATTTATCTTCACAATTCATTTCTTTGTATGTTAATGCTGTAGGTTAACTTCAAATCGTCGGTCTGGATTCCTGTTAGTAGTACAGCACAATGCTTAAATGCAGCTATGATTAATATTATGTATTAGACAATGTATCCATTTCATTCTCCTGCACTTGATCTGTGCCCTTGAAAGCGCAGGCCATAGTTCTTTTAAGGCAAAAACCATAACATCCTTATTTCAGGGGAAAGCCACGAAATTCAAGTTCGGACAATCACTAGATACTACGAGGAATAATCACGGAGCCACTAAACATCCTTGGAGTTCAGTTTGAATATTATATTTCTTCTTTTTCAATTTTCGATTTGCTGAATTATATCTGATATAAACAGAAATGAAAGCAATATGTAAAGATTGCTCCCTATATTTTGGGCCATTTGAACACTGTGTACCATATACTATTAAACATTAATTATTAATTATAAACTTTAATGTATTTTTTAAGCTACCAAGAAACGTATACAGAAATATCATAATGTATTTTGTTATTTGTTGACATTTTGTATTATTCTTTATGCATGTATACATTTGATATTGATTTTTGCGTACACCGAATCTGTCGTGTTTTTTTTTTTTTTTCAACTGCTGTTCCGCAATTGTTATTCAAAATATAAACAATTAGAGCAAATTGTACATATTTCCGCTAAAATGAATGCCATAGTCAATACAGTATTTTCTTTTGTGCAAGTATTGTGCAAGACAGCGCATCTGATATATTGCGTTGACTAGTAAATCATGACGCCGCCATGTCTCCGAAATGAAAGTGCGTATTTAATTTAAATCTTCAGAATACTTTCATAAAAAAAAATAAAAAAAAAAAAAAAAAACTTACAAATTCGGGTCTCAAAATGGAATCAGGGAATCAGATTTAGCTAAATCAGGTTTAGATACCCCCCCCCCCTCAAGTCCCGCATTCGTATGCGTCCGATTTTTTCAAAATAAAATTCTGGTCACCTTGAGGCTACGCTCATCTTCCAGGGAGCGAACCGCCCCCCCCAAACGATCCTTCTGGATCCGCTAGTGGTGTCGACGTGCAGATTCGAACTCATCATCTCACCCAAAGACAAACACATCGTACGCACTAAAGGCAGATGACACGACATCTTACTTCTGAAGAACTGTCTACATTCCGTTGATAGAGTCGGTTGTAGAAGACCTCAAAATGCGTCTTTCGCCGGGTATTTTAAACGTATACGGACTCAACATTCTATTGCCAACACGCGCAACTGACAAAACTCTGAGCAACACCTCCGCGTTCTAGCAGAAAGACTTTACCGAACTATCGGAAGTGAAGAAAAAATGCTGTTTTTCCTCCTCAGTTCTGAATTTGCCACGGACACGGACTGCGTTGCAAGCCTTGGCCACCAGTGACGAAGTTCTTCACGTGACTATTCGAAAACTGCTGTACATACTTGTAACTCTGCATTCGAGCGTGACCAGTGCAGAACGATCTTAATCCACATTGCACCGACTGAAAGCGTGGTTGCGATCTCGTTCTGGCGAAAAGCGGCTGAATGGAAAAAATGAAAATGATTTTTTTTAGTTTTACGTCCCACGCTTATGCGGGCTAGGCTAAAGGAAACGGTTATAATGAGCAATGGTGGAATGGAGAAAGTGGGAGGACAGTGAAGTGACATTCCTTTTGAATGTCACAGGAACATTTTCATAGATCGCGACAATATTATATCGACGACAGATACGCCTTGGGTGGTATTCACCGAAAAGCGCGTTTTGCGTTGTAACTTGTCGTAAGTTCTTTTGTCCTTTTGTTTAATTCATTTTACTAAAATACAGAAATATTAGAGCGTTCTAAAAAATGTTTAACCTAATATTTTTTCTAGCGAAATATTTAGTAAAGCATAGCCACGACCAGGCCTGTAGACAGAATATCTTTTTGGGGAGGGGGCATTGTGGTGAAAATTCCGTAGCAATTATATCTTTTACCCTCTTTTCCTGAATTCGTTTTACCTTTCTTTTTTTGGAGGGGGGGTAATTTATGGGAACATCCCAGTCCACAACAAAGAGCTTCCCCCACAAGACGTTTGGTTTAATCCGCCAGTGGTTTTAATTCATAATATTAGATAAGTTTAGGTTGGCAAAGGTATTCAACTACTGTTAAACACAAATGGCTAGAAACTGGCAACTTTAAAAGCAAAATTGGCAAAAAAAAATATAGCTAATAGCTAAACTATATTTCTACTGGCTAAATGCAATGTTGAAATCACTCGATTTGGCCATAAATGGCTAAATTGGCAACACTGATTCGAAGGGACTAGGTTGACATTTTATGAGGCATGATTTTCCAAGTTCAACAATTTTATTGTGTGAAGTTTTGCATAATCATGGTACACTGTAACATCAATTAGTTTTTCCCCCCTCTATTTTTCTTCTTAACCTTTTCCCCAGTTAGCTGGGGTCGGCTTTTCGGATTGCTCATCTCCACATGTTTCTATCTTGTGTCATATCCACCTTGACACCTCACTGTACCATATCGTTCTTCACACAATCTCCCCATTTCTTCTGTGGCCAACCTCGCGCTCGTTTTCCAATTAGTTCTATAGCATCCACTTGGTAAGCTACATACTCCGGTCTTCTTATATGCCCAAACCTTCTCAGTCTAGTTTCTTTTAGCTTTTCTAATACTGTTCTCACCTTTACTGTTCTCCGAATAACTTCTTTCGTAATTCTGTCCTTCCACACTCCACCTATCCACTTCAGAATTTTCATCTCCGCAGCATTCAACAATTGTTTTTCTCTCTTCTTCGTCGTCCAACATTCCGTTCCGTATAATATGGCAGGTCTCACTACTGTTTTGTATACCTTTCATTTAAGGTATTATCTTTGGTGCGTAGGGTCCCTGATGCAATCCCCGGTCAAGGTAAGTATTTGGTGGACGTCATGTCCGTGGGTTTTGTCGAGGTATCCTGGGTTTCCTCCCACTTTCTCATTCTACCAATTCTTCCATAATCATTCACTTGCTTTAATCATCGTCTCCCTTAGCTTAAAGGACATAACGTGAGACGTTCAATTGAAATATTTCATTTCCCCTGTAAGGCGTACCTTATGATCACATAATCAGTGTTGGGAAGTACCTAGGTACAAAACGCGTACCTAGGTACATTTAGTATTTAGTACCAAGTACCTGTACCTAGGTTCGATTTTCCTGTAGCTAGTATCTATTTTTAGGTACATTTTTGAGTAGGTCGCACACAAAACAAATATTGCAGATTTTCTTGTTCCTTTGAAACAAATTTTTTGATTAATCTTGCACACATTGATTTTCAGTGAATCATAATTTGTTACCTGCTTCTTCGTCATTTCTGAACTAGTTGGTAAGTACTCTCCAAAAATTGCATTCATTAAGTGCTAGTATTTCAGTTACATGTACTAACTGATAATTGTTGTTGTGAAAATAATATTTAGCAGTACAAAATCAAAGAAAAATACGGAAATTTCAGATATAAATGCGAGAAATAACTGGAGCAAAAGAAAATGGATACATTTTGCTCGGTTAGTGAGCATATTTATGTTTTCTGGTTGATTTGCAATACTGTTCTTTGGATAAGGTTTGTTACAAGCCTCAACATGCATTTTCCAAAGAAAATATTTTATATATCAAAAGACGTTTGAGATATGAACCAGAAAATACAAATATGTTCACTGAGTGCCAAAATGGATATGCTACAAAACTCAACTGTCGTTATCTAATGTACAATAAAGCCCCCCCATGGTCTATTTCTATCAGGGCCGTGCCGTGGAAAATCAGCGCCCGGGGCGAGGGTATACGACGGCGCCCCATACATATATTCCAAGCAATTTTTCCTATTTCTTTTCCTTTTTTCTCCCGAATTTTTCGCCCCCTTACTTCGGCGCCCGGGATCGTCGCCCCGCTTGTCCCCCCACGGCACGGCCCTAATTACTATAATTAAATATATTCTGACTTCAATTGCTAGGTAGCAACTTGTACCTAGAAAAGTGCCCTAGGTACTTTGATCAGTACCTGTACCTAGTACACTCATGTCCAAAATGATTGTCGCATACCTACAACTGTCTTCTTGTAAGAATATAATTTGATAATGATTTTGCAGGGTACTTTTAATACTGATACTATGCGTATAATCGGGAAATGTATATTTGTGGTAAATTTCATAGAAAAAGAATTATAAATACGAAAATTAGAATGAGTAAAACAAAATGTTGCTAAATGGACAAGAAAGTTTTATTTTCGTTTTATTGTTCTTATTTACTTCTACTGTATGGGGCGGAAACGTGGACATTACGTAACGGTGACGAAAATCGACTGGAAGCCTTCGAAATGTGAATGTGGAGAAGAATGGAAAGAATTAGTTGTGTCGAGCGGAAAACGAACGAGAGTGTGTTAGAAATGGTGGGTGAGAGAAGAACACTTTTAGATATTATTAAGAAGAGGAAGAGAAACCGGTTGGGACATTGCCTAAGAAGAGATTGTATCATGAGGGACGTCCTAGTAGGAATGGGGGGTGGGAAAGAGAGGGAGGGGGCGAAGGAGACATAATTAATGGATGATATTAAAACAGAAAGATCATACGCGAAGACAAAGAGGTTAGCGGAGGACCGTGGAGCATGGAAACTTCTCAGCTGCGGCAAGTGACCTGCCAATAAAGGCAGAATACCTATGATGATGGTTCTTATTTACTGCTCTTTTGACATGAAATTTGCCACATACATGCCATTGCTAATTATGCACATACTGTCATTGTAAGAAATGCCGTGCGAATTCGTTATCAAATTATATTCCTGCAACAACATATTTATAGACATGCGACAATAATTTTGGACATGAGTGTACATTGGCCAGCTAGTACCTAATACCTGTACCTAGGTACAATTTTGGTCAGTACCTTGTATACCTGTATCTAGGTACAAAAAAATGAATACCTAACCCATCTACCCAACACTGCACATAATACTCTTGCCGCTTCTCTCCATTTTTCCAACCGCTGCTAATTCTGTTCTTTTTTTTCTATTCCTGCATTTTCCTGTAGTGTTGATTCTAAGTACTTGAATTTCCTCGTCATTGCCACATCTTTGTCAATTCGTATTCTTGTATTGTGTCATACATTTTTCCTGAAAGGACAATATAAATATTCTGTCTTCGTTTTATTAATTCTAAGACTTACGGTTTCCAACGCTAAAAGCCTCACAATACCTTTTTCTTGTTCTTTGTCACATTTTGCTCTACACAATCAATTAGAGTCACTCCAGTTTGACCTTAAACCACAGTTGTAATAATTTTGGCAGGTGCACTGGAAATATTGGTTTATTTTCGTTGGGATGATGTATGGCGCCATTCTGTTAACAACAGGATCGTAGAAATACGTTCAAGTTTCATCACGTATAATTGCACCATTACTGAAATCTTGTGTAATTCATCAATACCTTTATAAAATTATGGTAAATGATTTTGCATTAACCATGAAGATAACGTCTTTTATGAAGATTTAACCCATCCATACTGAGAATACTCCCTTTGGAACAGTCTAAGGCTTCTTTCTTTCTGTACGGGTGGTATTCATATTGAATCAGGTTTCTTCTTCAGATTTGCATCCGTTAACGCTGATCAAGATCCATTTCTTCTGAGTTGGTCATGGCTGTCTGTTTCGACGGATTTGAAACTTCGAAGCATCTAAAAGCACACTTGACATTTGTCCAATCATCTTTAACATCCCACATGACTGTCATCAGTATTTCTCAGTACGAACTGTCACAGCACGTTGATTAAAAAGAGGCTTCTTGTCAACATGTGCAGAAAAATAAAATAAATTTTGAGTAAAAGGTCGGAGAACATTGGTTTTATTATCCAGCAAAATTTATTGACTCGTTTTCGTATTATACATAATACGAAACTAATTGAAAAATTATTTTCCTTAAAGGAAAACAAGGAAAACGTGATGAATATCCTATAAAAATGGGCTTTTAGCGAGTTTGTCATTAGCAAATGAAGAAGAGTATTGGAGGACTAATGGCTAAATAGTAGAGTACTTTTCTTAGATGCTAAGAGTCATTCATTTGATCTCAGAAGTAGAACTTGTAGTGTGCAACATGATGTTCCTATGTTTTCCTTAGTTCTGTTTCTGTCCACCTCCACACTCTTATTTCACCGACTTTTTAAATCTCCTTAAGCCAAGGTCATAATCTTGTTTATTATTATTATTATTAAGCATTCTGCCTTTTGGAAGCTCCTGGGACTAATGAGGGTATTTTTTATTTTCTTCTTAATTTTCTATGTGGGCCTGGAAAAGTTTTTTCCATGTTTCTCGATTTTAAGCTTCCTCTTTTAACTCCCAATATTTTCTTCCATTTTGCAAATCATCGATTACTTATGTTTTTCTTCCTATTCTTCGCTTTCCTTCCATCTTTCCTTCTATGGAGGTATGAAGACAATTTCTTCGCAAGATGTGTCCAATCCAATTTTCCTTTCTACGAAGGATGGTGGCTAGAAGCATCCTTTTCTCTCTTATCTGTTTTAAAACATCTTCGTTTGTTACTCTTTCTGTCCATTTTATCTTCTCCGTTTTCCTCCAACACCTTTTTTCGAAGCTCCCTAAATATTTTTTCTTTAACCTCCATAATGTCCAAGTGTCTGAACCATAAAGTCCAATACTCCATATATAGCACTTGACCAATTTCTTCCTTAGTCCAATATTAAGGCTGGTAGTTAGAAGTGACCTATCCTTGTTGAATGCTTCTTTGGCTATGGCAATTTTCGACTTGATCTCTTTGGTACAGTACGCGTCTTTCGTCAAAATACTTCCCAGACAGTTGAAATGATCGACCTCTTCAAGTACTCTTTGTTCTAATCTGACCCGTAACGGCACATTTCCACGGGATATTCTCATGACAGAGTTTTCGATCTTGATTTCCATTCCATGTAGTTTCCCAGTGTCAGCTTGATATACCAGATTGCAAATGACCGACGACTCATTCACAGTCTGGTATATTAAAGATTCTTTTAACTGGACATAACTTTCAGCTGAACGTCTGATTTTGGGTTTTGTAGATTTTGTCATAGTTTTGGAGGCAAATACGTGATGACAAGCATTCTTAGCAGTTTCTATTAAATTCTCTGTTATCAAATTGAATTGTATTTTAGAGTTACTTACAAAAATAAGCTTAATATTAATTACTATTTTTTGGAAATTATTAATGCAGTTTGTTGTGTATAGCGTGGCACTAGAACTTGAATTTTTTGATGTTAAGTTGCATCGTTTCGAAACCACATCGTGGTTATAGAGTGACTCTTGTTTATAATAAAAGATGGTATACAGACGTATGCTCATTTTCAAGAGAATAACAGATCATTTTCTTTGTTATAACTTCAATATAGTTTTCTGCCAAGCCACGAACTTTTCTAATGATAAATAAATATTCAGGATAAAGCTTGGAACCATTGTTTTTGAGATAGAAAACGTTAGCAGAGAAGTTCCGTAACTAGTTTTCTGTTTGTGCTGTTAGTTTAATGTAACGCGACCGATCTCTGTCACCACTAACTTCGGATTTTATCATCTCGTAATGCATCTCTCGTTTATGCAAACCAAGTTTCTGATGTGGTTGTCCCTGTCCCAAGAGGTCTTGTGTGATGTACAGACCCGCATGGCCGGGTCATGGTGCTTGATATAACAGAAAGCGTGTCATCCTGCTAGCATGAGAGAGAGAGAGGCTTGAGACAAATGACCATTGTTGACCCAAAGCAACATGTCTGTGAAGAATCTTGAAAGCGTAATAACTGTCAGTAGTAGTTTCAGGTGGGAACTCAGTGATTAAATTTAAAAAGTTACAGGATTTTTTTTTAACAATATGATACTCTCATGCATTCACATTTATATTTAAATGTATCATATTCTTCTGTGTTTTAGTACATTAAAAAAGAGATGGATTCGCGACTCATATAGACAGGTCTGTCCTTGATTCCCTCTGATACAGAGGTTGATTCATTTATGTTGAGCCGAATTTGAATGCGCCACTTACATAGGGAATGCCGTGTTTTCATCACCGGTTGTATTCGATCTGCAGGCCACCTCTACTGACTATTACCCGGCATCGGAATTTTCACTGCAGGAGACAGCGTTACAGCTGGACCGTGGATATTGCATCCCACTCATTTTTACAGGCTTTCGACAGGCCAGAAACTGCGTACTTGACGATAGGACAGACGCTGGTTGAGAAGTCCGAAAGCACACTAGTACATTGGGCTGGCATCTGATTGTTGAGAGGGATGTCAGAGAAGGGAATTGCCGAAATTCCAGTTTCTTGTTCCATACTGCGATAGAATTCCAGCGGTGTTCTCGTCGTGTGTCTGTATATTTGTCGGTGCAGTTCAATCTGGTTCACGCCTTATCCGTATAGTGCTGAAATTTCATGCTGCTACGTTTCAGTCAGATGTGTCTGGTAGTACGCAGCATTGATTTTGACGTTTCGCTCCCACCTTTCAGAAACGCAGTTTGCCCCTGTACGAGAAACCGGCCACAATCACGAACGCTTTTGGGAAACTACTTGCACGCTGGTGGAAAAACGTGCTTCAGGCCATGGCGTCAACAGATATATATGTAATAGCACGAACTTTACCACAGTCTGTAAGGTAAATCCATGCCTCACCAAGGATAACAACAAATTTCCTCCCATCACCTGCGGATGACGTTCATACAGCCTCTTGCAGTTCCGTTTTCTCTGAGTCACGTGACACGGTTTCAAGCCGTGCACATTGCTCTTGCGAGCGACCACGAGACGTAAATCTGTGTGAATGGTGCGGTTGATTGTAGCCTGGGCTGTGCAGCATTTGCTGGTCATCACACTCTATGTTGTGGAATTTTGGGGGTCGACACACGTCGAACCAAACGCACTAGCGGCGGAGTTCTTCTCACGCGAGGCCGGATTTTAGCTGCTCACGTCGGCACAAAGGCACGACACGAAAATTACGCACTTGACACATTTTTACGATACGCGACGCCGTGAACTTAGCATCGGAAAGGGCCACAATGAATCAGAATCTGTTGAGTTTCGAAGGCATAAGACTAAGCTCGACCACATTGCTTTACTGCGCGACTAATGTGATACTTTCGCTTGCCTCGTGGTGATCTCACGGCGATCAGTTTCGCATACGCGGTACAGCTGCACATTGACTTCGGCTCAATATAAATAAATCGATCTCTGTATATCGTGGAAGAAGCTATGTATACTGTTTTGAAAGGTTTATAATAATAATAATAATAATAATAATAATAATAATAATAATAATAATAATAATAATAATAATAATAATAATAATAAATGTTTATAAAGGTACATATATACGAATATATAGACTTGTGTCATCCAAAGGATGAGGGTTAAGACTTTTTGACCTATGAGAAGATCAATATATAGAGTGCGCCATTTATCTTGAAACGACCTTGTAACTTTCAAACTAATTGATAAAAATCGATGAAATTTTGCAGCATTTAAATATCGACAAGGCAACATTGTTTGATATTATCCACAATACCACACGATTAACAGTGTTGCCGAACAACATATTGTTATATATACAGGCACGGATCCAAGGGAGGGGCCAAACTGGCTATAGCCCCTCTTGACGCTAATTTATACACGGGATAAAATGGACTTCAATCCTGCTTTACACTGGATAAACCTGCAAACTATATTTAGCCCCTCCCTTGATGATATCGTGGCTCCGCCACTATATATATATATATATATATATATATATATATATATATATATATATATATATATATATAGGAGTTGGACAAAAAATATAAAACGTTTGCAAAAGTATGAAAATCATACCTAGCTGTTTGGCGTCCAAAACAGCTTGGATACGATGTGGAATGGACGTATGCGGCTCCTGGATCGTGGTGTGTGGAATTTTGTACCATTGTTCCTCAAAACATGCTCCTGTTACTTACGGGATGCTGGTGGAGGGTAATGAGACCGAACACGCCTTTCAAACTCAGACCACAATGGCTCAATGATGTTCAGATCTGGTGATTGTGGGACCCAGGGGAGGTGTGATAGCTTTTGCTTATAGCGTAGACTCATGATTTCACCGTTTTTGAAGCGTGACACGGTGCCAAATCATTTTGGTAGATGCCATCACCATCAGGGAACAATATTTGGGCCATGGGTAGAACCTGGACCCCCAAAATGGCCTCATACGCCTTAACATTCATCATTTCATGCAGGGCTATGATGGGACCTGCAGAAAACAACGATATCACTGCCCATACTGTAACAGAACCACCCCCATGGTTTACAGTTGGGAGCAGAAAGTCTGTATCATAGGCCTGCGACGGTGTTCTCTACACGTAAACCCGACCGGTTGTTGGAAACAAGGTGAAGGTCTATTCATCGGACCACATTGCGTGTTTCCACTGCTCATGAGTCCATGCCTTGTGGTCCTTGCACCACTGGATACATCCCTTCGCATTTACTGTTGTGACCAGGGGTTTGGCAATAGCGGCCCTGCCATGAATTTTCATTTTATGAAGTTCCCGTCGCACTGTTTTCGATGAAACCGGGTTCTGTAGGCCGGAATTGAGTTCAGACGTAATTTTCATTGCAGTGGTCTTGTTTTTAGCTGCTACAATCCGTTTCAATGCCCTCCGGTCCCTGTCTGACAAGATTGTCTTTCGACCACTGTTGTGCTTTGCAGACGTCGTTTGCCCATGAATTGTGTATGCCCTCGTGACATTGGACACAATGCCTTTCGATACCCCCACAATGTTCGCCACTGTTGCTACTGAAGCTCCAACCAGACGGGCACCAACAATCATGCCTCTTGGGAAGTCTGTGAGGTGGCCCATTTTACCGCACCACTTTCGCAGCGCGACACTCACAGGTGAATTGGTTACTGCTGACGGAAGAGGAAGGTCAACATGACACATTGAAAACAAAAAACGATCGGCAACCGCAACACGCGTTGTACAGTGGAGGGCCAAACTTACGTGTCGTGTATGGAGTGTTTTAGATGTTTTTGTCAATCCCCTGTGTATACGATATATATATATATATATATATATATAATATTAATGGCACTTCGTCAGGTTATTAGACGTTTCAATTTACATATTAAGCCAAAACTTAGTTACTAAATTTATTTAGGTTGTAAACTAAAGACGCTACAGTACAATAAACATTCGTAAAAATCCAAATATTGGAGGCTACTAGAACAGTAATAAAGCAAGTGAGACAGACGTGCTAGTGCACATGGAAAGTTCGATTATGTCGAATATTATGACCGTATTATGTCACATTTTGAGCTAGTAGAAGAAAGTTACAAGGGATTGGAAATTTTACTTTCTTCGAAAGGATTTATTTCGAGAAAGTACCTGGGTAAGTACTCCATTCAATATCATAGATGTTTTCCGTTCAACATAAAGATCACAATTCCCTTTACAGCAGTTTGGTATCTCAAACTGTTTTGGAGATATAATGAACATTTATAAACTTTCCAACATTGCTGAGAACTATGAAATTGCAAGAACTTGTGATTACAACTACAAAAATTTTGCTGTGATGTTATAAAAGCAGATGAAAACGTTTTTCAAAAAATAATTTCCTACAGTTATGGCATGTTTACCCGTGTTTACCATATTTTCGAAACGGGTTGAGTTATCACATTGCTATAAACAGCATTATCAGCTTTACTTTGATTGGAAACCATGTAAGTCATTGGATGTGGTACTTACCTGTGGACTATTTTTGAAATAAAGCTCTTTGAAAAAAAAAAAAAAATGAAATTTTCAATCCCTCCAGTTTTCTTCCTATTTATTTCAGATACATTATACCATGACTATAATATTAGACAATATATACATTGCTCCGTCCAGTTCACTTGCGTTATTACTGTTCTAGAAACCTTGAAGTTTGAGTGTTTGTTATGATGTTATAGCACTCGTAGTTTGTAACACTGAATTAATAACGTGATATTGTAAATTTTCGTTTAACATGTAGACTTGAAATATGTAATTATCTGACGTTGTTGCATTTCTAAATACAATTTTGTTGGATTGGTAACAATGTTAGTCTGGTGGTATTCCAGAGTATGTCGAACAATTCCCCTTGGCGATATTTGCATCGTGCAAAATTTCAACATTTTCTGTCTATTAGTTTCAAATAGTGATGACCAATTCCAAATTCTTTACTTTCCAGAATCTGGGATTTTTTTTTACGAAATCCGGAATTTTCTAAATTCCGGATTTTTTTATGAATTCCGGAAAGTGAAATTCCCGATTCCGAAAAATTTAGGCCATTTCTTGTTTAAAAGTTACAAGGGCGTTTCAAGATAATAGTCTATACTGTATAAATTCAATTTTGGAATTTGAAATACTAAATGTGCGATATGTACTTTATGGTTGTATTATATATATTCATAGTGTTACGTAGTTAATTTCAATAGTTACGTTAGTGGTATGTATGAAATTATTTTTTCTGTCTATAATGTTCATTGTGAAAACACTGTTCAAAAAATTAAATGCAATAATCAAATCTGAATGATATCACGTACTTTGCTATATTGTTCACCAACGCCAATTATAATCGATCTACGTTAGCGATTTGCTTTTTTTATTTTATTTTATTTTATTTTTTTTATTGTTCATTATCCACTCACTGTATTTATCTAGTCGAATCTTATTATCGTGAAACCAAGTCCTTCCGGGCATAATTTGAATACGATTGAGAAGTAATAATTAACAAATGAAATAGCACATTACGCATTACTTTGTAATATGTATGGTCATAGAAATTAGAAATGATAGATTTTGAACGAAACATCCTTTTATGAATTGAGATTGTAGATTTTTTTAAGAAATAATTCTCCGTTGGTATGCAACAGTTTAATATGAGTTCCTTACTTTTTTCTTGTTTGCTTTAAGACGTAATATCAAAGAGAGGGATCTGAGTTTCAGTTGTGTTTGGGGAAAACTACAGTATAATCTCCTGATAAACCATTATTGGTTCACCCATCACAAGAGCCGGTTTATTAAGTAAATATTTCCCATCCCCTTTTCTAAAGAGTATCCCAAGTTCTCGTCTTCATTAAGCAGACTTGCGCCTTCAGGATATTAACGTTCGCTCTTATATTGTAATATGGCTCCCCTTCAGAAATGGGATGGGAAAATTTGAGGAAAAGAGAGTGTCATTATCTCCTTCACTTATTTTTAATATTTTCGTAGAATCATTGGTGTGCTAGAAAATAGAAAAAAAAATCACCCTTCAATGAAAATACTTTTCCAGCCATTGAACAGCTTGTTTTCATTAATGTCCTTTCTGGATATGAGGATTTTCTCAGAAATCTGCAATTTGACAGAGCTGTCTCTAAGTCCGTTTAGAATGATATACGTAAAATTTTTGTTTTTCACGACTAACACAGGTTAATATCGAGCAAATTTGGCAGGCTATGTAAATGGGTAATCAGGTAACCTTAGTACCAAGAGACTTTCAAGTGTGCATTTTAACATCACAGTATGTTAAGAATTTGAATATCAGATTAGTTGAAATTTGTTTTTTCCTACTAAAAACTACTGTGGTTTTTAAGGCGATTTTCTGTGGTATTAGTTTCCTGAGTCGAGTGCATGTCATGCTAAATGTGTTTCACTTAAAATATGTTTGTTCCGTGTTTGGACAGCGTATCTTCAAACCATTTTGTCCCGTAGGTCTTAATTCAGTTTTATGTTTTTCAAAAATTTGTAGTTTCCCACTTATCTGTGGTATCATAAATCATCCTGAAAGAAAATATAATTTAAAAAACATAAGTACACTAATAATAATAATAATAATAATAATAATAATAATAATAATAATAATAATAATAATAATAATATAAATTTGCTTTTGAAGGAGACGGAAGTTGTGTAGTCCATAGAAATTCTGGTTAACAAAAGTGGTCCCTACTTGAAACAGTTTGAAGAAACGCTCTTCTGATGCAATTAAAAATTATAATACTCAGTTTTTATACCATAACGCTGAATTACTGTTTTTATTTATTGATCTTTCTTCTTGTATTTCCGAGACATGCACCGTTTCTAAGTTTTGCTCCGTTTCTTTCTTAAAGTTATACATATTCACTTTTGACGTCGAATTGAAGAAGCACCACAACAGCAACACAATACCAGATAATCTGGTTCTCTCTCTCTTGTCAGTCATATTTATGGGTACGGTAACGTAAAGTAGTTAAAATCATATGACAGTGTGACAGTAGAAAAACTAAAGAATCGGAATGGAGCAGGAATATACATATATCTCCTTTCTTTCCTAAGACCTCTCTTCCAGATGAACCTTCTGAGTTTGGTGAAACATTGTTAGAAAAAAGCTGGGTCCGTTATTTTAAATATCGTACAGCACTTTTAGGTGTAAATAAAAAAATTCACTTTGTCTCGTTAGATAGGAGGCAGACTTGAGACATATTCTATTAGGATTTGAATAGATAACTATGCAATAAATTTGGAGATAATTATTAAATGCAGAAAAGTGTAAGAGTATATATATTTATAGTTAACATCCGTGAATCTCCTAATTTCGTTGTATTCACATTTTTATTCGACGAATTCGTGCATAATCATTCACTTTGCGAGCATAACCCATCTCCTTTAGCGTAAGACATACTAAAAATTCAATTTCAATTTATTTTTTATTTCTTCTAAATAGATAATAGATAATATGGTGAACGGCATCCCTAATTCGCTTTTTAATATCATTTTTCCCTGTCATTTGTTCTCATATGTCCTCATGTCTTCAGCTGTTTCATTCAAGTGCCCTCACTCAGTCAGTCGAAAGCTTTTTTTTTTTAATTTTTTGTAGTAAATAACAAAAAGACGTTCGAGATAGTAAGGGCAAACTCAACATCCGGTCACTTTTTCCAGTTTCGAGCGACGATTGGAGATAAAATTTTAAAATCCCCCACTGGGGGTTTTCAAATTTTCTTCGTAGCGCCAAAAATAAAGGTAATTTTCTCCCCCCCCCAAAAAAAAAAACTCTAAGGATTTTGTTTAAATTTTGTACATCAATATTTCATTAACAATCTCATACTGTGGTGTATACATTTCCCTGGGAACATTTGAGAAGGGATAGTTTATTCTTGAGGTGAGTTTTCTTTCAGACTATTTTCTCAAACACGACTCAGGCGATTTTATTCATACTTCATAAATAAATATTTCATTAATAATCTGGCAATATGGCAAAACTCGTTTGTTCTAAAAAAAATCTGTGTGGTGTAGTTTACTCTTGGAGGTGAGTTCTTTACAGATGATCTTAAGAATAACTCAGACGATTTCGTTCATATTTCATAAATTCATTAATAACACTAGAATAGTGAAAGTCATTTCTCACGCAAACAGCCACAAGTAGTAGTTTTGTCTTAGGGGTGAGCTATATCCTTTTTTCAAACAATTTCCTCAAATGTGACTCTTGCAATTTTGTTGATATTTTATAATCAAATATTCATAATTTCATAATCAAGTATATAGAATAAGTAAGTACTTCTAAAAAATTCATGAGTAGTAGTTTACTATTCGGGGTGAGTTCTCCTCGAACGAAATTTTCCAAAAATACTTTTGAGAAATTCGTCCAAAAAGAATGCATCTCCAAGAGTAAACTACCCCTTGGTGATCTTTCCATGAGAAGTAACTTATCCCATGTTGTAGGGTTATTAATTAAATATTGATTTATGAAATATAAATAAGTAGCTTGAGTCGTTTTTCAGAAAATCGACTGAAAAAATCTCACCATCAAGAGCAAACTACTACTTGTGGATGGTTTCACGAGAAACGACATCCCGTATTGTATGGTTATTAACGAAACTTTTATTAATGGAATATGAACAAGATCACCTGACTCATTTTTGAGAAACCAGGTAAACTTTGTGGAGGACAAACATCGTGTGCGTGGGTTTCCGCCTGTTTCCTCTCACTCTTCGTTCCATCATTCCATTCATTTCTCATCATCATTATCTCCTTTAGCCTAGCCGGTATAACTGTGGGATGTAAAACTCAAATATTTCATTTCATTTCGTTTTAAGAAAATCGTATGAAAGAAATCACAAAGAGTAAAATACCTCCTTGTAGAATTTTTCAGGATAATTGAATTATACCATATTGCCAGGATATAAATGAAACGTATATTTTTAAAGTATGAACAAAGTCGATAGAGTTATGTTTGAGAGAATCGTTCACAAAGAACTAGCCTCGATGAATCAACTCCTGAATTTTTCTCAGAGAAATCGCTTACACCATAGTATAGGGTAGTTGTTGAAATATAGATGAATGAAATAATATTAAAATCATCCGGCGGGTGCTCATGTGGTTAGGATTCAACGTTAATCAGTAGATCTACGTCTCATATCGCCTCGCTGCTGAAAGGGACGTTAAACTCAAAATCAACTTAATATTAAAATCAGTAGATTTGTTTCCAAGAATATAACTTTAAAAAAATCACACTTCAATAAACTATCTTGTTATTTAATGACGCGATGTTGAATTCACCCTTATTATCCCGAACACCTCATGTATAGATACACATTTTTTTTTAACCGATTACCCTAAGTAAACAGATAAACAAGAAATAAAAAGCAAATTACAGTAATTTCATCAATTTATCTATGACTTATCGGCAAACTATTCACACTTCTTTCATTTGCACTATGGTAATTTACAAATACAAAACGTTAGAAACGTAAAGCGATGACACGGTACACACGTTAGTATTTGCAGAAACCTTTTAATTCTTTGTCAGTTTGTCAATTTAAAAGAAGCTATTGAATAGACTTCCTGAATTCTCATTTCCTAAATCCGTCCCTAAATGTTAAATGGATCGCCTCTGCCACATCCCCAGCAGCAGTCATAAAAAGAGTGGAGGCAGCCTCAGCAGCCTTAGAAAAGCCCTCTTGACTTCCTCCGGCCAACAATTCAACGGCCTAAAGCACTAGAATCTCCACGACCTTTAATTACTCCAAGCTGCGTATAAACCTTACTCAAATGCCGACAGTTAAACAACTCAGTCGTAATGTTAATTAGCCGCAATAGAAGTACATGGGAGCGTCGTTCCCAAATGGCTGAACAACAAAGCAGAGTGCGTGTGAGTACATCCATGCACATTACTAAACCGACCACCCACTCCTCAAGTGTAATGAAACAGCGCTTTTTAACTAGTTTTAAAGTAACTTCGCCTCTTTTTATTTTAAGGTTATTTGTCTTACAACTCGCACCAATTTACTCAAATTGAAAATTACCATAAGAAAGAGCAAATTTCTTTTTATTATTATACACACAATGTGACTTAATAAGCATGTTAACTGCTTTCCTTCATTATTTCTCACAGAAAAATCAATCTTAAAATTGTGAATGCTACATACTCTATATAAAGGGTGCGAAAAGAGAGAGAAACTCCGAAGTAACTTTCTACAGGAAACAGAATAATGCTTTGTTTTGAATAATTCTAGAATTTAAATTGTATAATTTATTATTTGTTTATTTTGGGGATTTCAACAAATTATGTTACGTTTTGTAAGTATTATAAGAATTTTAATACACAGAGACTTAAGGTATTCCAGAATAGTAGACATCAGAAGCATCATGAGTAAAGTCCGGAATTAATGGTGAAATAAAAGCCCGAAAATGGCTGACAAAATTGCAAAATAAACACCCCAAAAAATGGCAGGTAAAATGGCAAAATAAAATAAACAAGCAATCATGAACTTCGGTGGAAAAAATAGATATTAAAATATGTAAATGCTATAATAGGCTATAATTAGTTTACTAATCGAATAAAATGTTTCATTTTGCACTTTGTACGTAACACTTAAAATTCTGGAAACTTGCGCAACCCGTGAAGGGACGACACCTAACAATTCATTCGCCATTCTTCAGTAGTAACAATGAAACAATAACTTAAAAACAGTATCAGATTTTATTCACACGCCGTTACATTAGCACAAACATTCAAAGCACAAGAAATACTAAAGTAAAGTCATTTTACACTACACTAGCAGTTTATTTTCACTTACGAAAGGTTTTTCATATTTTTGTTCTCTGAAATTATTAACATCTTTTTAAGATTTTCAAAGGAAAGACTTTGTCTCCTGTCATTAAGAATTCACTTTAGATGTGAAAATGATCTTTCCACCTCTACAGATGCCACTGGAGCATACTTGAAACGTAATTTGGAAAGGACCCATGCCTATCATAACACCTTCCGTAACACTAGCGATGTCCTTTTATTTTCCTAAATCTGGATTAGCACTTACAACATGATCACACTTACGCCGAATGTACTCGCCCTTGTCACCAGGTACAACACTCAGATCGTTGAGAATATCAATGAAGATTTTCATAGAACTAGCGAGAGTCTTTTTTTTTTTTTCTTTTTCTCAAGCTTGGCAATAGCATCAGGTAACTTTGCAAAATGTGTTGCAATGAAGACTAAGTCGTTTTTCAAGCAATTCTTCTTAAGGAAACTTTGAGCAACCTTAATTGAAAACGCAACATCCTCATCAAAAGTATCAATGATTCTTTTCATGGGTTCAAAGTTGTTAGCATAATAGAGAACAGCTGTAATCCATGTACCACATCTCGTTAAGGCAGGCTGTGGTGCAAGCGGAAGTTCAGGGGCTAATTCGCGAAACGCACTTGTTCGCGAGGCAGTTTTCAGAAATACCTTTTTCACATTTGACACAAGAAGGTCAACGTCAGGAAAATGAGAACGAACTTCCTCTGCAATTCTATGTAGGGCGTGTGCCAGACAGGTGACATGCAACATACGTGGGAATAGAACCTTAAGGGCTTTTGCTGCACTTTTCATGTATGCTGTGACAAAAAGAAGGACCTTATCGTATTTTACACATTCTGGCCACAGAATACTCAGCGATTTTGTAAAAACCTGTGCAATTGCCGTGCCATTTACTTTTCCCAGAACTTCTAATGCAATCAAAAATGTTTGTGTGCCTTCTTCCCCTCCCAAAGTTCCAATTACAACGTTGGCAATGGAACGTCCTAGAATATAACAAGTTTCATCAATTGAAATCCATATATTTTTGCCGAATTTAGGACAGAATGGCAGGAGGACAAAATGGCAGGGGACATAATGGCAGGAAATAAAGGCAGGAGGACAAAATGGCAGGAGGACGAAATGGCAGAAGGACAGAATGGCAGGAAGTTAATTTGGCAAAAATTATGACTCCTAGGGCTCGTATTTTTAGGTTTTACCTATTGTGTTTGTTAGTAGGTAATGGTTCTCGATTTATTCATTTCCACCTCAAATGTCCAAAGCATATAAACACAGCTAAATTGAACCAAGAGCGTAAAAGAGGGTAAATATCAGTTATCCATGTCTTAACTTTTTTCTTAAATTTATTTCTTTTTAACCATCTTCCAATTGATACCTTGGTTTTATAATAATTCTAAGTACTACAACTTTTATTTATGACGAAAGAATTTTCCCGTGGACTCCCTCTGAATTTCTCTCAGGGTCTAGCTATCATGTGACAAAGCATTAAATCTACTGACTGCTTTCACACACAATATAATTTTGAAACTTGGGAGCCTAGTGGTATCTTTGTGTCTGTAGTATGTAATAATGCTGATACGTTATTCTCTTGAACATCTTAATGGTATTTGTCGTTTGACTTCAGAAGACTGAGTTAGCCTGCAAGTACAAGTTGCCTATAGTTAAAAAAATATCAGATGTACGATCTTGTTTAATAAAACCTGCCCCTCCCCCTCCTCTATCTGAAAAGCCCTATATTGTTATTCACATATGAAATTCAAAGATAAAGGCAATCGTCTTTATCCAGTCATATTTTTATTTCAAGTGTAAGTATTAAAATGTGCTACGCATGGTTGCAAGAGGCTGTTTTTTTTTTTTTTTTTTTTTTTTTTAATACTGAACTTAGGTACCTAATATTGGAACTGATTTTCTTCATGAATTGATGTAAGAAGCGGCCGCGTGATTTTCGACCAATTATTTCATCACTGATATCTATGACTACAATTAATGGATGATATTAAAACAGAAAGATCATACGCGAAGACGAAAAGGTTAGCGGAGGACCATGGAGCATGGAAGCTTCTCAGCTGCGGCAAGTGACCTGCCAATAAAGGCAGAATACCTATGATGATGATATCTATGAGCAATGAGATAACAACAGTGGAAGACAAACTTCGTTCTTCTCAAACTTGATACCTTGAAAACCTTATGAAAGTAGTTTCGTTATCCAAATACATATTCAATCAAATCAGTTTCAGAAGTAGCATTAATTTTATAATAACGTAATGGCTGTAAGAGTTACCCTGAAAATGTATTTTGTATGTTTTCTTTTTTTCGTAATTCAGAAATTTTTTCCTGAATTTCACTGGAGTTATGAGGAACCTTAAATTATCAGGCATTCCACTTTAATCGCTCCCCTTTTACCCCCAATGCGATATTGGATATATTTACAGCTTAGTGCAGCTTAAAGGAACCATGATTGTGTATATTTGATTTCTAACTTGCTTTATTAATGAAGTAAATTGTGTAATGACTTGCGTATCTTTAAACGTTGATAAATGCTCTTTCTTGTGTTCATACTAAAATATTACCTTATCAAATTGCATATGACATATATACAATTAATCATATCCTATATTTTGAAAACGGGAGATCCTATGTCTACCGAAAGTTCTAGTGTTTCTTGTGTGTACTCTACAATTGGTTTCCATCGATGATTTTTGCCCCGAGCTTCCCTTGGATTTGTCCCTATGCATATTTTATAGACTTAAAAATACTAGACAGTCACCAGAAAATAATAAGTACACATCCTACATATCCTCTCGTCAAAAATTTCGGAACGAGTAGAATCGACCCATTTTAATTCGTTTTCTTTGCCACAGAAAGTATCTGATCCTTTGTACAATACAGAGGTTGGTTTATTCGCAAGGTAATATGCAGGATGTATGTATTTTCTTTTTTTCTTTCTTTTCTTTTTCTTTTTTCTTTTTTCTTTTTGTTTGTTTTGCAAATAACTTCAATAACTTTTGAAACTGTTTGTCTTCACTTGAGCATATACAGATCAGAGTGAGAAATAAAGATAAAAGCTGCTTCCTTCTAGTAAGACCCGAAAAGATCTTAAATAAAATATATAAAAAAGAAAAGGACTAAAACTAATTTCTTTCATTAAGACACTGCTGGTATGAATAGAAAGCTTGCAATAGTAAGGTGTTTGTAGATGATTGTCAATTAGAATTGAAACATTATTAGCAGTTCAAATTTTGAAGCATAATGGATAAATCGAAAATTTATGTTGAAATCTTCATTTATCAAGCAAGAAACAAAATAGTTTAAAACCCGACAATTCAAATTAACTTCCTGCCATTCTGTCCTCTGCCATTTCATCCGCCTGCCATTTTGTCCTCCTGCACTTATTTCCTGCCATTATGTCCCCTGCCATTTTGTCCTCCTACCATTCTGTCCGTTCCCCATTTTTGCCAGCAACACTTTTACGGATATCGTCAATAGTCCTGCTGTACGCGCTGTCAACGTAAGTCTTTCTCAAAGATGATTCACTTGGTGGAATTTTTTGTTTTGTGTATTTCTCGATAAAGTTTATAAAGAAAACATTTTCTAACTTCCATAAAGGAATGTACGCATTAATTAGAGCTTCACACAGATCATTCGCAAAACTGTTAGTACGCGAAGCGGGATTCGTGACTGTTCCAAGAAGATTTTGAACCTTTTCACCAACTGATTTGCGTGTCCTTGCAGAAGTGTGTTTTGCAGTGCTTATATGGTATGTTACAAAATAACGTTTTTCAGCGGAAACCACAGTTTCACATAACTTACAAAACAGTACAGAACCATCTGTTAAAAAAACAGTACGCCCGAACTCACTCACAAACTTTTCCTACTTCTGTTGCCTATAAAGACCAACTTTCGGCATCTTGAAATACTGAAACGCACATAAATACCAGTTCTGTATCACGCACGCCTAAGATTCACAATAACTGCCCACCTGGCTACTTCTTGAAAGTAAGCATCTTTGTTTGTCATTCCAAGAACCGAATACTGCTTCAAAATTCCAAGAACTGAATACCCGCCCCTCCCCTCCACTTGTCACATTCCAACGGGAATAGACCAATTATCATCAGACACCGAGATCGCTTGGCTAGATAAGAGTGACTCAGATCTGTGGTATGCTGTCATTCATGAGTAAATAAAGAGTAGTGGAAGAGAAAACCTGTGACAGTGGCAACAAATTGCTTCTAAATTGTGAAATTGCACTTTTCCTGAAAATATCATGAAAATTGCAATAATGGCACTTATGGCATTTTGTTATTAATTCCGGGCTTTAATCATGAGCAAACTAAATTCACGAATAACTGTTAAAAAGAAAATACGTTATGAAATCTAATGAAGTTAGATTATGGTCTCCTGACCAGTAGTCCACCGAAAGGATTAAAATAAAAGGAACGTGCTCGTCGTTTTTAGAGATTTTATGTATTTACCGATATGCATACAGAATTCTGGGCATTATCGACATCTATGGTCGTAGGGCCCTCATATATGAGGGATGACTTCCTCGGTGAGAACACTATCTGGGAAGGGAGGGATTAAATATGGGGAAGGAAGGAAGCGGCGTGGGACCTATATGTTAAATACCATCATGACATTTGCCTGGTATGAATGAGGAAAACCCCCACTCAGAGTGGCTGGCCTGAGACAACTGTTATTACCTGACCAGGATAGCAGTGCGGTTTTGGAAGGATGGCGCTGCTGTTGTGTTTACATCAGTTTCTTGGCAAGCGCGGTGAGACAGGGGAGCGGAGAGTTTCACTCTGCAGTGTATCCAAAGGTTTTTGAAAGTTGCAGTTTAGATGTTATGCATAGCCTAATCTCTTTCCGCTTAATAAAGAACGCTAAGTTATGTGATTGTAGTGAACCATTTCTGCAATAATCCAGATGTATTGTGAATAGTGATATATGAATGGAAACTACCAATTTAAGAACAACGCAGAACAGTTGACAATTCAGTGAGCTTCTACCGTGTATTAAAAAGATTGCAAAAAAATTGATTACGTTTTATTCGATGTCATAAAACAGGAGCAACCTGTAAAACGCTGCTCTCGTTAGTTTCTTCGCAACTTAATATGGAGTTATATTTTTTGTTGTTGATGTTCTTTGCTTGTTACTTAAGATGTTCTGCAAATAACTTCAATAAGTTTAGAAACTGTTTGTCTTAACTTGAGCCAAGGATGGATACAAGCTGAATGTTTGGGGGGGGGGGGGTTATTCGAAGTCAAATCAAGGTAAGAGTGTATTGCAAAAAAAAAAAAAAAAAGTAAAACAACTATAGAAAAGGAGAAGTAGATATTGTCTGCAATTTCTAGAACAGAAATGGCCACCTGCGATTTCGAAGGTGGACTTTTTTTTGGGGCAAGAACGCCAATGTAAGTAATTACTTGCAATTTATTATTTGACTTCTGCAACGTAAAACAAACAAAAAAAAAAGTAAGGCCTACCTATTTTATGTTTTATTTTACATTTATAATACAAAGGAGAAAATTCTTAGGTTTTATTTTTAAAATAAAAAAAATATATTCTGGGGGCAATCGCCCCGACCGCCCCCCTGGTTCTACCCCTGACTTGAGCATATGCGTGAAGTGGTTTATTACGAACAGGACAAAACGAACTGTGATAGATTGACTACAAGTAATCCGGTTAGTAACACTGCTGCTTGCATTTTAGTTCCAAAACCGACCGCCCGCACTCGTTCGCTGGTCAGGTAATACCCCTTTTCAACCGAGTGTCTCCATTGGTGTTATTAGAAAAAGAAAAAAACTCAATATAGTTTTATCATTTTAGAATCTTCTTCAGCAACATTAATATATATACATGCAACAAATTCTACTTTGCGTGTTAAAACTCAGGTGGGTTGTTCAGCATTTTGTCTAAAATATGAGGTCGGTGTAGTGGAAGACTTCACGTTCACAGCTTGTATATGTAAGTTAGTTGGATCCCTGTCAAGACCATATAAGCGATCAACGTCTTACAAACAAATAAAGCTTTAATGCATACATAGAACCAAGTCGTAACAAAGCCCAAACCATCACTTCACAATAACTTGTTATACGAGGTGTGACACAAAAAAAAAAACGAGACTAAGTGCATAACTTGAAAAAGGATTGCAGTTGGCAACAACTGTTTTGGTGACGTAATGCCACACCCCTCCTCTATCCATGCTGCCAGTTTCGACTCAGCCGTTGGTGACAGTTGGGAGTTTTGCATCAGTGAGTGAACACGTGCAACTGCATTCTGCCGGAAAAATGTCTAGTGTAAAAACTGAACAGCGAATCAACATCAAGTTTCTTGTGAAACTTAAGAAATCAGCCACAGAAACATTTCAAATTTAACTGAGGCTTATGGAGATGAAACTTTGTCTCGAGCACGTGTGTTTGAATGCCATAAACGGTTTTCGGAATGAAGGGAAAATTCAAGGCAATGTTGATTGTCTTCTTCGACATTAAGGGAATTCTAATGATTGAGTGGGTTCCCAGTGGTCAGACTGTTACTCAGCACTACTACATTGAAGTACTAAAAAGACTTCGTGAAAAAATTAGGAAAAAAAGGCCACAGTTGTGGAGTGATGGATGGCTGTTGCATCAGGAAAATGCACCCGCTCACAAGGCCCTATCTGTCAAGCAGTTTCTGAGCAGCAAAAACATTACTGTAATAAAGCATCCACCTTATTCACCAGATTTGGCTCCCTGCGACTTTTTTTATTTCCCAAAATTAAATCTTGCATAAAGGGAACCCATTTTACCACAGTTAAAGATGTTCAGGAGAAAACGGAGAATCTCCTGAAGGGCCTTCCAGAAACCTCGTTCCAGGAATGTTACAAGCAATGGCAGCACCGAATGCAGAAGTGTGTGAATGCTGAAGGGGACTACTTTGAAGGTGATAACATCACAGAGAACTAATTCTGTAAGTACACTGACTTATTGGAACAGTCTCGTTTTTTTTTGTGTCACACCTCGTATTTTCCTAGTGGACCTAAATGTACGGTACAGTGAGAGAAAAAAAAATGACTAGCTTTACATAAAGTCTTTCCAGCCTTAGAACAAAGTAGACGTAAACAAAGCGAAATGTACTACTACGCGCCTCACACGTGCTTCGAGAGACGTGAACAGCAAGATCGTCTGCTAGCTTACTGTTGTCGCATAATTTCCACAGTATAAGAATACGGTTGGTTGGTAAATAATCAACGCACTGATAGTTACTACTGCTATGTTGGAAATATGTATGTTCTTAAGTCGTTATATAAACGAGATTGCCTCTGTTCTTGTTATCCTCTTTTGTGTTTCATAACACGAGACGAAAATGGATTATTGTCAATCATCGTCGCTATGAAACTCTGCACTCTATAATTTCAAATGAGCGGGGTCGGCGCGCAAACGCATACGCATGCGCAGTAAATACTATATGTCAAAGTACTGGTGAGGTTGAAATAAAGCTGCATCTGTTGTTAAATATTATATATATTGCGTTTCTTATCACATAATGCAACATAAATACAGATATCTTTATTTGAAATTATTATTTTAGTAGGGATTATATTGTGGTAGGATATTAGTGCAGTGAGACCAATAACCAATCACTGGTCATTGACCAATCACTGTTAGTCAGGTGGGTTTGTTTACATCTATTTTTTTTTCTAAGGCTGGAAAGAGATTAAGTCTCTAATGTTTTTTCACAGGAGATATATCGGTCAGTATCGAGACCTCGAAAGGCTTGATATGCACAACACGCGAAATATACATCTTCATTTATTATCTTGTATTACAAAACAAATCATTAAACATATTTGAGTTGTTATAAGTGTATGGTACAGTAATAAATAAATAAAAATGCTCCAAAACGAAGTACTCCCTCTTCCAGCTTTAACTATTTTTTCTGTGCTATACATAATTTCGTTTTGTTATTGATTAGTGATTTTTATGCTAAGCAACTGTGCTCGAATTTTCACGACATACTTTAAATTCTGCTCGACTCTTTTGATCCGACATCTTTTGGGAAAACCCAAGTCCTAATATTTAGATACACTTCGGACTTCTCTATGGTATTACATTTTGCACAAGTAAATTAATATAACTCATTATTTATTGCTGTTAAATGCACCTGCATGTTTCTGTAGATATTTGGCGTCCCGTCTCTTTTTCCCCGTCTCAATATTCTAAATGTGTGTTTTCTGTGAATGAAACATTCGTATTATCTTAAAGATAGTGTCACGCCAATCGTTAATCCGGCTGCCGCGTAGTATAGATGTATTCAATCCGTTATGTATCCGCATGCCAATTGTCGAAAAAATAAGAAAACAATGCCAATAAAGTATTAATTCTTTGGCCTCCAATCAGTAAGTTACTTAATAATCACAGAACTCATCAAATATTTTGAACACATGCAGGTGAAAACCTTAACATAAAACGACATGAACTTGACCCAGAGCATAATGACAATTACATAATAGTAGCGACAAACAGTAGTGACCGAAACATAATTTTAAATCACAACCGCAAAAACTGAATAACTCTAAAATTCTGCTTCAGTTAATTTCTTATACACGTGTAAAAAGGTTCCGTACTGAAATTGTTGGCAGGAACCATCCAGTGATCCTAGCTACGTCTATGTTTCTTAGCCATTACAGCTACCAGCAACCAATAAAAATAGCCAAGCGTGAAATGAACAATGATACGTGTCATCTCGTCGCCTCGTTACGTGACGTCGCGGTGCTCATCTTCCGCATTTCTGAATCAATGCATGGTTGCTATTGTTGCACGTAGGAAAGAAGAGAACAGGCTCTCTACAAAGACGTTTCTGTAGCTTCCTCCACTACAAGATTCCCCTATTAAGCTCCTCAAGCATGTTATGGCGCTCTTTTGTAGATATCTTCCACATGATTGTCCACAGCGGGGAAGAAAATAACGTTCTTTTATAAGGAACAACGTTAGTACGCCAGCTGATTCTGTACGAGCCGTACAGAATCAAAGAATAGGGATCAGACTCGTGTGTTTTGAACCATCGGTCACACAAGGAATGTCTTACATGTGAACAGGTTCTAAGACTAATTTTAAATTCTCGCTGTAGAATTTAATCTTTATTTGTACTTCTCATTAATTGTTGAGTTCACATTGGCCCGCTGTACATTGTAAGGTTAAAGTTGTGTGTAAATAGATGTTCTAATTGTTTACATTTCACAAATTTATTGCTCAGCAACATGGACATAAACACTAATGCATAAATCTAAATATGGTTACGGCCCTTTAAAATAATTAAATTGAAACAATACCAGCAGGGGCGGCCGAAGAAAATTTTCTAAGCGTTATCTTCATGGTTGCTATATTACGTCTGGTATTTCTGGTATTTACTATATACATGGTTTGCTATATTATGTATACATTTTCGTGAGCCAGGAGACCCTGATCCCATTCTGCCCCCACCTTCGAGCTCCCATGATACAGTTTTCAAGTTACAATTAAATTGTCATAGTTGTAGTTTTAAACCGGAAAATTGCCTGCAATTCGTTGGCAACACTGACGAAATAGGTACGTTTGGGTGCAAAGTGGTATTATCAAACCCTTACCCCAAACAGGAACATGATAGGCTCAGGGGCTTATGTGTGATGCATCGTAATATTCATTTTTATTTCTGTCGAATATACAATATGTAGGATCACAAACACCAACAAACTGGCCCCATATAGGGTCAGTTTGCGGGTTTGCCCGTGATTTGAAAACGGTTTCGTACTTCTCATGGCAAGAGCTTTCAGACGATATGTAGGTTTTCCCCAGGTACTTGGTTCCGGAATAGTATCGTCCCTAGTAAGTATGGTACAGGGTGTCCAATATACAATGCAACCCGGAGTTTGGGATAGTAGAACTTTTGAACCTGAAACGATACACAAATAATGATTATACCAAAATGAAGCTTTGTTCATGCATATATTTTTAAAGTAGGAAATAACGATTGAAGTACATTAGAAACCACATAGTGTTGCCAAATGTAACCAAAGGTGTAAATCTTTTTTTTTTTTTTTTTTCAAAACATGTAAATTGACTCATAACTTATACGTATGGATGTTCTGTCGTTAATTTTAAGTTTGTTTAGTTGTAGTAGCTTGTAAATTATACAACAGAAAAAAAGAATTTTTCATTTCCACCGATAACTAATCGTATGAGACCTCTGTAAGGGGGGAACTAGTAGTAAAACGTGTGTGTAGTAAAACGTAAAACGTTCTTTATGTAGTAAAACGTATTGTGAATGCAAAACAGTAATCACCATTAATCAAATAATAATTCTTGTGTAGTGTAAAAATACGGGCGTTGGATGTTTGTTTCAGGAAGCCGTTTCTTACACCGAGAATTTAGTAGATTATAAGTACTCATTCTTAAAAGGTTTTATTGTCATTCTTCAGTAGTTCTGAACCTGCAAATACTTACTAACTAGTATTATATATATCAGTGATATGAGATTTTTCGTTTAGGAGTAAGACAAGAGTTTTTGTCGAAACTTTAAAACAACTTGACAAGACACATTTAATGGTGATCGAATTTCATGCGCAGCACTCTCTAATTGAAGTTGAATTTACATAGGGAAAAAACACAAAAAAAGTGCTAAATATACAGTGAAAACACTTGTAGAAGTAAAAGTTAATTGTATTCTTTTAGTGTAACTGGAACGTCTAGTCAGAAGAAAAAAGTGAGCTATATGAATTAACTAAAATATTTCCAGGTGGAGGAAATCTGTTTTCTGTAATGTAATAAATTTGAATATCTAGAAGATCTGACTTTTATTATCGAAATAATTAACGCATAGCAAAGCCTTCTTAGAAGTACAGACATTTGCTTATAGTTTCTCATAGAAATTCCGCTAACGATAATTTGAGATGAAAACAGTGGTCTTTTGTATAGAGCCCAGACAATAAGTAGTAACGATACTTTTCCAATAACATTAAGATACTACACATTTGTAGATAAGATCGTTGTCCGTTTCGGTATGCAGTTGCATTATCATGCTGCAGTAGTAGAACTGAAAGTAGCGGTTTTTCGTGCACCATTAAAAGCCGGAAATCATGTCCAATTAAAGCATCTTTGTTCTTCTGTGCCAGTGTTAAGAATGGTCTTTGTGGTAGAAACAATAGTCATTTTTGTGGCTTGAACGTTGTTTTAACAAATCAAGATACGATCTACGACATTATTGTTAGAGAGTATGGTTCTTAAAGATTTGAATTGTTAAAAAAACAAAATTTAATTGTATCTCCAATTTGAAGATACTGCCAGTTTTTAAAGAATTTGTTAATTGAGGGTGTCAGATATACAAGTACGCTTTCCCTCTGATAATGCATATTTTGTATATTCCTTATAATTGTCGTATGTTTTTCTGTACGGTTTGTTGAAGATTTTACCAATGATGGGCGTTGCAGAATTTTAATATATTTCCTAATATAGTTATGTGATAAATTCGAAAGTCACTCATGAAAGTCTTTTGTACTTCTTTCTCGTATTACAAGGTGGGGCATAAGTCAATTGACAAAAGTACATTTGAAATTAATTACATATTTATCTGTAAAACTATGAAATTATTACTATTTTTAATGCATAGGGTTTCAAGACATGGTTCAATAAAGGGACTAAAAATAGAAGTCCATATCGAACTGAAAACCTATTTAGGGATAGCTCCTATAAGAGAGGTATATGTGTTCATTGTTTTTATTTTACCTGCATATTAAACTAAAAGAAATTTTCAGGAGAAGAAAGGATTACTTTTGCTCATACAGTATAATTGTAAATTATAGGTCAGTACAAATTTTATTTTAACAAAAGAGACACTGACCAAAGCTTAAAACCTACTTTATTTTAAATTATAATTTGTAACTGTTTCGGATATCTAGCATATCCTTCTTCAGACATTATCGAAAATAAATGAAAATACAGACATATCCGAAACAGTTACAAATTATAATTTAAAATATAGTAGGTTTTAAGCTTTGGTCAGTGTCTCTTTTGTTAAAATAATCAATCCAAAGCCATGAATAGTCTTACTATACAAATTCTAGTATCAACAGAACATCTGTTGTGTAAAAACTAATCAGCTTAGACGAATAGTTCCTAAACTTTTTTGACTGACAGCATACTTTACCAAACGTCCATGACATTGGAACACACTACTTTGATTTTTTTAAAATTAATAATAATATAAATATAATATAGTGTGTGACTGCAAGATTCTATAAAGCAGTGACTGTATGAAGTACTGCTGCTGGAGGCGTTGGCTGGTGTAGCCTGTCTTAAAATTGATTTTAATTAAACATTGAATACTTCGCGATTTTTAAATTCATAATTTCACGACAATCGTATGGGACTGTGCGACACATTGGTTGGGAACCACTGGTTTAGACTAAAGCGTACCTGATTTTAAAATAATTTATTTTCGAATTGCTGTTTCGTTCGGGTTGTAGTTATTAAAACTTCTACCTATGCTTAGTTGTTCTAAATGAATGTTGGGGTTCCCGTATTGGCTTATAACAACAGTATTAAATATGTAACATTCGTAACGCCATTTACGAAGTGGTATTTTCTATCAGGTAATGCCCAATATTTCCGGATTTGCTCGCCACGAAGTAGGTTTTGCAAGATTGCAGCAGTAGGGAAAAAAAAAAAAAAAAAGCATTTGGAGGTGCTGAAACTTTGTACCATTGTTCAAAGATCTCCAGATTAAACTGCCGTCCAATAATTCAGTTTGTAGATATGTTTTGTTTCAAGAGGTAGGGAGTATGTGCGAAGAAAAAAAGCAGTAATCTTCCCTCTGTGACAAACTCATAGCAGGCGAGAGAAGTTTTCAAAATTGGGCATAGGAAATCTACGAAGTTGATGCTTTCTCAACTGAACGAGCTCAGCTTCATTCTGATACAAGATAAAGTGTCACCTTGTTTTCAGAGTAAGTCGGATCATTTTTGAGCGTACGTTTACTAGTCTAGGCTCTGTCCATAAGAGCTGTAGAAAAGTCGGGGATGACAGCAGATCTCTTCAGAACCTGTTAGAGGGTGATCAATTAATGAAAAAAATCGAAGGTAACACTTCCGCAACCGGGGCCTTCATTGTGAAATTCAATATCCAAAATGGCGCCCGCGCGCAAGTAACAAATTATATTTGAACTTAAATATCTTCTCACAGAAAAAAGTTAGAAACTTCGTTTTTGTACCAAATTAAAGATAATTGACAGTAGAAGTAAGAAAACGGGATATATTGTTTACGTGTTGCCGCCATATTTAAAAATAACGGTTATTTGGGCCAAAAATTAGTTTTTCTCGTTTCTCTTTTTTCATTTCATGACAAATAACTATGAAGTTATTAAAAATATGAAAACACAGTCCAAACTAATTAAAGGAGCATAATCTTAGCTTTCTATCGTTACCAATATCTTTAGTAGATCTTAAAAAATGACGGAGCTATTTAAATTTAAGTGGCGCAGGGTGTAGTATTTTTTGGACTGTTTAATAAATTACCGGAAAAACATTCACTACGCGCAAAACTTTCAAAGCTATTACTTTTCAGCAAATTAAAATAGTCCATTCATTTTATCGATAAATTAAAGGTAATAGGTTGCTGTGTGGTGGGAAATGAAATAATAATGTTATTGCATTTGTCAGATATTATTATTAACATGTTCGTGTATATAATATGTAGCTAATGTTGCAGACTCTAATGTGGACAGTGGAATAATAAAATTCCATAGTTGGCAGTAATATCCTAGACAATGACTATATAAAACCTGTTTGGCGTCTCCCTATCCCGAAACACCTCTTCCTCTGCATCCGTATTAGACGTAAATGCCTGCATCATTTGCCAGAATCGTGACAAATCTTCAGGTGAAACAATGTCATCTTTCCGAGGGAGAGAAGATGTTATAGCTGCGACTGAAATTCGCAAGGATGGTCGTTCTGAAAAGACTTAAGGATCTCAGCGAAGTGCAAAATTTGTGTATCATTGTAATGACGCATTCTATATGTTATATTCAAACAAGAATGTGTTGTTACGGAAGAAAAAGAAAAGAGAACGTAGTGAAACTGAGGAGCTGGATCAACGTTCAATAAAATCTCAATCTGAGGCAATGGCAAAGAAAATGAGAGTAGATATTCCAGTTCGACAATCACCATCTTCAAACAAGAAAACAAGAAATGTTTTATGTGTAGTATGTGGGAAAGAGAAACACAACTGAATTAAACAAAAGTACAGAATATGTGAATCAAATCGTGCAACTACATTTTTATTCGCAACCATGTTCTTTAAGGATGACGGATTTACGAGAACTTGTGACTTGGAGGATGAATTACCTGTATTTTTCAGTGCAGATGTCTATTATCATAAGGCCTGTCTTGAGTACTATCTTTTGAAGTTCAATAAATATTCTCAGAAATCAGATAGCACAACTACCGAGTCTAAGAAAACTAATAAAAGTGGAGTGCTTAATAAACTGGCGCCAATTATCGAAAAACTATTGGATGAGGGTGTGGTTTGACATTGTCGGAAATTCGAGACTTCATTATTGGAAAAGTGAACTGCATTTTAATAACAAGAAGTTAAACTTTGGAGAAAAAGTAAGGTTTTCGGAGCCTTCGAAAATAAATACACCGATTCTAGGTTTCAACTCATTATTTAGTGCCGAAGAAGTAGCTGACAAACTGAGATCGATTAACATACTTACGAGTGCAGCGAAAGAAGTACGAACGGCTCTTCTTCACACAGATTTCGGTATTGAAGGAGAATTTGGGGACAGTCAGCAACTTCATAAGTCCTGGCCAACAACTAGAATTCCTCAACCTCTTTTGGATTTCCTAGCAGAAGTACTACAAGTGGGCAAGCTGAACATCATATCTGGGGCGCAAGCGAAGATCTACGTATCACTGACGAAGACAGTGAAAATGATCTTGAAGAATTTTCCGACCAACAAAATCTAAATATTCAGAATCTATTAAAGTCAATCTTCCAGATTTTATCCTATAATATATATCGTAGTAGGAAAGCAACCCTCATGCATTTGATGGTGGCACATTCAATTCATGAAAAATGAAAAATCAGACAACTGATCTCAACTATGAATAAATTAAGCGTGTCACTTGGCTACAAAGATATCATGCAAGCACGAAGCAACCTTGCACAATATACACTAAGGACCTGTTCCTCCACCTTCTCTTTTTCGAACCACTCTCAGGGTGATAGTTTCACGGTAGGAGCTATGGACAATTTCGACTGTATCGTGGCTATCATGGATTCCTGACAGAGTAACGTCTTCCCGGTCGAAAGACGTTACTCTGTCAGGAATCCATGATAGCCACGATACAGTCATGGTGCTTTTCCGGGAAGTGTCAACAAAATTCCCATCGAAACCAAAATTGTCGAAATCGGTATTAGCAAGACCTCCAGTCCAAGATCTGCGATTCTTGCTTCTATCTCAGCAATTGAAGAAATAAGAAAGGAAGGTACAACCTATATCGATTCAAAACACGCTGACAATTTCTCCCAAACTGTATGATTTGGACATCGATAATCTGCGGCAGAAAGAGTTTACTCAAGACATAATGCATGCTGCATACGAGCTAGAAACTAAATAATCCACTCTAACGCGGGGTACTATGAATGCGATAATAACGGATTCAGATGTTTCCAAGAAACAAGTTGGCTTTCTTCCAGTACTGCCGTGTCCAGTAACGGAATATAATAGTGTATATACAGCAACGAAAAAACTTCCAGATCCTAATTATACACTTAAACCAATCTTCAATGCCTGTAGTATGTGACGAACGAGTGTATTACATTGCTGCCGAAATTCAACTTAGGAGCAATGAATTTTCAAACATTGTACTCATTCTAGGATCATTCCACATGACCTTCTTGTCTGCACAGGAAAGTACATTTCTGGTAGTGGTTTGGAGTCTCTTTTCATAGAAAATTTTTGGGCCCAAAGTAACCAAAAGTATTCTAAAGGGAACTATCTACGTTAGGGCAGTGAGAGGTATGTTTATGAATGCATGCAGATGTGTTTATGCTAAAGGGAAGGCTTTCCTGGAAGAAGAAGGTGAATATTATATCTGTCATCCAGCAGTTCGTGAACACTATGACTATTATGAAAGAAAGACAAGCTTAGCGTGCACTTACCAGTTCATGGGCTTGGTCATTAATTCAGATGAAATATCGAAGCTTTGCAGAACTTTTTAGAGAAACTCAGCTCAATCTCGGAGCAGGGCCGCTGCCTTGAACAGTTTTTACATCTTTTATTTCTGTTGAAAAGCCTTATAAGAGCTGACCAAGAAGGATACTGGCCGCTGCATCTGTATATTGTACAGCAGTTGCTCCCGGTAATCATAGCATTCAATCGAATCAATTTCCTGTGGTGCGCGTCCCTCTATCTTGAACAGATTAGAAATTTGGAGACCCAACACCCGGAAATAAATGCTGAGTTCATGAATGGCCACTTCGTAGTCAGAAGAACGAACAATGTATTTAACACAGTTGGTGCTGATATGATACTTGAACAGATTATAAATAGATCGAAGAAATCATCGGAAGGAATTATGGGTCAGACGCGCAGAAAGAATTATATTACAGAGTGGGAACTGTCGTACCACGGAAGTTCTTTCGACATGCCAAATCTTCAGTCAGATTCTTGGTATATCACAAACACACCATGAGTTTCTTGGTAATGTACTTGATGAAGTTCGTAACTCTGTTAACCTCTTCCTGCATTTGGCATCAATTGATGCCACATCTTTCGGCGGGAAAAAATGTACTTTATTGCATTGAAGTAGTATCTATCGCTGCTTGTTGGCAATTCTTGTTGCCCGGATGATATTTTGACGCGCCATTAGATGGCTGGAGCAACTACAACCAGGGGTGCCCATCCCCCCCAAAGCTGATGGCGCACTCCCCCCCAAAACTAATAATCTCTTCCCTCCTCAAAACTCAAGTTCCCTAAAAACAATTGCCCAGTGTAGCAGTAGTTTTTATAGTACTAGTAATTGTTATTTTTGTTGTTTTTATTTCCTGTAGTAGTATTATAGAATGCTTGTAGTAGTAGTAGGGGCAGTAGTAATTATAAAAATGGCATTACTTTTATTAGTAGTCTTGGTAGTGTACAATACTAAATATGTTCTATAAGGATATTGAAGGGTATAAAAACTTCTACACACTGTGTATGGCACAGGTATTTTTTTTTTTTTTTTTTTTTGCAATTAGTAGTATTATTTTTTTCTTTACAAAATATTGATATAATTCCCTTGTACATGAAAAGTAAGACGCAAGTTACAAGTTATTGAGTTTGATACCAAAAGAAAATGTTATCCTCGAAATTAGCCTACAAAAAGAAGTGATATCCAACAAAAAACATTCCTGTAAAAGAGCCAAGTACGAGTGACCTTAAAAAGAATTGAAATCACAAAAATAGGCGCCAAGTTCTGGTGGATAACAGTTACAAACACTCACTGGCTCACTTCAAATTTAGATTTGAAACTTGGCTGTTGTCTGTATGGTTACCATTAGCTCACAATTATGTCAAACTACTTTGGGAATTCATTCTCGAGATTAAAAAAAAAAAAAAAATCGCATCGTGTTCCAATGTTATTCTGACGACAGCAAAATTACTTATTCGACATTAGAGTAAAATTCTTCCCCAATTATTTTATTCCCCCCAATTTTTTTCTCGATGGCACAACTTGGGCCATTCATCCCTCCTGTGGGCGGCCCTTCTCTCTTAAAACAAACCAACCTTTCCTTTCATACGACTACTTGCGCGGTACTTCATTCATCGAGTATCGAAGCAGGGGGTACGGGGGTTCACCCCGGAAAATTTTTGAAAATTAGCTTCTCAAAATCGTGTTTTAATGCTATTTCGACAGTAAAATTGCTAGTACGAAAGTAGAGTAAAATCCCCCCCAAAATTTTTCTCAATGGCGCAGTTTGCGCCATACATCCCCCCTGTGGGCGGCCCTGACTACAACCAGTAGAAAATTTTGGCGCGCTTCAGAGAACTGCTTGTTTTGCCACTATGTGTGTCGCTCCGTTTTGTATTGTGTTTTTCATCAGGAAGAGTCGGAACTGGAGGTAAGTAAAAATCATATTCTGAGACAATGGTATCCCTTTTTTCATATTATTATGTGTGTATTGTATCGTTCCTTTCGAAAATTATGAGCCAATTAAGTGATGGCATCAAATGATGCCTCTGTGCAGATACGGTTCTGATAAGTCGCATATACTTGATAACCGCTTTGAAATATAAAATAGTATCTAAATATTATTTCTTGCCTACATTGTGTAACAATAGATATTTGAAACTATAGCAGAGCCACATAAAACATTTTTTCAATGTCGTAGTCTGAACTTGTAACACGGGGGTCGCCAATAAATCACAATAAAATGCTACCTTCTTATGTGCTGACGGCATTTCTCTACAATAAACACGTAGAAACGTGAGACTGAGGAGAGTACGGAAACGAGGGAGTGTTTTGGGGCTTCGTACCAGCAAAACCTAAACTTTATTAGTAAATTGTGCGTAGTTTTAGATTTAATTGTACATAGAATTTTCTCTGATATTGAAATTGTCTTGCACGAATCCTTGCCGTAGCATTTGGTTCACGATTGTTCATTGCAAAATTAGACAATAGCAGATATTTCAAGCAATAAAAGTCAAGATTGTAGATTACTGACCCCCGTGTAGTGCACCTATATAATATTTAATATTTTCCAAGTACAAAGGTCAATATATTATCAACTAATATTCCTAATAATATAAATAATTATGTTTGATTATTTCTAAAACAAATCAACCTAAATTTCGTAATCTAAAGCCAATTATGGGTATGGAAGGGTCAGGGTCAGATATCTACTTCCTTCCCAAACAGACTATTTATTTTTGGCAGGTTCATTCTACACAAGTTTTAGAATTAAAATGCTCAGTGGCGGATCTAGCCCGGGACCGGGGGTTCTAGGCCTCCCCTGTTTTTTGGGCTACAAAATTAAATGAGGTTAAAATACTTATAAATAACCATAATTTTGAAATCTTGCAGTAGCATATAGATGATGATGGGTCACATTCTGAGAGCATCTGCAAGACCTCGTAGTTATGAGCTTCTAGATCCGCTACTGCAATTGCTATACATATGTTGGTAGCTACAATGATTATATGTTTACCTACTTGTACTTGAATATTTATTATTTTTACAGCCTCTCTATGGCTCAAGGATTGAGGCAAGAAGAAATTGCCAGCCTTCTGTGTTTAGAAGTCCCATCAGACTCTGAGGCCAGCTTCTGCAGTAATGATGAAGATGAATTCCCGCCCAACAATCAGCGTCATGCTCCTTTTGCGGAAGATTTTGCTGAAACATGTGAAGATGACAGCGGTCCTAATGTCCCTGAAGTGAGTGCTTCTCAAAGCGATCAATCACAAATTACGATAGTAAATGCTCCTAAAAATCAGGTGCCTTCGGCGACATTCCTAAGTAGCTCTGATGAGAATTCACGCCCCACATCACAAGATAATTCAATTTTTAGTGTGAGAGTGCCTACTAATTCTTAAAAACGTTCTTTGATTAGGTTTGCTGGTAAAGACAATGATTACACAATAATGCCCCTCCTTTCAGCGGACAGCGTAATATAAATATTCACGGAAACGACCCATATGATTACTTTGTACAGTTGTTCCCTGAGACATTGATGGAACACATTGTGACAGAAACCCAACGGTATGCTTTGCAACAAGGCAAACATTCATTCAAGATCACTCTGATGAACTAAAAACATTCTTAGGGATTGATATAATGATGACATATATAAAATATCCAGACAGACGTATGTATTGGTCATTAGTTCAGAAATGTGAAAAAATACAGCTAGTAAATGTTTATGTGAAGAACTTTCAAGCGAGACAATGGAAGAAACAAAAACATGCTATTCATGAACATTTTGCAGTGGACTTGTGTGCCTTTTTAGTGAAATAACTTTTTATATACACAGATTATGTTATTTGTCAACTTTTATGTAGCAAGCTGTTTAAAATTGTATTACCTTTATTAAATGTACTTTTACTAATGTAAATATTTTATAATTTATGAGAGTCAATTCTGAGGATGTTATCACTTTCATCCCATGGAAGGAATGGCAAACCACTATGGACTCACCTTGCTCAGGTACCTTCGGATATAATTTGCCTTTAGGAAGATCACCACATCATCGTCATCATCATCGATGAAGATTGCAAATTATTTGTCAGTTTGTCTCAGGGTACTGGCATCGGTTGATGCCAAGTCAAATATTCCTCAATTGCATGCTGGCAACAACTGATGCCAGGTCCCTGGGACCCCATGGGACCCTGAGAGAGCAAAATTGATAGTTTTTCCGACTTATACGTCTAAATATTAGTCTGAATACAACATGTCGATTTTTTTTCAACGCTGGAACACATAGCATGCAGGAAGAGGTTAACAGAATGATAGAGTTTTATGGATCGCAGGGAAATCCCGTACAAAGTTCACAGTCCTGTGAAGTTGTACCATTTCACGTCGCATGAAGTTACACCAGATTCTAATGCAGAAGAAATCCTGAATTACCCGACACGTAGCCATGAAGCTTATGTCGCATTCCGAAACGAGCGATTTTTGTACAAAACAACTCCGTTGTCGAAGACCATTCACAGACGAAAACTTCCACTGTTTCGTCAAGCAAATAAAGTAGTCTACTTTGTCTACTTTGCAAAAGTTGTTGGGACCGTCTGAGTACGTTTTCGAAGGACATTCATCAATGAATACAGCAATTATTGCTGATGTTATGATTCAACTTCGTAAAAATCGGGTGAAAGGTTTACAAACATTTGCTGATCTGTTCGATGTATTCTTCAGGAGCTGCAGCAAAGTTTAAACACGCACCCGCAGGGATTTTATGTGACTATCTAATCAGCTCGGTCAAAAATGTGGAAAGACAGCAAAGGGAAACCGCCTCACCTATACTACTAACTAATCTGTCATGTACACATTTCTACCGGTGCAAATGGAGAGAGCTTGGGCTTTCCCGGAAAACAAAATTGATATTCAAGATGTCTTAAAAGACTACCTTCGCACAAAAGCAAAGTTTATCGTCTTTGAAATGTATCTGAGTGAATTACTGCTTGAAAATGGTGCAACTCCTGCTATATCTCACTGCCTCTTCAATTGTTCAAAAAATTACATGAGTGTTTCATGTTGGTTGTCAGTAATTTTACATTATGCTCTGAAAAGAAATATGTAAATATTCTCTAAAGCATAGCTAAATCATTTATTCGTAAAAATTTTGAAACTGTAGAAAACCTTAGTTAAACATTACTAGCTCTTCAAAGCACACATGATATTACCATCAAATTAAAGTAAATTCTCATGACATCAAAGTCTGCAAAATAAAACAATATAATAATTATATTAGCTACATATTATATGAACGAACATGTTAATAATAATATTTGGCAAATACAATAACATTATTATTTCATTTCCTACCACACAGCAACCTATTACCTTTAATTTATTGATAAAATGAATGGACTATTTTAATTTGCTGAAAAGTAATAGCTTTGAAAGTTTTGCGCGTAATGAATGTTTTTCCGGTAACTTATTAAACAGTCCAAAAAACACTACACCCTGCGCCACTTAAATTTAAATAGCTCCGTCATTTTTTAAGATCTACTAAAGATATTGGTAACGATAGAAAGCTAAGATTATGCTCCTTTAATTAGTTTGGACTGTGTTTTCATATTTTTAATAACTTCATAGTTATTTGTCATGAAATGAAAAAAGAGAAACGAGAAAAACTAATTTTTGGCCCAAATAACCGTTATTTTTAAATATGGCGGCAACATGTAAACAATATATTCCGTTTTCTTACTTCTACTATCAATTATCTTTAATTTGGAACAAAATCAAAGTTTCTAACTTGTTTCTGTGAGAAGATATTTAAGTTCAAATATAATTTGTTACTTGCGCGCGGGCGCCATTTTGGATATTGAATTTCACAATGAAGGCCCCGGTTGCGGAAGTGTTACCTTCGATTTTTTTCATTAATTGATCACCCTCTAACAGGTTCTGAAGAGATCTGCTGTCATCCCCAACTTTTCTACAGCTCTTATGGACAGAGCCTGGATTATACCCCAGTGATGGATCGGACGTGGAACTAAGAATGATCGAAGCTACTCTCCTGGCCTACTTGTTATCCTGACTTAACATCATACGTTTTCTTCGTACAAGGTTGTGTCAGAAATAAAGTTTATGTTACTTTGCTGGTACTATCCCAGGAATGTAAGTCGAATCACAGCTTTCGTAGCTGACACAATGCGTAAAATGCGAGATAAAATTGGAGTATTCTGTTAATACCTTCAGTGAATTGAAAGCTTTCATATTGAGCATTTGTAAACTTTGATATAAAAAACTCTCGAGGGTTTCTCTATAACAAAAATTCTAAAACGGAAAAAATATACCTGTACTATTTGTGACACGTGTTGCAAATCCCGACAAACATTTACAGTACATTCGTATAATGAATTTGAGATCATTGCAGAAATCCTCAACAATAGTGTGCTGATTACCATGTAGTGTATTCTCTATATCTAGGTAGTGTATATACAGTATATTGAATTTCTTTCCTTTTAAAGACCTTAGTTTCTTTATAATATTTTATGATTTTATTGAGTAAGGTGGTTTTTCATACCGTTTTTTAATCGTCGTGTAACTATTTCTACCAATGACCAAAAATAAAAAAATAATAATAATAATAATAATAAAAAAATAAAAAAAGTAGTTTGCATGTAAGTATTAATCTGTAGCTATGTAGTGCATAGCTTTTCTGCCTAAAGATAACCTTAACTATTTGGCTAAAGAAGGTGCAAATTTTTGGTAAAAGCGGTGCAAATTTCAAATGTTTATATGCGTTTAAACAGTACCAAAATTAATTACACCATATGTAGGGTTGAGAATTCACTTATTTATTAAGAGCCGATCTAAAGCAACTCCCAGGACATAATGATTTTCAGGTCACAAATCTAGAAAACTTAAAACAGATACCTAACATTGAATAATTCAATGTAATTCGGAAGTCCAGAAAACTTAAAACAGATAATATTGAACATTTCATTTTTTTTTTTTTCAGTGAGCCTTCATCTCAGCTTCACTAAGTGAGAAGTGGCTATAACTGGTCACTAAGTAAATGTTTATATGTACAAAATAGCTCAACAATTGGTGATAGTCGTGATTGGTCAGTTTGATGATGCCACGTCTCTTTACTTTCTATTCAATAGGTTTCACATAACTGGTCTGCAGTGAAGCGATAGTTATGTGAAGGCGCACAGACTCAAAATACGGAAAGGGGAACAAATACGGATAGGAACAAAATACGGAAAGGGGAGCCCTCCCCCCCAAAAAAATAAAAGAAGTGCAAAAAAGTGCAACCAAACCACAGGAGTATTTTTAAATGTGGACAAGACACGCTATTTGAGACATTTTAATTCCAATAAAGACGTAAGGTGTATCACTGTAAAATTCGTAGCTCTAGCTATCATATTCTTTGTTATGATCGTAAGGGTAAATGCATACAAAGATACCTCGCGATCGAGGTCGAGGTTTAAGTCGCGGTCGCTACCTCGATGTCTAGGTCGCGATGGATGAAGGGTGCACATAGCGAGGAGGTAGCATCCTCGCTGTAAGTTCTCAGTTTAAAGAGAAACATTACTGTGACGCGTGTGAGATTATTCCGTCAGTGCATAAAAATCACTGCGAAAACACATTTCTAAATTGAAAGGACCAAACAGTTTATAAATAGGGATGGACGGGAGACGAGATATGAAAAATGTCGAAGTCTCTCGTCTCTTGTTTCGCAAAAATATTTGAGTGTCATCTCTTGTCCATCTCTATCAATAAATCAAAGACTTATATTTTTTCAATTTTTTGTGAAGAAATGCCCTCTTTCGGCACTCAGGTGAGAAATTATTTCAAAGTATTTTTTTAAAAGGTATGTTCTCAGGTTTCGATGTAGAGGGGGTATTAATTTCAGCAAATGAAGTTTCGTCACTGCAATTCCATTATTCGCGTTTCCTTCCTATGGATACGTGCCTGTCTTTACAGGTATTTCTTTACCTTATATCTGTAACGAATTTAGAAGAAACCATTTGTTTTATTATTAATCTCGGAAATGGGGGAAGGGGGCGTGGAGTTTTTAAGCATAGTTATCATTAACAGAAGCTTCATTTTTTCTTTAGAAATTCCACAATTTACGGACTTCAGCCCGAAAGTCCCCTCTCTGTAATCGCCACAGCTTTATATAATAATAAGCTACAGTATAAATCTCAAACAAATATGAATAACTTATCTGACATTCCCATTTCAGTTGCTATTTTCTTCTATTTCCTATTTAAAACGCGCCTATTATAATGATGTTTGTGTTTCTTATCCCATATTGCTGGAACATTCCTTACTAGTTTTACATAATATGTCTTTCATAAACAAATTTAATAGTGCAAGAAAACCTCTCGAGCATAGACACCAAGGATGTTATAAAATAGCACAATCAATATTTTTTTTTATAACATCCTTGATAGACACGCACAAACGAAATTCTAAACAAATGAAGACTTTATTCCATGCAGCGCTTCAGGGAGAACCAATGAAAACACGAGCCACAGTGATGCTTCCGCTGAACATCGATGTAAAAACAAACTCGGTTGTTTATCACCCCGACCATTAATTCACTCTCGCGGTCGACCTGTAGGTCGCGATGTAGCTTACGTCTTCGGCATGCTCTTACCCATTTGAATCCATGTGTTTGTGCCAGTATCCAGGTAGTGACCACGACTTAACCCTCGACCTCGATCGCGAGGTCTCTTCGGTATGCATTTACCCTAACAAACGTATAGCTCGACAACAATGACTTGAAGTCTGAAACGCTGTAATTGCACAACTTATAAGTTAACATATTTTATTGATATCGCACCTTTTCGACAAAAGTTGCACTAGTCAAAAAACCTTGGGTCCAAGCTCATATCCTCACGAGAAAAGTGACATAACGCGAAATTTGTCATTTGTGTTTTAATAGACACTGATTTTGGGATAATTTTGAAGCTATTTACAACACCTTTTCACATAAAAGAACAAACCATTGTGATTATAAAATAACATTACAACAAATTATAAGTTATGTAATTTTTCTCGCGAAGGATACGAGCTTGAACCTTAAGGTTTTTTGACTTGTGTTTCTTTTGTTGAGGTGTGATATCTTAACAACAGTTCGAGAATGAATCATTTCTAATGTTACCTGTTTAACTATGTGACAGTTCATTCGTTATACTAACTATAATTTCAATTCGGCCAGAGATCAAACCATTCTTGCTGGGTTATATTTTGGGAATCTGTTGATCAATAACAAAGCATTTTCTTTGTACCTTACACGCAACTTACATATAAAAGATGCGATTGTGTTGAGAATCCCTCGTTTTTATCATATTACAGTGTGGTAGATCTAACCATAAACCCCTTGATAACTTTCTAGTGACTGTATATGGAAGAAACTATCTTATTATACTCACTGCATGTCAGCCATTCCACGAAAAGTGGGAATTTCATGAGAAATGTAGATATAAAATCGGTTTACACCTTTGGTTACATTGGCAACACTGTGTGGTTCCTACTGTACTTCAATCGTTGTTTCCTAGTTTAAAAATATATGCATGAACAAGGCTTCATTTTGGTATAACCATTATTTGTGTATCGTTTCAGGTTCAAAAGTTCTACTATCCCAAACTCCGGGTTGCATTGTATATTGGACATCCTATATATACAGGGTGTTTCAGATAAAACATCCAGTGCTTATAAATCCGAAACGGCTGAGAATAAAAAGATGAAACAAAAACTGAGGTAGGAAAATGTCATAGGGCACATCACATGGTGTTATTGTGGTGACCCCCAGGGCCCTTCTTCAAGGGGGCCCAGAGGCCAACTTCAAATTTTCAAATAGGAACGTGTATTGAATCATACCTCATTCAATAGTACTTGAAAAACGATACAACTTTGGTAGGAAACAATTTTCGATTTGGGCCGCCGTTTTCAAAATGGCCGCAAAAAGTCCTGTATCAGTTTGAAGTTGGCACCTGGGCCCCCTTCACGGAGTTTCCTGAGGGTCACCACAACAACATCACTTGATATGCTTTATCATCGTTTGTATCTCAGTTTTTGTTTCATCTCTCTATTCTCAGCCGTTTCTGATTTAGGCCTATAAGCACTGGACGTTTTATCTGATACAGGACCCACTTTTTGCGACCATTTTGAAAACGGTGGCCCAAATCGAAAATTGTTTCCTACAAAAGTTGTTTCGTTTTTTAAGTACTATTGAATGAGGTATGATTCAATACGTGTTCCCATTTGAAAATTTGAAGTTGGCCCCTGGGCAACCTTGAAAGAGGGCCCTGGGGGTCTCCACAACAACACCATGTGATGTGCCCTATGGCATTTTCCTGTCTCAGTTTTTGTTTCATCTTTTTATTCTCAGCCATTTCGGATTTATAAGCACTGAACGTTTTATCTGAAACACCCTATATAATATATATATATATATATATATATATATATATAATATGATGCATAGCATAGGAAAGGAAGCTTGAATGTAAACTTCACCACGAAGTGTTATTGTAATGCCACCAAAAGAAGGAAAGGGGTAAAGAGATGTTTCTGAAATGCTTCTGTGAAGGAAAAATAAATCCATGTTCCCTTTTCCTCTTGCGGAAAGCTCCACACTAATATCCGGGATTAGATGAGCAATGTTGTCGGAATCAGGGATGAGCAGTTGACGTTGTGGATTAACTTCAGTTAACGATACGATCAGGCTGACCAACGCAGGCGTCGCCGCAGGCAGGTGACCGCTATTTTTCCTTTTTCTCTAATGATGCAATTTCCATCGGAGCACTCAATTGAGAGGAAGAGGGAGGGTGGGATATTCTATGGTAATGGCACTGGGCACGTTCATCAAGTCAACTGATCATTTTCGTTTCACTTCAAATCCGCTGGATCAACCAAGCAACGCGTCTGAAAATTCAATATCTGGAACTCGGTCTTGTGTAATAAACTAGTAGCTGCTGATATTCAGGATAACAAGTAATTTGTATGTGTATATCAATATGTGTTATTATTATTTGGGCAGCTTTTTCATCAAACTTTTCTTATGACCGGTATATAAGAATGCAAGTGTAATGTTCTTAGTATGCTGCTACTGTGTACAATAAAACCTATTAAGAGGCTAATCACTGCGAAATTAAAATACTGCTAATTTTACAGTAATTATCTCATATCTTCAAATAGATGAAAGATAATCAAAATGTGGAACAAAAGCGCACTAGATAATATTATTTTCAATGAGGTACCGTTATCACGAGTCACCTAGTAGTTTTCCGTTTGCAGCCATGTAGAAACGCGAAAATAGATGCCGATTTTCTAAATGACTGGAAATTGAAAGCAGATAAGTGAGTCGTGATAATGGTATTTCATTTAAAATAATATTGTCTAGTGCGCTTTTGTTCCACATTTCGATTATCTTTAATCTGTTTCAAGATATCACATAATTACTGTAAAATAAGCGGTATTTTAATTTTGCCGTGATGGGGCCTCTTAAGTTGCTTATTTCACGAAATTGGCCACCTGGTAATTTCGCATTATTCCTGTAGAACAGCGTTTCCCAACCTTTTTCAACTTGCGGCACACTACATGTGTAACTTGAATTCTCGCGGCACACCCATCTATATATATCAATTATTATTTGTAAATATAAAATACCGTGGTATTTTTATGTGATTACTGATCACCTTCTTACAGAGAAGAAAGCTTGATCACTGTTTTTCCCCCGTGGTAAATCATTATGCTTAGTTTTCATTCTAATTTTAAAATTAAAAAAAAAAAAAAAAAAAAAAAACGATTGCAATGAAATATAGGACTCGGGTTTTTAAAAATCTCTTTTCTCTTTCGAAAACTGTATCTAACCTTTAACTAAAAGGGAAGATCACTAAATAGAGAATAAATAAACAAATCTCCTATACTTTTAAAACACAAATGTAGGTAATTTGTATGCATGTTTGCGAATTTATTGAATGATATGTTAAAATTTCAAGTTACGAAATAGTCTGCAACAATAAAGAAGCAATAATGGTCATGACAATGATAAATACGTTTTTCAACGTTAAAAATAAGTACCGGTAACACAGTATGAAACTTAAAGTTGTAGATTTATGGTAGAGGTTCATAATAATGTGAAATACAAATATATATTTCCCCTATGTCTTGTTATTTGGTTCCTATCGAATTAATAATTGGTTTCGATTTCCTCGCGGCACACCAGAGGCCCATTCGCGGCACACCAGTGTGCCGCGGCACACCGGTTGGGAAACGCTGCTGTAGAATCTGCATTTTCCCATAAAACATGTACAGTACTACTTATTACTCAAAGTTGGCCAGCTACGTATATATATATATATATATATATATATATATATATATATATATATATATATATATATATATATATATATATATATATATATCTTGGAGCTTGACCGTATAAAAGCAGCATTATTCCTGTGCTGTTATTTTGATTAAAGCCGGTGACCGGTACAAACTTACCAGCTCATTTATGACCGGTTTTTTCAAATTTGTATCTAGTTCGAAGCAATTTCATCTAGTTCAAAGTATAGATGTAAAACGTAACTTCTGTTCTGTAAATCCAAAACTGTCACCTTTCACTATCTATTAAAGATTAATATATTGTGTTCATTAGTTTAGGTAATTTTAGAGAGATAACAGGGAAAATTTAAAATTTGCTTGTAAGGAATTTTAGACATTTATTGAGAGTAAAATAGGACTTCGTAAAGCAATTTCCTGTAGTTGAAGAATAAGTTTAAAGAATAAATTTCATTTTCCAAATTCAAAATCGTCATGTAAGTATTACTTTTGTTCATCTGTTTCGATAATTTTAAAGAAGTGGCAGCTACTGGTAAATACAATAAAATGATCAATTCCGATTTCAATTTCTAATTAATAGCACAATGCTTATTAGTGAATGTACTAAGGAGATACAGAACAGGTTCTTGCTATCGACCACCGACAGCAAGAAAAATTAATGCGTATAGTTTATTAAATTTATAATTGACTTTTGGTGATAAAACATAGTAGTTGGCAACTCTATACATGCTTGTTCAGCACATGACTTCTCTTCGACGCCACAAACTGACTTTTCTTGTGAATGTGTGTGTGTGCAAAGCAGAGATTCTTTGTCTCAAAGATGTTGAAACTTCCGGTTGAACAGCTTCGAGAAAGTTCTAGAAGCTACTAGACTATTTCGTACTTCCGGTGATTTTCTAAAGTGACTGGTGATTGGACAACTTTTCAAAAACTGACCAATCGGAAACTATGTTACGTCCTAAGTGCATTCTGTACACATGCTTTGTGTGTTCAGGAGGGACGCTCAGCAATCGGAAAAGAGGACCCAATGGATGCGTGACGCGACCCGATTCAATGACACAGTTTTTCAGTGAAACTTCATTTTATTAAAAGCATCGTGATTTGAACAATATGTATAAAAAAAGGTTTAACGTGTGTAAATGATTTCTGGAAGTAACGATCGTCATATTAAACAAGAAGACTCGAAATTTATGCAATTGGTTCCATTAGAGCTCTGCAAGTCCAGAGGAACGACAAGGTGGCCACGCCATTTTTGAGGACAATGTGATGTAAGTAAATGTGATTTAAAATAATAGGAGCAATCAGGAAAATAAGCTTCGCGAGCATTGACATCAAGTTTGCCTAATTCAGGAACTCATCGACGGAATGCAGAAGTGATTCTAGCTTTGGGATTGTGTTTTACCCGCCAGGTATCTCGTATTGCCATTAAATAGTGAACTTCGAATTAAAAAAAAAAAAAAGAAAAAAAATTGATAACAAACGTAAACTTACAACGCAAATGGTCACAATCCATTAAAACGCATGCGTATAATTATATTATGTAAACATTTTCAGTTCTATTTTTTTTTTACATGTTGTTTAGCTAGATAGGGAATTCCAAAGTACTATTTTGAAAAATTATTGTTTATTTGATGTCATTGATGAGAGTGTTGTTTTAGTGATGTAAATGACTAATACTTATTGTTCATTCCAGCTCAGATATATGTTAGTATTCAAACTTCCCGTGTAAAACCAGTGCATGTAAAGTTATTAATTTTGCTTTCTGTTAAATATGAACGATTGATATCTAAGTCCCAGTGTTTCAATTGTTTGCCAGATATTACTTTTTTTTTGTGATTGTTTTTAGTGCTGAACAGAGACGCGAGAACAGGTTGCGGAATGTACATGATTTTAATTATATTTATGTAGTGAACTATCCCTCGCGCCAAACTTCCAGTTAGATAAGAACGGTTTAAGTCGATATTTTTATTTACTAATTTTTATATTCGGATAGTTCGGACGCAGCCAAACACGTTGCCACCAACTCTTCCGCTTGAGTCTTTCCCAAGCTCAGGGGAAAGTTGGCAAAACATGCGTATACTTCCCGGTGGAAGGGATGATTGGGAAAATTTCTAGTTCAAAATTAGTGTAAACGAGAGACGTAAATAAGCTTGTACGATCCCCCTTTCACCAAGGCGATAGTATATTTAATTGGTGCCGAAACTAACCCGGGACAGATTGATAATAGCATACTTAATTGGCGTTGCCTTCCCAAGAAGATATAGTTACTTGATCCAGAAACCAACTTGGGACAGATTCATAATACGGTGACCTTGTTTATTCTTATTCTGCACTGATATTAATAAGTACAAAAGTAAAATCCGCGACCAATTTGTGCATTGCTTCAGAGTGTCTTACTTTTAAATAATTTGTTGTTAATTGTGTGTTTTATTATGTTTGTGTTTCTGTAGAGAAATCATTAGCAACCAATAGAGTGCATTCTTAGTTTGAATTAGAGAAATTATTAGCTTTTTTTAGTTACTGATTATTGAACCTGTACAAAATGTCCGAGTCTGAGGAATTAAAGAACATGCTTCAAGCTTTGTTTGAAAAGCAGTCCGCACAGATTAACGACACAATTGAGGGTTTGAAAAAGGAACAGGTAGAAAGTGTTGCTAGTTTGAAGGAAGATATTGTTAGTTTAAAGCACGAGCAGGCAGAAAACGTTGCTAGTTTGAAGGAAAACTTAGAAAGTAAATTAGAACAAGTTGGTAAGGATGTTTTGCAAACTAATAATGCCATTGTTCAAATTACTGCGCGTATTCAGGCCATGGAGGAGAAAATAGAGGAATATAAAAATGAGTGTAGATCAAATTACGAATCCGTACAGGCACAGATTGACAATTGTAGGGCCGAGATAGCACAAGATCGCGTAAGCAACCAAGAGAGGTTTCAGGAAGCAAAAGATAGGCAGGTGTTATTAGAACTTAATACAAACCGGTATCATGCTCAGGTAGAAGAGCGCGTAACTAATTTTCAAGCAACCATTGACACCCACGGTGCATTTGTGCGGGAAGCGACGTTTAGTTTGCGAGAACAGCGCGGCGAAATAAACGAAATACGGGATGACATGTTAGGAATTAAGAAAGTAACTGCCGAAAATAAAGAAGAAATTACGCACGTTACAGCAAGGGTAAATAAATTGGAGTCTCACACCATTCAATCTATTCAACAAGTCATAGACCAAGTACAGAATATCCCCACGCGAACAGTTGTAAAAGCGGAAGTGAATCGAGAGGTGAATGATCGTGTTTTGAAGTTAGAGCAAGAGTTGAATAATTTACGGAGTAATCAGTTTAGTCGCGGACCTCACCCTTTCTCACGAGAAACTGACGAAAATAGCGAGTACGATAGTGGTAGTGAAGGTTATGAATCCGATCACTCGAATAGGAAGGGGAAGAATAATCCATTTTTCGGGAAAACTAGTAAACCTCGACGTCGTATTACAATCCAAGAAATACGAGACTTACCGACATATAGTGGGATGCCAGACAAGGAAACTGCGCGTTCATATTTACGTGATTTGCAACATAAGTTAGACTTATTGAATGTACACGAAGATGCAGTGTTGCCAGTACTACCAAGTTTACTGCAGAATCCATGTTTGGAGTGGTTTCGAACACGCCAACATTTGTTCACCACTTTTGAGGAATTTAGCAAGGCTTTAGTTAACGCATTTGAATCAGAAGCAATTGTAGTGAGTAGGCTGACCGCGTTGCGGAATACTTCCTTTGACCCAAGAGTACACGGTTCAGTTTTGGAGTTTGCAACCACTCAATACCGTGCATTAAGTGATTTGAATCCCGAAAGCACTCCAGCGAAGATACTAGCTAGTATTGTACCTACGTTGCCATACAAGTATCGAGAAATGTTTGCGTTTTATCCATGCACAGATTTTGCACAATTTATTGCTAGTGTCAAACGTCTTGAATCTTTACGTTTACCAAACGAAAAGGGTTTTAAGCGCGAAGGTAACAGTTATGAGAATCGTAATAAGCAGTACCAGGCGGTTCGGGTACAGTATAGCAGACCGACTAGAGAGAGGCCTAATAATACCAATAATCATCCACGGAACGGTAGAAATTCTGAACAAAGCAATTTTAGGAGAAACGAGCGAGAGAATAGGCGCGAACAGCAATTCACGAGTGATGCGCGCGGGAGGAATGAACGATCTAATCAGAACACTAGGTCACAACGTGGTAACAATAACTCTCGTGACTTTGGGAATCGCTTCAATTGGAGAAGGGGAAACAATAGTAATAATAGAAATAGTAGGCCTAATTTCAATTTCCAGTCCAATAATGAACGGCAGAATTGGCGAGAGCGCACGCCCGAGAGAGATGGTGGGCATACGTCCGATCATAGTCAGCAGGGAAACTAAGATCCGATGGGCACGAAGGGGTCGCGTCCATCGAAGGCGATTCGTTTATAAATTCCCCAAACATTCTCCGTGTCAGGAATTATACTTTCGCAAATGATGATATTTTAGATAGTGATGGTCGAAGTGATGTAGAGGAAGACAATGAGGAAAGAGAACTCGTCACCGCTTACGATCGAAATTATTCTGCGTACATAGAAACAACAGTTAATGACATTCCAGTTAAAACTCTCCTCGATACAGGCGCTGATGCCTCGTTGATCTCGTACGAATTTTGGAAAGAAATAAGCAAAGACATTTCCGCGCCTAGGTTGCAGTCAGCAGACGACGTTCTTTTGGTCGATTACAGTGGCCGCTTCAAAAGAAAGTGCAAGGGTAAAACAATAGTACCAGTTCAGATTGACGTATTAACGTTTTCACTCGAGTTGTATGTCGTGCAAGATTTAAATGAACGTTTTATTTTGGGTGTCAACGCGCTTTCACAATTACAGAGTATCATTGATTTTAGTCAGGGCACGTTTTCATTGGAACATGAAAACATTAGAATTGTTGTATCGTTACTCCCACTTTCGGTACAATCCATGTCAGATGATAGCGATCAAGAAACAAATGACAGTAATAATGTCCAAGAACAGCAGTGTGTTAACCGTGTAGGTGTTAATGAAGGTGAACCCTTCCAAAAGCAGATTGCCACGGATGAACAGATCATTAATGCAGTTCAGAGGGCAGATGGGTTAACTCCGCCACAGCGAAATCAGTTGTTAGATCTGTTGTTTAAATATAGGGAAATATTCACTAACTACCCCGGGAAATGTAAAGGATTTGTATACAAGGCAGAAATTAACACTACGGAAGCATTGGTAAGAAAACCATATCCTATCCCTTATAAGGCCATTCCATTCGTTAGGAACGAACTTCAAAAATTACTTGAGTTGCAAATCATAAAACCAAGCCAAAGTGTACACAGTAACCCACTTTTAGTAGTACCTAAAAAGAATAATCAATTCCGTCTTTGTGTCGATTTACGCATGGTGAATGGGCATTCCGTATTACGACAGGTCAGACCAGAGCGCATTGAAGATTTACTCGCGAAATTGCAAGGAAAGAAATTTACCACGGTTATTGATTTACAACAAAGTTATCTGCAGACTGAACTTCATCCAGATTCCCAACCATATTTTGCTTTTAATTTCGAAGGTTTATGTTATCAATATCAGCGAGTGGCATTTGGATATCGAAATGGATCATCCGCTCTAAACGCGATGATGGCATATGTCTTAGGACCCGAGTTACATAGTAAAATCATTCGATACGTAGATGACAATTTAGTAATGTCTAACAGTTTTGAAGAACACTTGCAATTGTTAGATGAAGTATTTCAGAAATTCAAGGAACACGGGATTACGTTAAACATAGATAAATGTTTGTTTTGTGCCAATGAAGTCCCATTTTTAGGATATGTAGTTAGCAAGGAAGGTATCCGGAAAGACGAACGTAGTATAACAGCTGTGCGAGACTTACCAAAACCAACCAACATTAAAACTTTGCGCTCAGTATTAGGGTTGTTCTCTTGGTCCAGGTCATTTGTTCCCAATTTTGCGATGAAAGCCGCTCCCTTATATGATTTGTTGAAACAGAAAAAGAAATGGCAATGGAGCGAACAATGCGAAATGGCATTTAATCAAATCAAGCAGGATATTTGTAACAACATCATGTTAGCTCATCCAGATTTCACAAAAGATTTTTATGTGCAATCTGATGCTGCACAATCCGGAATAGGAAGTGTCCTCTGGCAAAAACACGGCGACGAAAAACGTATCATACAATGTATAAGTAGAACGTTAACACCTACCGAACAGAAATATTCATCCACAGAAGCTGAGTGTCTTGGGGTCATTTTTGCAATTAGAAAATGGAAATCAATGTTGTTGGGCAATCATGTAATCATTGTCACGGATCATCGTGCTTTGTCGTATCTAGATCGCGTCAAACCTTGGAATAATCGTTTGCTCAGATGGGCCGTCGAACTGCAAGAATTAAATTACGAGGTACAATATATACCAGGCTCTGAAAACACTATAAGCGATACGTTGAGTAGGCTGTTCCCCACCCAGGAACACCGCCTACTGAAGGTTCACACTTTCCAAGTGTTACAGGAAGAAGTTATGAACATAACACCTGAAAGATTAGCCGCACTCCAACGTGAATGTTCCGATTACGCCAACGTTATTGCTGTTTTAGAGGGTACAGTAGACGAGACTGAATATAAAAATGGTAGATCGTGGAAAAAGTTTTATAAATTGGATAATCATATCTTATTAGTTCGAGATTTTCACCAGCCAGACCAATGGAAAATTTGTGTTCCTCCAGCACTTACCCAGAACATTTTAGTTGCGTACCATACCGACATTCACCATCCAGGCGTTGAAAGGACTTTTTCTATAATTTCAAAAGCGTTTCATTGGAAGGGATTGCGAACAGCTGTTAAAAACTTCATTCGCGATTGTATTACCTGCCAACGTATGAAACCAGACCAACATCCACCTGCTAAATTGATGCATACCATACCAGTAAATGCAACTCGTGACGCAATTAGCATAGACTTTTTAGGAAGTTATCCCACTGGCCAAACTCAGAAAAGATTCGCTTTGGTAATAATGGATCTTTACACCCGGTATTGTACTGCGTTTGCATTGCGCACGTCAACAGCGAAGGCTGTAGTAAGGTGTTTGGAAGAATTTTATTTCCCCATGTTAGGATTGGTGCGAGTAATTATTACTGACAATGCAGCTGTGTTTCATTCGAAACCGTTTTTGAAGGCTATGAAAAAGTATAATGTAGTTGTTCGTCATACTACCCCATACCATCCTATGGCATCGTTAGTGGAAAACGTTAATAAGAATCTAGTGCAAACCCTCAGAACTTTGTGTTCGTCATCTCACAAGGAGTGGGCTGAATATCTGACCCAAGCAGTATTGTTGTATAATTATTCTATTTCCCAGAGTCTTGGTGTTTCTCCTGCCAGTTTGCATTTAAATATCAATTCCTCACGACCCATATTCACACATTTTGGTATAAATGTACAGGAGGCGATTACGCCTGAAGATTCGATTAATTGGAGCAATAAACTTGTTATGGCCGATTTACGTAGAAAACGAAAGATTGCCATACGTAATGAAAAATGGAATCAAGCCCAACAGGGAAAGAGACTCGTTGTTAAGGGAGATCTAGTGTTTGTTAGGCAACGAAATGTAAGCAGTCTTGTTAAGAAGGAAATAGCAAAGTTCTTTGAAATATTCCGAGGGCCGTATGTTTGTACTTCAGTTACCAGTAACGATCGCGCTGTAGAATTATGGGATCCGTACAATGGTCAAAGTATCGGTTTTCATTCCATGGACAGAGTAAGAATTTGGAACCCCACCCCAAAGACTTACAATACTTGGATTCTCATGGCCAGAAAACATTTACCAGAAGAACAAGTAGCTAAACTCAAAGATGCTCCTTACCATCCATCAACACATGAAAAGTCATTACCATTGCTGTACCCAGAAGTGGATATTGTTAATCAGCCGGATGAAACTAATGAGGGTAACCCCGAAACATTGTTAAAACAGAATTGTGTTAAGTTACAACACTGTGATCGCTTAGAATACTTTTTACGTAAGTTGGGTGATTTGTATGTCACGCATTATTGCAAAGACTCCATTGAATGGTCTGACGAGTGTGTTAAAGCGGTTATGACTAATTTTTCCAGTGGATTACAATTGCTCCGTTGAAAAAAAAAAAAAAAAAAAAAAAAAAAGAAAGAAAAAGTCAGGAACCCCACCAATCCGTATGTTTAGGGATTTCTCTTACAGCTTACCAAAGAAGACCATCCATCCAGCCAGCCATATTTCTCACCATTACAACAGGTACGTGACATAATAAATATGTGCTTAATAAAATTTTATTTCAGGATTAATTCCAATTAAGGATGACCAGGAGAAAGAAAAGGGATCCAGGAAGGATGATTACGGAAAAAGAGAGGTAAAGATAAACTGAAATTAGTTCGCGAATGTATTTTGATTCAAAATTTTATAACCACCACCCATTTTCCAACCATTACTATTTCGTGTGGACGCTACCACACTCACGAAATTTTAAATGATTTGTTTGGGTATTTGTGTTCATTTCAGGATAAAAGGAGAGGAGGTCTGAATAAAGTTTCACCTATATCATTTTGTGTTGTTTTATTACCATAATATTAAAAGAAATATGGATTTGAAAACCTGTTAACCCTGTTTAAAGTCATTAATAGGAATTTTAGAGATTGCTTAGGTACTCTTAGAGACTCTGATAGGATCTTTAGAGAACGTATATCACAAATGTGAGTACATGCATATTTAAGATTATTCGCAAACATTTCCGTTGTTTACTTTGTTGGCGGAAATATGTAAACACAATTGTATTTTGAAACATGTCTTGAAAAAAAAAAAAAAAAAAAAAAATAATGTGTTCGTTCGTCGATGATTGTCTTTGTCATTGAATATATGTAAGAGTACAGTAAACCCACGAAATTGAATTGGTTATACATTGTAGTGTCAAAATTCTAAAAATATTATTAAATGTGATTGAAAAAAAAATAATAATACAAAACAAGGTTGAAACTGTTAAACTTGATCACAAATTGATTCATACGAATAATTATTACACAAAGTCAATAGGTATTTATTATCACATTAATAAAGTTTAAGGTTTAGTAAAATTCAAAAGTAATAACGTTATAAAATAAGAAGAATGAAGAGGTCAGAATGCAATCTAACCCTTAGAGGCGTCACTACTATTCTCTTTTAAAATTACAGTGACGAAATCGGGTTGGCATCCGGTTGGGCCCTCAGCTAGTGTGTGAATTTGGCCTTTAGACACACACACTTCAAAATTCCCTTTCGGTCTGTGACATTTAATATATATATTTAAGGACAAGATATCTAGTTTGACGCTTAAAATTTTATATTTTATCAGATGTTCATTTTTCATTGACTCGAGTAAAACACTAAATTGTAACTGTTTGGATTTTAATCAAACCGATTCCTTCTTCTTTTCTTCGGGGTGCATCGTATTCATAAAATAAAATAATACATTATTTTTATGTAAATATAAAATGTGATAATGTCATCATTCGCAAAGGATCGTTATATTATTTTATGGATGCGATGGACCCAATAATCACCGATACAATTTGGTATCAACATACAAAATGTTTTTTTTAATTAGGTAGTAATTACCTACAATAAATTTGGATCATAAAATTGGAATTGTAATAAAATTGGTTTATAAAAATGAAAGATATATATAATATATATATAGATTGGCCGTAATAATCAAAAATATTATCAACCTTGAAATTCATTAATGTCGGTAACTTTAAACAAAATTTGATAAGTGTTATTTTAAATTTAAAAAAGAAATTTATTCTCGGAAATGAAAAATGTGAATAATAATTGTTTAAAGTAGAATCAAGTAAATCATGGATATGTCATTTTATTTTTTTTTTTAATGATGGTTATTAAATGTAACAATTAATTCAGGATGTGAAAATTTTCCAATTTCTGTTCTTTTTAATCTTCCTTCTATGAAAAGAGTCTGTTGGTTCTTAATTGAACATTTTCAACCCACTGATAATCATAGTCAGGCTCGTAATGTTGGCCTCATTTACTTGTTTCGTTGAGGTTATTACCATCTTATTCTTTATTTCTCCACATTGAAAAAAAAAAAATGGAAAAATTAAGCATGACACGTTTGTGCTGGAAGCCGATTAGCGTTATCTTACGTATTTGTAATTCTATCAGTCTACTGGAAAATTGTCATTTTACGTCATGAATTATTGTAATGTTAAGTTGGTGGATGATACACTCGATTGTGACTTTAATCTCGAAGGTGACCATATTGTAATGTTAGATTGGTGGATGATACACTCGATTATGACTTTAATCTCGAATGTGACTATATGCCCGGATTTGATAAGTGCACTTTGCCAGTGAGGCCGCACAATTTTTAATATCGGCCAGCGTTCCTTAAGAGAATGTGTTGTAAACCTACTAATTTTGTAGGTAGGAGCGGGCCAAAATTATTAATAATTAATAAATGGTTGATGATATTGAGATGCGGGACTGTAGTATCGAACTTTCCCCCCCCCAGGGTATTCTTCTTGTCCTTTTCATGTCTTTATTTTCTCGAAATACCTTCTATAGGTCTAGATACTGACAGTCCAATTGGGGTTGGAATGATTTACCCGATTATGACATAGCTGTAATGCTTGAAGCATTCAGCTGGGATGGGATTTGGATTTAGTGCAAGAGCGATTTATGTAAATCGTCGGGAAGTTCAGCGATCCCGCACACTCTAGCTATGAGAAACTGGTAAGCCAGCGCTCATTGATCTTCGGGATCAAATCATTAACCTATATTTTTGTTTAATTAATGGCTTACGACCTGTTTTGTCAACCAATGACACACAGGGTAGCGCTACGTCAGGCTTAATCGCCGTTTCACTCATACTTGTACATATGTACACCAATGTTTGATAGTTTATTAGTTAAGTTACGCAAAGCAAGCTTGTATATGAATAGTTCAATTATCTGATACGTAAGGAACAAGATATAAAATAACAATAATAATAATAAGATTCAAATATCACGTATTGCATACAGAAATCATTAGTAATGTCAAACTTTGTAAGTCTTTTTGAGTATATTTACTTTGCATATTTAGTGAATAAATATAGGATTTGGATTTAATCATATACCATTTTATGTTCACATGTTAGGTTTTTTTTTTTGTAAGGTTTCACAAATTTTGCATTCATAGTTTAAAAGTTACTGTGTTTTACTGTATGAAAAAAAAAATATAAACTCATATATATACATATATAGAAATGCACATTACAGTAAATTTTGTTGAACTTTAATATAATATACTAATTTTTCAGTCTTTCAATATAATTTGTATTACGTGTAATTTAGTCGTAATGATACATACAATATTCCAATTAAGTAGGTTAACATTTTTTTTTTAATAAAACGTTCACGTATTAAGTAATAAATAGCCGAGTTATTTAGGGAATTAGCTTTGATACACATTTTTCACATTTTTATTTTTATTTACGATAGTTAAGACCAAAGGCACAAGCAATATGCCTTTTATACGAAAGAAAATCTTGTTTATTTTAATAACTAAAGATTTTTATAAAATGTTTTAATAACTTTTATAAAACATTATAATAATTTTACGAAATGTGCTATAGTAGTTCTAATAATCAATGTCATATTATGTGTTGGTTCATATTTTTAGATCCTTAGATAAATGTGATGTTTATTAGTCAATATATCGAAGAAACATATGTAAGCAAGTCACTGAAGAAGGTTAGTTAGTAATGCCCGAAATATAGTTCAGTTCAATAATTGTGCAGATACTATTGAATTAGATGTTCTTTTTCTTATCGAACTTTTACATTTTTACTTCATTATTTTGGTTATCGATTAAAAAAAAAAAAAAAAAAAAAAAAAAAATGGGAGGTAACGGAGACACACAGATACATTTTCAAACTTTTGGCGCTAATTCTAAAGTAAATTTGTCTAAAAGTAAGAATACTAATTTGAACAAAAAAAAAAAAAGGGGAAAGAATATATAAATAATTTCTTTTCGTTAACATAGTCAACAATCATTTGTTTTAGTGGGAATAAAATCAGTTTGTATTCTAAGTTTATTTTGATTATCGAGAAGTACGAGCGGTAATTGTAACGAATATGAGAGGTCAATCATTGCACAAGAATAATAATAGGTAACAAATTATCTGAGGCATAAGGCGAATATATAACGATGTTTGCAAATGGGTTCAAGAAATATTGCGGATATATATATATTTTTGCGTACCCTGTTGACAAAGTACGTCTGGAATAGAGATGTTATAATAAAATCAGGCTATGCTCTGATAGCAGTAGCAAGGCTATACTCTGATAGTAGTAGCGATGAAATGATCTTATAAAAATGTTGTTTACCGAGGTTGACGTTGTGCCCTCGATGTAATTAAATGTGGATGCGATAAAAATGTGTTAATAAGAAAAGCGTTAGAGATATTTCTTAAATACATGAACAGTTATGTAGCCTTAATGGATGCCGTCATATTGTTACAGAATAGTTAAACATTGTTAAGAACAAATTTTTTGTTCTAAAGATCCTCTCAAATCTTAAACCACTTGATAGAACATATGAGAATAAGATCTATTGTGAAATATAACTTTTAGGATTGTTGAATTTTTGTCCCACCAAACTGATAAGTGAAAGATTTTTTTTTAGTTTAATAATGTTAAATTGTAATGACAAAGATTATTACATTGATAATATTTTTCATTTTAGACTGTATTGATTTCTTTTGAAATGCTCGAAAAAGATATCCGTACTGTTTGTGAAAAAAAAAAAAGAGAAAGGAGTTTTTCAAAACTTGTTTGTAGCCAATAAGTATTGAGGTTTATCTATTGTAAAGCAATGCACAAATTCGATTCCGTTATTGATTCCATTTTAATTTCCGAATTCCGAATCCGTTTCCGATACGTTTCCAGTTAAAAAAAAAAAAAAAAAAAAAAAATGAAAAAAAAATGTCACGTATAATTTCGTTAGGTAGAAAGAATATTTCTTTTCATATAATTTTAAATTTTTACCCAAATGGGACTTGTATACTTGTTGAATAACTTTTTTTTTTGTAATGCTGTAGTGAATAGATTTTGTTAGTAGTGAATGTTCATAAAACATAAGCACACGGTGAGAAACCATAGTTTAGAATATCGAGTGAAAATTAACAGAATGGTAGAAAATTACATATTTTAATGAAAAGACATTAAAAGACAGAAAACATGTCTTCAAAATTGTATAAAAAGTGACCGAAAAAAAAAAGTGACCGAACATACAGGTGTAAAGACCTATCACTTAAAATAATAGCAAAGCATACAAAATAGTGCAAAATGGTGGTACTAGTGCTTCGTAAATAATGCTCCTACAACAGTGAATAGTTCCTCCAAATTATAATGCTAATGTTTCACATTTACCCCAAGTTGCTCCTATATAGCGTTATTATGTTCGTCCCCACAAGGAAACATTGTGTTCACCATTATCATGAAACAGTAAAATCAAACCATATACAGGGTGCATCAAAATTAAGGGCCAGATGTAAACACTCAGGGTCCTTTGGCAATTTTGTCGATACAATATTGCCAATTCTCTGTGGGCGCCATTTGCTATCGACCACCGACAGCAAGAAAAATTAATGCGTATAGTTTATTAAATTTATAATTGACTTTTGGTGATAAAACATAGTAGTTGGCAACTCTATACATGCTTGTTCAGCACATGACTTCTCTTCGACGCCACAAACTGACTTTTCTTGTGAATGTGTGTGTGTGCAAAGCAGAGATTCTTTGTCTCAAAGATGTTGAAACTTCCGGTTGAACAGCTTCGAGAAAGTTCTAGAAGCTACTAGACTATTTCGTACTTCCGGTGATTTTCTAAAGTGACTGGTGATTGGACAACTTTTCAAAAACTGACCAATCGGAAACTATGTTACGTCCTAAGTGCATTCTGTACACATGCTTTGTGTGTTCAGGAGGGACGCTCAGCAATCGGAAAAGAGGACCCAATGGATGCGTGACGCGACCCGATTCAATGACACAGTTTTTCAGTGAAACTTCATTTTATTAAAAGCATCGTGATTTGAACAATATGTATAAAAAAAGGTTTAACGTGTGTAAATGATTTCTGGAAGTAACGATCGTCATATTAAACAAGAAGACTCGAAATTTATGCAATTGGTTCCATTAGAGCTCTGCAAGTCCAGAGGAACGACAAGGTGGCCACGCCATTTTTGAGGACAATGTGATGTAAGTAAATGTGATTTAAAATAATAGGAGCAATCAGGAAAATAAGCTTCGCGAGCATTGACATCAAGTTTGCCTAATTCAGGAACTCATCGACGGAATGCAGAAGTGATTCTAGCTTTGGGATTGTGTTTTACCCGCCAGGTATCTCGTATTGCCATTAAATAGTGAACTTCGAATTAAAAAAAAAAAAAAAAGAAAAAAAATTGATAACAAACGTAAACTTACAACGCAAATGGTCACAATCCATTAAAACGCATGCGTATAATTATATTATGTAAACATTTTCAGTTCTATTTTTTTTTTTACATGTTGTTTAGCTAGATAGGGAATTCCAAAGTACTATTTTGAAAAATTATTGTTTATTTGATGTCATTGATGAGAGTGTTGTTTTAGTGATGTAAATGACTAATACTTATTGTTCATTCCAGCTCAGATATATGTTAGTATTCAAACTTCCCGTGTGAAACCAGTGCATGTAAAGTTATTAATTTTGCTTTCTGTTAAATATGAACGATTGATATCTAAGTCCCAGTGTTTCAATTGTTTGCCAGATATTACTTTTTTTTTGTGATTGTTTTTAGTGCTGAACAGAGACGCGAGAACAGGTTGCGGAATGTACATGATTTTAATTATATTTATGTAGTGAACTATCCCTCGCGCCAAACTTCCAGTTAGATAAGAACGGTTTAAGTCGATATTTTTATTTACTAATTTTTATATTCGGATAGTTCGGACGCAGCCAAACACGTTGCCACCAACTCTTCCGCTTGAGTCTTTCCCAAGCTCAGGGGAAAGTTGGCAAAACATGCGTATACTTCCCGGTGGAAGGGATGATTGGGAAAATTTCTAGTTCAAAATTAGTGTAAACGAGAGACGTAAATAAGCTTGTACGATCCCCCTTTCACCAAGGCGATAGTATTCTAATGCACTTTTGTTCACGATAGTACATTTCCTTCTTATGAATGGGTCCGAACAGAGATGGCTGCTTCACACTTAGGCCTATACCATAGGGAATTTTGAGGGGTGCCGTTTTTTTCAGAGTTGGCAACCCTAGCTGTTAATGATAAATTCATCTCTGTATGTTATATACCTACTTGATCTTTATTGTTATACGGTTCTCTGTTTCGAGAAGTCAATGAACTCAAGGGGTGAAGGAAAAAACATTCACCCATTGAATGTTGCATCTCCAAAAAAAATGCAAGAGGCGATGGTACTGTGTGTTGCTTTCATATCTGTTGCCGGTAAAAGCAGAAGAGTTTGGCTCCATTAAGCCTTCCTATTCATTTTCTACATTGCAAGACATGTGGTAGCTTAGCCAGATGAATTTAGACGTATTAAGCTAAGAATATCCTTTGTTTTCGCCACATATTCAAATACGTTTCCTTCTCTGGAACTTGCAGGAAATTTACCACAAATAACTGTTAAATTCACTTTACTTTTTTAAAAATAGATGTTTGTAAATGCACAAATGTTTAATTGCTTAAATGGCTGATACAACATGGATGGTTTGAATATTTCTTGGAATTTCCTGTAAGTTGGCCACTTTTCAATGGAACCAATGGTAGCTAAAGTGTACACGTTTCACTGTATTTTTATTATTATTATTAAACTCTGGCAGCACAGCTTACAAATGGCTATTGTCGGTCAAGCCCCTTATACCATAGTTGGATGATGCATTGTCCACGTTTCAGCTTCCAGTATAGTTATTTCTGGCTTTCTAGGGTGCAGCTCACCATATTACAATTTAAATGGCTTCCTAATTACCTCAGGATACTGAACAAATATCTACGGTTGTGTGTCCTATTCGATTACGCGCGAACACGCTATTCATTACTATTATCATTAGTTCGTTTGCTTGCTTCCGTATAATTGACTGATCAACGCAGTGGGTTCCAGTCTCGCTTCGCAATGGAAGTGTGTACATGTTTGTATATATATATATATATATATATATATATATAAACTATGGATAACTTCTGTGTGTGTTTTACATTGAGAATGTATTAGGATTAAAAGAACCTCACACGCTAAGGCCTTATCTTTTTGTATTGCCTCATGGTTTAGGTACAGCGGTGGACACTTCTAAATGGTACACCTTAGCCGTAAATCTCCATATGGCTGTACCATTTAGAAGTGTCCACCGCTGTACAAAATCTCGCCTAAGACACACTCTTGTCAAGACTACTTTCCATAATGAGTTCTTCAGTGTAAAATATTCAATATATCGCTTTATTTCTAAACATTGAAAGTGAGATATTTGAGTTTTATGTTTCACAGTTGTGCCGTGTAGACCAAAGGTGACTATGATGATGAGAATGAATGAAATGCTGGAATGAAGAAAGTGGGAGGAAGTGAGTTAACCCCGAGAAAATCCACGTACACGATGTTTGTCCACCACAAAGCCCACTTGGCATGAGCTGGGATTGAAGCAGGGATTCCACGCACTAGAGGTGAACGCTCTACCACTGAGCCACTAATGATCCCGCTAAATATTTAAAAACAGCGCCGAATTAAGTAATTGCAGACCATAATTTCCATTTGAAAGTAATAATAAGATAGGTTGCATAGCAGGTTACTTTCATTCATAGGTCAATATAATTTTGTCAGAAAGAAGAGAAATGTCGAGAAAGTCTCCCTACTTCCCGTTCATCAAATAATTTGACGAAAGTAGATTACATAGATAAGATTTCCTGAGTTGAGTCGTTTCTAATTGTTTATTCTTTCATTTTCGATCTGTCAAACATTTTGCTCTTCTAGTGTACAAAGTAATCACAGTTTCTAATTTGTTAAGTCTTCCTTCATTCTTATTTTGGCTCCAGAATCTCGTTCTTATTTATTTATTTATTTTCCACTATACCTAAGTATATAGCATGATGGAAAACGACACGAGGTGACAAAATACGACTGTGTCCTACTATTCTATGCTAATAAGTAGACCACCATAGGCGGAGGAGGAGCGGCGTGTAAATTTCCTCACAGGATTCAAACGGCAACTTCGTTTTCTCTTCTAACAGGATTCTCATGGTCCGTTAACCCGTAACCGGGGACATTGGTAGATACTACCCCAGCCTCTCCCATAATTTGTTATAATGCCGATACTTGTGATATTTATCGGTTACTGCCTCTAAAAGACTTTTCTCCCCAAACATTTTTTTCTTGTGTTTGTAACATTAGAATGAAATTCCAGATTTATTAGAAACTAATTTTATAAAGAATATCTCATTAGATTTCGAAGTATCAGATATTTTTAAAGCAGGATAGGAAATAGCCCCCCCCCCCCCCGAAAAAAAAAGAAAAAACAGGTTACGGGTTATATAACTTTCAAGTCATTCTCTGTTTCATGTATTTCCATGAATCTTTAATAAATTCAAGTTTATTACGCTTGCTTAAATTCATTTTTCAATATGGCAACTTTTTTTTTTTTTTTTCATATTCAGTGACATATTTTATCCCCATCCAATACATTTTCACGAGATTGGCTTTCACGAGTTTCTCACTCGCACAAATAGTGAGAGCAAGTAAGAGTGAGAATATGAGATTGGTGTGAGAATGATATTGTTGTACATAATGAAGAGGGGTTTATGTTTTGTTGTAAGAGGATTTTGACCAGCCGAAATTTCATCCCACACTGTTTCGTAACATTAGCAAGGGCAAGGATTATGATATTAGCTTGAGTTCAATCAATAATATGATCGACAAGTATGAGAATTCTGTGGCTCAAGCGTTCGGTTCTCGAACAAGCAGAACGAGAACATGGCCTCACACACAAGGTATCACCAGAATGTAGCCTAAACTTCGCAGAATGCCCGTGAAAGAGAATCCCTCTACCCAAAGACAGATAGTGAATCATTTAAATGTGTTTGTGGGAACTTTCATCCACAACTTGCATCATCGACTGAATCTTGAGAAGGTATTCAAGGCTAGGGTCATCACCTTGCCGATGCCTATCGAGCGGAACACAAGTGTAACCCCTGGAAGCTGTACGAGTGGGATCTGGCAAACCAAAGGTGGTAGTATGTCTCTATATTGCATGAAGTGTGAGTGTACCGCGGCAATCGGCGCCAAGCGCCCGACCCGAGCTGGCAAAGAGGCCTTTCCGAAACCACCACGGCTGACAGACGATTCATAGGGTGCAGAAGAACTGCATAATCAATTCGTAGTACTAGCAGGAGCAAATCCTGAAGCCAACCATACGGGGAGGAGCTATTATACATGTACGGAAATGAGATCAACCTTTGTCTGCATCCATCAAGACAAAGCTTCATCGCACACCTCAAGATCGTCGCTCTCATTCTGCCATAATATGAAAGAGATCACTGGAATACAGACAATATACTGTACTCGTGAAGTCTTCAGACGCAAATCTAATGGACTTCTGTGGATTTGAACTACTCAAGACTTTGGAGCAAGAGGTGTGTGACAACTGTAAGTGGACTCTGGACAGCTGTGAACGGAATAACAAAATCCCTTCGCAACTCTCCAACGGAGCCTTCTGCAGTGGAAACTTTGTTGCGGGGCTATAGTTAAAAACTAGGTAGAGGCAGGGTTTGAAAAAACCCGGGTATTTTTGAAAAAACCCAACCCACCTGGGTCCATGTGGGTTTTTTCGGGTATTTTCGGGTTTAATTGTTTTTTTTTTCGAAATATTTCACTGTCTTTGAGGTAAAAATGTTCAAATATGATTTATATTTCAAGATTGTCATTGTCACGAAAAAATGGCCGCCATTTTGAATTTCTTTATTGGATAACCGAAAAAATCTATACAGCAAATTTAGAATGCCTCGTGCTTCTACCCTCAAAATTTGAACTTAAAAAGTCCGAAAATTGTACCCTGTAACATGGATACACGCTATTTTGAATAGGAGCGTCCTCGTGGCTAAGCGGTTAGCGTACGCGCCTTTGGCGTGGGAGACCCGGGTTCGATTCCCGGCGGGAGCTCATGTGGTTCGGATTCCACGTTAATCGGTAGGTCCACGTCTCATATAGCCTCGCTGCTGAACGGGACGCTAAACTAAAAATCACCTCACCTCAACTCACCGCTATTTTGAATAATGACCGCCATTTCGAAATTTTATGCCGCCAAAATATATCTAGCTAATTTAGTCTCTCGTGCTTTTACTCTGAAAATTTCAACTTGAAAGACCGAAAACTGCCCTTTGTAGCGTGGATATCCGCTGCTTTTTTTTTTTTTTAAAGAGCCATTTTGTAATTTTACGTTCGTATGCCGCCAAAATCTATGCAGAAAATTTAGAGTGTCTCCAGTTTGTATCCTGAAAATTTAAAAGACCGAAAGTTGAACACTGTGTAGTACAGGCAGACAAACGAACAAATGTAGATCGTCCCAGGAGCCTGAGTGACGTTCGGCAAATATGAATACCAAATAGCTATATTAATTTGAAACAAAGACATAATTCATAAAAATGTCTTATATGAAATTAATATTTTTCAACGTAAAATAAATGGTTTTATTGTTGAAGTTCACTTTCGATGCTTTGTGCGTTCAATTACGGGAATTTCCCGAGCACTTGTTGCAAGACGGTTCTTTTCTAGTGTTTGCCAACTATGGAAAGTAGAAAAACCGCATCCCCGCAAAATTCCCTATGATATAGGTCAAAGTGTAACGTATCTCTGTTTGGACCCCTTCCCCATGGGAAGGAAAATACTATCATAGTGAACAAAAGTGCATTAGCACCTGTATTCTGCGTATCCTTAGTACACTCAATAATAAGCTTAATGCTATAAATTAGGAATGGTTAAATTCCGGAAATCTCACTTTCCGGATTTCGGAAAATTCCAGAATTCAGAAATTTTTCCGAATTCCAGAATTTGCCATCCTTACTATAAATGAGAAACTGAAATCGGTATTGATCATTTTTTTGTATTTATCACCACCACTTTAAAATTATCGAAACAAATGAATAAATTAATCTTTACTTGACAATTTTGGATTTGGAAAATGAAACTTACGCTTCTACAATTCTTTAAACTTACACTTCAACTACAGGAAATTGCTTTAAGAAGTCCTTTTTTTTACTATCAATAAATGTATAAAGTTCCTTACAAATAAATTTCAAATTCTCCGTGATACAGTTCCTGTCAATTCTTCAAAATTATGCAAGCAGATGAACAAAATATATTAATCGTTGATAGATGGTGAATGGTGAGTTTTGGATTTACAGAATGAAAGTTACTTTTTAAATCTATACTTTGAACTAGATACAAGTTTGAAAAAATCGGTCATAAATAGGCTGGTAAGAAGTTTGCACCGATCACCGGCTTTAATCAAAATAACAGCAATATTTCCGGCCAGGCCGGTGAAAAACCAATCCTATTCTTTTCCGAAAATTAATTTAAAACAATTAACAAAGATAGGATTATAATTCATATTTTATAAAGTAAATGTTTCAAAATGTAATAAATGAAATTAAATATCTTCCAGCGTAAAATAAATAGTTTTATTGTTGAAGTATTCACTTCCGATGCTTTGCGCATTCAATTGCGGGAATTTCCCGAATACTTCTTTCACGACAGGTTTTCCCTGAAAATGCAGCTTGCTTTACTGTACACCGAAACTTCAATTAATACTGAAGTTTGAATTCAGCACTTGAAATAGTAAGCATTACGTAGTCTTGGGAGCTCCGAGCATTAAGCTTCTTAATTTTGACAAGAATTTTTATGCTATTGCTTGTGTTGATTTTACAGAATGCTTATTTGAAGGGTAGCAACAAATGACTGTTGTTCGAAAACAAAATTGTTGTTGGAAAACCAAATTTTACTGAATACTTTTGTTACCACCAAAGGTAAGAAATAATACTAATAGTTTTACTAATGTATTTACATATTTACTGTTAGTACCGGCACCTATGACCTTAAATCCGTCAACATATGAGGGATAACGTCTCTCGGCGGCGCCGAGTCAGGAAGCACACTATTCACGGAAAGTATTTTTTTCTAAAATATAGAATTGCTTATTTTATTTCAAATAGGCTATAAGGATAATCCACACATTAATTTGTTCTATAATTATCTCAAGCTAAGAGAAGTTTTTTTTTTTATTCATTCATTCAGTTTATTCAGAACTTTATAAAGGTCTTATGTTGAATGTCGTTGTCTACCTTAAAGTGAAAGCATCTAATTCGCCCAAAAAAAGTTCAAAATCTGATAAAAATAACTTTCAGTGTGATAACCTTAGTTGTAGTAACAATATACTAACAAAAAGGCTCAAAAACCCAGGTGGGTTTTAAGGCGGGTTTTTTCAGGTGGGTCCAACCCTGGGTAGAGGCCACTGCCGACATAGCACCATGGATTGAGAAACTACAGCAACGTGTGCAGCATTCTTCCCGAATACATTGACCAACATTGCTTGAGCGTTATAATTTGTGTCTGGCTGCTAACACTAATCGCTTCGAATACCTTAGTAACTGTACAAGTGCAAGAAACTTGTATTGTACTTCATTGTAATACATATTAAACTTGTGGTGTATAATTTTAGCAGTAACACAAAGTGTAGAATTTTCTTTCATTAGAATATGTGTACATTTTTTTAACGGACTCTGTATATATTATAAGTATTACTTATTTTCCAGTTTCAAGCTCTGACCTAACAGGATATTTAATGTACTTAATTTTTTTTTTTTTTTTTTTTTTTTTTGTATGACAGGTCTTTAAAAATATGTGTATTTATTGTTCTTTCGAAGAAGGAGTGTTGCTTTTACTTTCCCTTCACAATCATTTTGCTATTTTTGTTCAACAATTATTTTACTCGAGTGATTTCGAACTTCACTCATTAAGTGTGGTTTTTAATTTCCAATTCAAATACAAGATGATGATAATGAAAAAAAAATAGAAATAATAAAATTCGTTTATTACTAAATCGTACAGAACGAAATGATGGAAATTCAGACTTAATTATTTATTCAGATTTATGTTTCTTAAACATTGTAGACAGAACCACTTGAGCAGTCACAAACTGCATTACGGTTTCTTATGTTGATGTATCTTTCTGCTGTTGATTAGTATAACTGATGTTTGCCTTCGTATTAGCTATTAAGTGGATGCTTTAAGTTCGCTGACAAATTTTCTCTTGCAGAATTATGTGTTCAATGGTACTTCGAATACGCTTATGATCTTGGTAACAGGAAAATTTATTTGGATTTGTAATGAGTAAGGAAGTGGTTTACATTTGAGTAGATTTAGATTTCAAAACGTCTTTACCCTTTCTATTTGTTTTCATCAATAATTTAGCTGTAGAGGAAATTTGAACGAGAGGCGGTGTTGAAGCTGAGTGAGATTGAGGTTGGATTTCATTTCGTTGTGCACATTTAAGTACAGTTCTCTATCCATCTTATACATTGTAAATATCGCATTGTGTATCGCGTAATTGCCGTGTTCAGCGATTTGCGTTCAGTTAATGGTAAACTTTGCAACTGTGGTTATAGTCCAGGAAATCTAGAGCAATTATACCCTTAACCTGGGCAAAATTGCAATAGAAGCTTTTAAAACAGTTTTTTATTCAGGAATCATTACTGAATAACATATTCAAAATCCGACAAAATCGGACCACGGGAACACTATCAAAAACGGTTTTCAAAATGGCGGACCATGATTTAAAAACCTTGCGTCTATCTTGCAATTTTCTTCTGTATCTCGGTTTCCTGTAATCCGATTTTGACGATTGTTTTTTTAAATCAAAGGTCATTTTACGTACTATATTTTTTATTAGGAGCACTGATGTCCTATCTCGCACAATTTCTTGTGAAAAATGGCATTTAATTTTAAAAATCATAATTTCTTACATTTACACCTTAAATAATTGTCTGTACCTCGGTTATCAGCTATCGGATTTACATAAAACATTTTTTAAATAAGAGCTACATATAAATGCTAAAGTTTTTAATAACGACACTTTTCTCCTATCTTACACCGTTTCGTGTAAAAAAACTATTAATTTACAATCAACGTATTTTTTATTTATCTATTTAATCATTTGATAAAGCTCAATAAATTAAAATATTATTATTGGTTCTTCCATGTGAACTTTTTGGTGTATTTTAGTATCGCATGAGCTAACTGAGACTTGTCAGCTTTCCTCATCACACTCTGAGATTCAAATAACGCAGGAGGATAAGAACAAAGTTCATAACACATCACATCTTCAAGATTCATATCCCCACCAGCAGCAAGAGTCATCATTCTCTGAAAGAGAAGGGCTGCATCTATTTGTATATCATTATTAGCTCGACTCACAACAGCAGCATCAGATCCTAGAGTTTTCGCTTTGTCGGATCTTTTCCCAGAATATTTGAATACATCATTGCCCATCATTTTTTGAACAATGTTTGTACCAATGGAATGCAGTTCATCAACATTTACTCCAGGATCAGCTCTTACACCTGTGACAATGTTAGAAAGATCTGGGCCAGAATTGAATGGGGATATTGATTCTAGTCGGTCAACAACCTTTTTAATATCATTACTGTCTCTAGTTTGTCTACTTTCCCTCATTTCTTTGTGTTGTTCACTGCTTTCCAACAAACTTTTAGTGTATTCCTGCATTGCTAAGTTATAAGTTGAAGACACAGGCATAGAAAGTAGCTATGTTTCTCTTTGAATCTCTGTAAATCCACTTCCTCGTGTCAGATCTCCTCTACTTTTCAGAGAACGCATTAATACTTGCTCTATCACTAGATCTGAACCTAATCCGGCCCATACCCTATCACTTCTTATCACAAACTTGCCTTCCTGGAACATTTTGTAAACAACTGGATTTTCAGATTCCAAACTGAACATTTTTTGCAAATATAAATATAATGACTTGATGTAATTGTGATGTCCAGCTGCTGCAACTATTAGGAGAATCTCCATCACAGATTGCAAATGTAAATCCCATGAGCCAATCCTATCTGCTATTATTAAGTTACGTGCAACGTTGATCATTTTCATATACTTTAGCCAAAGTTTACTTGTTCTTGAGAAAGATTGAAGGTGAGTTTTCTTCTCCTCCAAAGCAGTACTGATTTGAGATTAATACCCTAGACAGCTTCACGTCCTCAACATGTTGTTTGCCATTTATGACGTTATCAAGTAATATACAAGCTTCTTTAACTAGATGATGAGGGGATCCATCTTCATTGCGAGGGAAAACATCTGAAACCAATAAGGTACAAGAGCTACATTTACTATCATATGCCCTCACATTGCTCGAGAAACAGCTTTTGATCCATAGATCTCTTAAAGTACTTCAGATAATCCTGAACCATTCATCAAAGTGCCAATTCAACCCAAAAGGTTGATCAGAGTATGAAATGTTCCCATCATTAAAACAATATCTTTATAGATCTTGTTGCTCATGGATAATTTGGGAAGCTTTCCAAAATAAAGGCTGATCAAAAGTAATGATACAAGGATACGTTGATCATGTGCTAACTTGTTCAGGTATTGCAATGTTGAGAGTATACATGTCATGTCACTAGCTGCCATATCAATGATAGGAAGAAATGTGATGATGCCACACCAGGATATGAAACAATTGTTTCAGAATGAATTGTTTGCATAGCTCCTGACCAACTTGGACCTGATCTTTCGGCTGCACATATTTGCCACAGAAGATTTAACCTACTTATAGAGGCAATGGCCAATATTGGAAGTTTGCTGAATGAAATCTCCCTGAGCATGCTTCTTGAATGTCTGTATTCCACAATATCAACTGCTGCAACATTCTTAATGTCACTTTCAGCAATCTTACAGCGTTGAATAATTGGATGGGTCTTGTTCTTTGAGATTGTAGCTGCAATCATACCCATCCCATGAAAGGTGTTCTTTACATCCAAAGTACAAACATTGTGGTCAACATTATCAGCTGCTAGAAGAACTGCAGTGTTGTTGGCAGTATTTAACAAGATATGGCCACCTGATACTGCAGCATTTCTTTCAAATCTAATTACTTCGGAATATGATGAACAATAACCAAGACTGTGAAGCAAATCAACAAGGTACCTTGATCTAAAGTTGTGATGCAGCTGGATAGCTAAACCAATCTGCAATGGACATAGTAATATTCTAGGACGTATACCTTGCATAATGCTCTGACCAATTGAGCCAATTTTTATAGAGGGATCCTTTCCCACAAATAGTTTTGACAACAGTAATTTCAAACTCTTAGGTACGTATTGCAAAGTACTTTCTTCAGTAAGGTCACTTGGAGATGGGTATACATCCACATTAGAAACGTTGAGGGATTTCACCTCACTTCTGATTATTTTGGCTGCTGCTTCTATTAAGTATATCTTCTGTAATTCAATATCACATTCTTTTGACTTTTGGTGATAATTTTGAAGAATTTTAGTGGCTGTATCAAGTAAAGTGACTACATCTGCCTTTCCACTTCCACCAGAAATAATAATTTTCTCTCCATAATACTCCAAAAGTTTCCTCTTCATATGTCTCCGATCATAGGCACAGGTTCGACTCCCTTCAAGATATTCTTCCATTTTTGAAATTAAATCTCCCATCAGCAGTTGTTCTTCATCATTATTTTCCAAGTACGAACAAGTTTGAAGGAATGCAAGGTACTGTTCTTCATACTTGGCCGACCTTTCTTTATGTACTTATTGGAGGAAGAGTATTCACGGGGAATGTTCCTACCAGTTCGAAAATTGACACTACAAGTGTTATGATAGACGCAGTCCACAAATGTATCGCAAAACAAGCAATGAGTGGCACTACGAATTGGGTCTTCATTTAAACGTACACTTTTCTTGGTTTTGTTTCATCACTAGTCTGCCGTTTCTTGACACCAATATCCTTTGAATCTGTAAATCGTTTCCGACATGAAACATGGACACTAATACCAGGAACAGCAACAACATCAGTTCTGCGCCTGTGGCTTGCTTCATTTATGCCATCTGCTCCTTTCTGTTTAATTTTAACTATCTCTTGCTAACTGTCCAATTTTTCCTTACATACCACACAATATTCAGACATCTCCATTTTTAAATTAAACAGAAAAAAAGCAAATTATAAATAGTTGCTTTCTAAAATATTAAAGCCGTAAAAACAAAAATTAATAATAAAAACAAATTAAGAAAACAGGCAACTAACACACAAATTAAACATTATTTAGAAATACAGGGTGGCCCAAACGGAGGTATACACCCCTGCATTGATCAAGTATAACATTCTAGCTTATGGGTTTATTTGCTTCGGCTGTTCCGGGCTTAAGGTATAAGTAAAAATACATTAAGAACAAATAATAAAGAAGCTAGGTGATAACACTAAGAAATGGTATGAAATACAGGAGATAAGTACGGAACTGTATACCTACTTTTGGGCCACCCTGTATATTAGAACAATTGGAATAAATTTATACTATTTTTGGGAGGGTTATAATTTTTCCCCTTATGATTTAGGAAACCTTATGTAGTTATATAATGTCTCCGATGGATGAGTGGTTACGCTCGTCACCTTGTGGTGAAGAGGTCCCGGGTTCGATTCCCGGTGGCGTCATTTGGTTCAGATCCCACGTTAAACTGTAGGGACCATCTTCAAACGTCACCATCAACAAAACAGTGAAAATCGGATGAGATGAACACGAGATACAGAAGAAAATTGCAAGATAGACGCAAGATTCTTTAACCATGGTCCGCCATTTTGAAAACCGTTTTTGGGGGTGTTCCCGTGATCCGATTTTGTCGGATTTTGAATATGTTATTCAGTAATGATTCCTGAATCAAAAACTGTTTAAAAAGCTTCTATTGCAATTTTGCCCAGGTCCAACTGTAAATTGCCTGGACTATTAATTTTGAAGAAACAAAAATCTGGTGGAAATATGAAACGAAGACAAATTATAATGGTTGACTGGTTGGCATTTGTTACTTTTCAGCACCAATGGTTTGTTAGACTGACAGATAACTTGGAGTTGAAGCAAGTGTATTCCTATTGGAGATGGAGTTCCTATTTTGCTTTCGTCATCTTATATGAAAAAATGCGATTAATCATTACTTAAAGTAACTAGCAGTATCATAATGTACACTCATGTCCAAAATGATTGTCGCATATCTATAACTGTCTTCTTGTAAGAATATAATTTGATAATGATTTTGCAGGGTACTTTTAATACTGATACCGTGTGTATATCGGGAAATGTATATTTGTGGTAAATTTCATAGAAAAATAATTATAAATACGAAAATTAAAGTGACTAAAACCAGATGTTGCTAAATGGACAAAAAAGTTTTATTTTCGTTTTATTGTTCTTATTTACTGCTCTTTTGACATGAAATTTGCCACATACATGTCTTTGGCGGTAATACATATACTAACATTATAAGAAATACCGAGCGAATTCATTATCAAATTATATTCCTACAACAACATATATGAAGACATGCGATGATAATTTCGGACATGATTGTACATAACGTGAAAATAGAAGTTTGAATTTTTTAATAGCTCAACAATGGAATTTCCGCTGTCGTCTTATACCCCCAACAATTCTGTGCATTTCTCCGTACCCATTACTCCCCACACAAAACTAAAATGTATACTTCGCACGTTCAAATAATCCCCAACCGGCTTCCTTTGTATTCTAACAGAAATTTTACCGTAATCGCATTCATAAATAACACTGCAAACAAGCCATAAGCTGCACGAGTGTGATGTCCATAGGACAGTATGTTGCCATAACTAAACTTACATTTAAAATGAATACATTTTACTAATATGTATCAATAATAATAATAATAATATTATCACTAAGGTAATAAACACTAAAGCTAATATCTTCTAATGTAATCCAGCGTATTAAATATAGAACTATAAAGATTAATAATGTGTTAATTAAATTTGTACAATGTTTTCGATATAGAAGGGTTAAAAAAAAAATTCAGCATCACTCTCTTTTTCAGTAGGTCTTCGGAAGACCACTGTCAACTAGAAGGCTTTGTTGAAATATCCTCACGTAATGGTGTTCCGCTTCCTTTGAAGCCGCCTGAGGATGATATGACCACGTCGACTTTACTTGAGAGGAGACTGGAGGCGGCAGTACAAATTTAAATTGCACGCTGCCTTCAGTCTTCCCTCAACAATATATTTTCATTCACCCTTCATTCCCCACTCAAAAAACTTGGGTACCGCCATGGCAACCGACTTTTATTATATTTAAAACTTACTAATGACATGTTATTTTTTCAATATTGAAACCAGAAGTGGTAGTTCATTTCCACCACTTCCAGTTTTAGTGGAGATGGAATTCTTGCAGCATGTGATTGTTTACAGAAAACGCTTCTTGATACCGTTTTTACTCTATAGGGGTCATCGTTAAAACCCCAATTTTTGTTGCTTCTTTCACTCCTAATTTGAATAGAGAGTTAGGAGATGGTACCTATTCTTAGAACGCTAAATCGTTTTAAGAAGTCATTTATCGTTTTCTTTTTTCGTTTTTACTCTGTGTAGATCCTTATTGAAACCGGAAGTCGTAGTAGGCTTTCACTTACGGTTTTAGTAGAGAGTTTAGAATCTAGAAAAAAAAATATTCTTGGGAAGCTTAAGCAATTGCGGGATACCGCTTCTCGTTATCGATTACAGTTTTAACTTCATGAACTTTAAAACCGGAAATGGTTTATTTCAACCACTTCCGGTGGATGGATCACCTCCATCAACGAACTCATTTCCTGACGTTTCACTCTACATAGGTACATCCTGACCAAAAATTGATGGTGATCCATCAAGTAATTCCTGAGAACTGGATAAAAATTAATAAGTGTTGCACATCTGTTTGGCTGCCATGAGCCACCTTTGATTGCATGTAATACAACATTCTAATTCTTCTAGAATATTGATATGAGCAACAATACTGTCGTTCTATTCTGTTCCTTCTCAGGGTAAATATAACCAACTTTGAGGATGGTCTCTTTCTACGATATTCGTACACAGAAACTAAGTTTTTCCTTGCTACTGAGCCCATAGAAACAAAAGAAATGAGGAAATATAGGAAGTTCAATTCATACTGTTGAAAGCTGTTACCTTCTGAGTTACTCTCTTACTTTTCAGACTTCAGTGAAAAACTTTCTTTCTCCGTACTTTCTAGACATTTATAGGATAACCCATTTCTCTTTTTTTTTTTCCCTCGAGTTTTTTGCTCGTCATGCTTTAGAATTGATTCCCAATAGTTCTGAATGTTCTGGAAGTATTTGATATTTCTAAAAATGGAATTGAGAGAGTTAAACTACTAAAGGAAAATATGATAGAAGAGAACTAAAGGAAGTTCTAACTGAGCTGCAAATATAACGTATTTTCTTATTTAGATACCAAATGAAGCTTATTGTAGACCTCTTTTATTTACCTTTACTACGCACCTCACAGTTTTTCCTTAATAAATAATTTAAAACAATGAAGAAAATAAATTAATAGGAAGTAAATGCTTTAGATCCTAGAAACTATTAAATAAGCTAGTGGTCCCGCGTCGCTAACGTTATCGCCTTTGGTGCGAGCGGTCCCTGGTTCGATTCCCGACTGGGGCACTCGGTCGAAAAAGTGTAAAACGCTTTTTCAGGCAAGCCACCCTGAATGAGGTTTTCCTGAGTTTTCCTCATTTCCACCAGGCAACTGCCGAAATTGTACCTAACTTACAGGTCCCTGGCTGGTTCCTTCTCTCCCTAATCCTTTCTTCCTTCCCTTTCCCCGGATAGTATGCTCGCCGAGGGACGTCATCCCCCAAACGTGACGGGCTAAATTGGCATAGATGCCAAAAGCCCAGAAATCTTATTCCTAAATCCTATTAAATAAGTTAATATGTTTTCAGGGCACAGTTTTCGATGTTATAATGACATAAATTTACGCACTACGGAAAAAAAATCTTAAAAGACAACTGTTAGTTATTGTAACATTGAGCGAACATCAAAAACACGAATATATGTTTCCCTAAGCTGTAAAATATTTATTTTTTAAAATACATTTGTAAACTACACATATATATATGAAGGTGGGTCTTTCCTCACCTCTCCACATAATTCCCATTGGTTCAGGTATTTGTCTCACCTTTGAACCAATTTGTCTAAACTGCAAAAATCAGGTCTCTATTTAGGTTCTCTAGTAACCTCGTCTACTTAGCACTCTTCTCACATTCCTCTTCTTTTCTTCATTTGTTTTGAAACGTTCACTTCGTCATGCATATTTTAACATCAGAAAAAATGGAAGGAACTCGGCACTAAATTGAGGCTGTATGGAGAATGGAGTAGCTGTTTCCATCCTAATTCGTCAGTTTTATGTCTTGTTTGTGTGCTGAGTGAGGATGGGCATTATTATCAAGAAAAAGAGACCAGCTCGCTTATGTCGAATTGTGTTTCCTCGTAAGCGACCTCGTCTCTTGTCAAGTAAGTGGTGACGAAGGAGTCAAGCGAAATGTGAGGAGAGTACTAAATTGCAGAGCTCGATCTTTTGCAAAGGGTTTGGACAAATTGGTGCAACGGTGAGACAGATGCCTGAATCTGAATGGGATTTATGTGGAGAGGTAAGGAAGGACCCACCTACACATGTATGTATAGTTTATAAATGTATCTTTATATATATATATATTATACTGCTTAGGAAAACTTATGTATTGAACGATCCACGTATAAACTCTGAAAAAAGAATTACGGAAAACGGAGTAACTTTGGACGCTTAAACTTTTAACATAAATGATATTACTAGATCAGGTGGTACAACAAAACTCTTAGTGGGTCATTCCGTACTAATCTTTCCAAAATTCTAGGTATAGCAACGCAGTGCGAAAAAAAAAGTCATTATAAATTCTATCCAGATTTATCTCAAACTAAATCACAAATTTTGCGCTGCGTTTATGCAAACCGTTTCGGAATGTTCCCGTTAATCTGAAAATTTCAGTTAGATGATATAGAATACATTTATAGCATATTATGACAAATAGTGAAAATAATGCAGACAAAATAAATTGCTCTGTCCCGTTACTTTGTATATTTAAAACATAACTTCCAACACCTATTAATATTTTGTGTAATTATGATAGTGACGGATTTAAGCAATGTTGGCCATTTTTATGTTAATTCTGAATAATAATAATAAAAAATATCAAATAAAATCTGCCTTTCGCTTTTTGTTCTTAAACTGTTTTATCTAGTATCCATCAACATTAAGATATATGGCGAAAACTATATCTTCACTTGTCTTTAGTGCCATTCTTTTTGGAGCTGGAAGAACAGTGATAGTATCATCATTGACACTTGAGACATCTTTGTCATTTTTCACAAATACATCCCTCACGCTGCCTACAAACTTAAGCCTTATGAATTCAAATTCGTCTTTAATGAGGCACGCTGTAACCGGAGAGGCGTAATTGTGGATTTCTTTTCATGAAATATGATAATTGTATGCAAGTCTGGGCATATTAGATGTTGCTTTTCTTCTGACAATGCCGAGGATCATCTACTTCTATATTGCCCGCAAATACTGTAAGCAATGTACTTTGGCCTACTGATATGTATGTAAAATACGACTATATGTAATGTGCACATTCATTTTTTTCAGCAGCTTCCCTTAGGCTTAATGTACCTTCTGTAATTTCTTGAAGTATTTTCTCCAAATTTGCAGTCCATAATTCTTGTAATCTCGAGTACCACTCTTGCTCTCTGGCCATGTTCAAAGTACCCCTCTTCTGCCCGTGAATAATAAAGTTCCTCATATAATAACTGCAAGCCGAACCTTTCAACAAATAATAACTACATCTCTATATTATAAAATTGAAAATGACTCTGTTTGTGACTTAATCTCTTGAACCACCCGACCGATCTCGATCAAATTTTTGATGTAGATGCAGTTCTGGCCTGGGAGTGTTTTTAGCTATTTACTGTGACGGTAGAACTTAAGGGATGGAGGAGGAGGAGGAGGAATTATAAATAAATAAATAAATAAATAAAACTAAATAACTCTTGAACCAAACGACCAATGTCGATCAAATTTTCAACATAGATGACGTTCGTGCCTGGGATGGATTTTACCATTTCACTTTGACGGAACAACGTAGAAGAGGAGGGGGAGATGTACAAAAATCAATAAATATAAAAATAAGTGACCATGTTCGTGAGTTAATAACTCTTAAACCACCCGATCGATCTCAATCAAATTTTCAACATAGATGAAGTTTGAACATGGGAAGTTATTTGTTATTTCATTCTGATGGTAGAACTTAGGGGAGGGGGAGGGAGGAGAGAGATCTATAAAAATAAATAAAACTTTATAACTCTTGAATCAACCGACTGATCTCGGTCAAATTTTCAACATAGATGAGGTTCGGACCTGGAATTATATATATATATATATATATATATATATATATATATATATATATATATATATATATATATATATATATATTCACTTTGACAAAATAACCTAGGGGTGGGGAGGGGTGTGTATATATAGATACATATAAAAATAAGTAAAACTTAAGTGTTGAACCACCCAACCGATCTCGATCAAATTTTCAATATAGATGAGGTTCGGACCTAGTATGATATTTATCTATTCACTTTGACTTAGGGTAGGGGGGGGAAGGAAGGGGGTGTGTATATATAACTTAATAACTCTTGAACTACCGGACCGATCTCGATCAAATTTACAACCTAGATGAAGCTTAAACCTGAGATGGGTTTTGTCATATCACTTTGACGTAGTAACTCGAAAGTGTAGGAGGGAAGAGACATTTAAAAATGATCGGAAATGACCAATATTAGTGTCGAATACATAGTTTTCGGGGTCGCTGAGATGAATAATGACACTTCCGGTGCCGTGTCCCGCAACATGGGGGAGAGAGGAGATATATAAAAATCATCGAACATGACCGATATCAAAGAGCGCTTTAGTAATAATATAAAGAGACTGACTAACGAAATGTATTATTATTATTTTCTTAATTTAATCCAGCGAAGCGGGTAATTGATGCTAGTATTTCCTATAATTCAAAAAAGTAACAAACTCAATGCTTGAACTGTGATAGAAATATTCATACTTTCAGAGGAGAGTTTGAAGAAGCAATAAATAACAGTCATAACACAATACTAATTCTCAGTATAGCTTACAAAACGATTTAACGCACACTGAAACACACTGTGTTGTTATACACTTGCACATAAAAAGGAAAATATTATACTATTGAATTCAAATTCAGAGAAGAGAGGAGTTTGAGTACACATAATGTCCAAAATATTTATGTAGGGGAAGTGTTCAGACAAAGTAAAGTAATTTTGTCACTTCTAGTGGCTAAGAGAATCCAAGATGCACGATGACAATCAGTGGCGTGCGCAATGGGGGGATTTCTGGTTTTAACTCCCTTCTTTAAGTTATTGTGTAAAAATAAGCATTTACCATATTAAGATAGCTACGTATAAAACACACGTGTGTCCAGAAACTATATGAACTAGGGAGCCTAAACCCTTCTGGTGAGATTCTGTGTACACCGCTGGGTATAGTTGTTCGTATATATATATATATATATAATATTCTGTTGGTATTAATGATACCACAGTAGTGTTGAATCTATGAAATCCATACGTGGACAGTGGACACCCAACTACTCTCCATAATGATGAACTCAGCGTGAAAATCAGAGAACAACAATAACTTATTATTCTCTGTGAGGGTGGTGACAATGTGTTTGATAATAACTGAAAACTAGACAAGAAAGTAGTCGCTTCCCACTTTGTGGCACATTTGTTGATGAAAGTTGTCTTTGAATCCAATATTGCGTGACATAAAGCCTGGTGTTTTCGTTGTGGAACTCAGAACTAAGCAACAAAGAGCCGAATAGATGTTACCAATCATCATAAAGAAGAATAAAGACTAAAAATAATAATGGTATTTTAAAAAATAGAGAATGCTGACATGACAACAATTATTCAGAATAAAATTAAAGAACAAACTGTCTCTGTAACTTTGAGTAAGGCGTATTCCGAAGCACCTATGGAAGAAAGTTCTCCGAGCCTGATCCGAATATTTTCAGTTGAGTTCTTTTCCTCGATATGTACCGGCTCACTATTACTCAAGGTAATAGTAGCTTTGTGACACCTTGGCTCTGCAATTATTTACTGCTCCGAAAAAAAACTTAAGTTACCATTATTAAAAGTACGTCTGACAACGCTGACAATGTGCAAAGCACTGTAATAGCAAGTCTTCAGACTAGAGTTCCAAACAACTTTTTTACGAGGGTGATTTTTATTTATTATATATTTCTTATGTTATTTATTTTATAATTCATTATATATTATATAATGACATAGAGGCAATAATCCCTCATATCCCTTCCGTTGATTCGAAATCTGCTTTGATTCAGACAATAAGCAGAGTTGGAGAATTCGTTCAAGTATTGCCTAGATCGTGCCACTTATTATATCAATGCAAAAGAAATTACTTTGAATAACAACGGGTAGTATTGTAGTATTTTGTTTAGTTGTCGGACCGGCTATGGAGTTACTTTGATGAAAGAAGACAAAATTAATTAAAATCTTAATATCGGTAGCCTGTACTGCACTTAAATGGGCGCTATCAATGCAATTCGTTAATGTATAGTAGCTCATTGGTAAAGCGCTTGTCTCTGACCCTAGGAGTCTCTAATTGTTTCAGCCAGGTAAACTTGTTATTGACTTTTTTGTCGTATTGAGAGGGGATTTCTGTTACATCCTATTCTCTCCATTTCACGCATTCCTTCTCATCTCCATTCACTTGAATTTATCGTTTCTTTCCTTGAACGCACAAAAGATAATATCAAGGAACTAAACTATTAATTTGTTCTTTCTTAGTCATTGATGCATTCTTTACTAGTTTCCACCTTATCTCGCTACACTCAAAACCTTCTGTTACCTCTTCTGTCTTACTTCGAAATGATAATAAAGTAAGACATCGAAATGATAATAAAGTAAGACATGTGTAAGCAAAGCATGCTGATTTGCTGACCGAGTTATTGACTTGTAATTCAACACTAGAAGTGTAATTTTACTGTAAAACTATATAAAACTAAGACTATATATCAATAACAATAAAATATAAATTATACTGTATAATAATACTGTAAAGAAGTACACTTGGTAAAATAATAAAACTATTGCGTATAAGCACCAATGGTGCTAGTTTAACTGTGTAAGTGTGTACGCTATTTATTTAGGAAAATGCTTTCTTGAAATCTTCTACTTGATGAATTAGTAACACTTACAACTAGAATTTAGCGATCTCAGATAAAAATAAATTAGTAATTCTAATACTATAATGATACTATTTGATTTATAGGCCTATTCATTCATCTGCTACAATCTTAAATCCGTAATTTGCAAATTAGCTTAGATCTTTGTTATATTGATATATGTAAGTATACTAGTATGTACCATTTCTATTTAATTTCAATGAAACGTTTGCCCGTTAATTTCAAGTAACTAACTAGAGGAAAAGTAGTGTAATTTATGCGTTATGAGTAATAGCTTCTAATAACAGCGTAAAAAAAAAAAAAAAAAAAAAAAAAAGTGAATGAATTTCATTTCACAGTGTGAAACTGCGGTAGACTTCCAGTCGATATAAATTCAGTAGTCAAACTTAAGATAGGCGTGGAAGACTCAGGTTCGATTCCCGGCGGGAGCTCATGTGCTTCGGATTCCACGTTAATTAGGCGGTCCCGTCTCATATAACCTTGCCACTGAAAGGGACGTTAAACTCAAAATCAAGTCAACTCAACAAACTTGAAGTAGTAAATCTAGCCACTGGTTCCAGCAGAGGAATAAGATCAAATATAGATTGTGTTCCTCGCACGCTAAATCTGTATCAAAAAGCCATTACTCGCTATCTCTTACTGTTTATGATCTATGGGGATTAACATTAAAACCGCAAGTGGTAGTTAATGACTATTACTTCTGGTTGCAATAAAAGTATAAAATCAATGAATCCGTATCATAAATCTGCTTGTCGGTAACTTCTGTTTTATCCATTATGTAGTCAGTGTTGCAATCGATTTTCACTTCTTTCTGTTTCAACAGACATAAAAAGTCAAGACAAAACTCATTCTTGGGACGCTGAGTGACAGAAACCGTTTTCTGATATTCCCTACCGTTCTGCTCTATGATGAGAAGCATTGAAACCGAAAGTGCTAGTAAATTGCAGCATCTTCCGATTTTGGTAGAGTTTTGCAGGTGGTGATTATTTGCTTCCTTGAGGCGCTGAATCGATTGCTGAAATCCACTTGTCGCTGTTTATTGCCGGTTTTGTTTTATGACGAGTAACGTTAAAGCCAAAAGTGATTGATTTCTACCACTTCCGACTTGAATAGAGGCTTAACCGAAGGTTCGGTACTTATTCTTGGGACGCTGAATCGATTGCAGAAAAACACTTTGTGATATATCTTACCACTCTTTTGCTCTGATATCTGTCGACAAACAGGCAGACAGACGGACGGATATAGCCATTCTATAAGACTTCCGACACTTAGGCATAGCATAGTTTGTAAGTCTAAAAAGTAAGAGAAGGAAATTCATCATCCCAATAATGCTATGTAGATACAAATCTCCTTCAACTACTAGTTATCTCTTATATACTAGACTATTTCCATAATATACAGGGTAGTCAGAATAAGTGTTACAAGCCAATATCTCGCGAACTATAGATCAAATAAGAAAAATATTAAAAGTCAATGTACAATACAGAGGGGCCTAAAAATGAGTTAAACACAAGGTTTCTCCCGCCCCCCATGTTGGGGGGAGGGGGTGTGCGTGAAATTTTCAAATGGAAACATAGGTCGAGTGATACCTCGCTCGAAAGAGCTTGGAAAATTGAACAATATTTGTAGCAAACACTTTTTGATATGGGGGACCGTTTTAAGATGGCCCCCAAAATGGTCCTGTATCAGATAAAATTTCCAGTACTTATAAATCAGAAACGGCTGAGTAGAAAAATATGAAACAAAAAATGAAAAAGGAAAACGCCATAGGCAACATGGAATGGTGTTGTCACGGTGTCCCCAGGGCCCTCATTATGGGGCCCCGGGACCAACTTGAAAATTTCAAATGGGAATATAGGTCGAGTGATACCTTGTTTGATAGATCGTGCAAAACCAAACAGCTTAGTTCAAAATTTGTTTTGATTTTGGACAATCCTGTTTCAAAGTAGCCGCCGAAAATTAGGGATGGTACCGAGACCGAGACGGACTTTTATATTCCGAGACGAGACCGAGACAGACTTTTACATACCGAGACGAGACCGAGACACCTCTATAAATCGAGACGAGACCTTGGTCAGTCTCGAAAGTCTCGGTCTCGTCTCGAATATTGACAACTATTTTGCCTTTACTCAAAATTTGTTTCGCTGCTGTGTGAGATAATATAAGAACGGTTGACTGATGTGCAGTGGCTTATTTAGGGGGTAGGTGTCGAGCTCAAGCCCCTCCCGAAATAAATTTGTGATAATTTTTTCGCATTGCACGTACAACACAATGTTTCTTACCCGTTCCTTAAGCTTCTCCCGAAGCAAAATCCCCTGCTGTTGTATATAATATTCTCTCTCTCTCTCTCTAAACACGCAGTGTTGCCAACGCAAAATAAAGTTGTATTTTCTCAAATTGCACTATGTAAGGTATTACCTATTTCTAATTTAGATATTAAATAAAACCACAATACCACGTACATTATCCAGTACCACGTACATTATCCAGTCTAACAAAGGACAATACAGTATCAACATCATCAACATTTTGGAGATCTCTAATAACTCAAATGGCATAGACGGTGCAATGCACATCATTTGTATCTCAAATACTATGATCATGGTATAATGTATTTCGAATGAAGGAAGGATCAAAGTGACAATAAATGAAAAATTTAACTTTTTCTAAAGACTTCACTTCGAAAACGTGCTGACATATCACGTCTCATCATGTAGATGCTTCCAAAAGACTTAAGTGATCATAATGTTATTTACAACATTTGTTATTTCAAACCGTTTCAGAGATACCAAACACATGGATAGTGATTGTTGTACTGCTTAAAATAACGTATTTGTGTTAAATTTTTATAATAATTGTTGCTTTAGTTTGCTTCTATAACATTACAACAATAGTTTTTAGTGGTTTTAATTACAAGTCGCAGTTCCATTATTTTAAGTAGTGCTTCCAACTTAAATAAATTGCTAAATATTATTCTAAATATAGTGCAAATAACGTAGCTAAAGTGCAAAATATTTTAAAATTACTCGTAATTTGTTTTATGGTGCAAGAATGTTTTCAAAAGATGATATTTTTCGTAGTCTTTATAATAATGTTAATGTCAAAGTTTTGGTTCCGGCAATACATGTAAATGCAAATTGTAACTGAAATTAAATGTAACTGATAACTTTTCAGTAACCCTAGTTGCTCCCCTAAGCCTTAATCGTGATGTACACAAAACCATTGTTAATTAAAAGTTCTAATTACACCCTAGTTACATTTCACTTGTTTCAGTTTGACCACCGACCACCTCAAACTCGATCCATACCATAGCTGTATGCAGTTATTCAAGGATTTACAGTTAGTAATACACATTATGTTGATTTTTCGTTTGGTTTGTTTTAATTTAGTGTCCCACGATTATGCTAGGGCGTCTAAAGGAGATGTGGAGCTAATGATTATAATGGAATCCGAACCACTTCGGTCGTTCAACTGTACTCCCACCAAAAATCGAATTCGGGACCACACGAACCGAAGTCAAGCGTGCTATCCGCTAGACCAAAGGTAGTCCTCGCATTGTGTTGATTTAAATCATTGAGTCAATGTTGTCAGATTTGAAGATCAAAAACTAGCGTGTCTGTGCTCCAAAAGTAGCGGATTTGAACTATTTGTAGGACAAATATATACAGTAGAAATGAATTATTTGGCAACTAATGACTGGTACTAATGAAATGATTTTTAATATGGACTGGAAAATGTGCTGGACATATTGCAAAAAATTATGATCGATGAACAAAAACAATTCTAGATAGGATATAAAAACAGCCTAAAAAACGTTCTTGTACAATCCGCGGCAAAAAACCTGCAACATGAGCATATAAGTTTTTTGTGAAATGACGAAGTCTTTTGCTCCAAAAGAAGTGTGCACGGGAGGAGGCCGAGGTTCATCCTGGCATGATTCGTTCCACTTAGACGTTGTGTTCATTCCCTGCTGTTAGACGTAGTTTCACAATAAACTTACATCCTCATGTTGCAGGTTTTTTGCCGCGGATTGTACAAGAAGGTTTGACGAAATCAAGAACAACTGGGGAGTAAGCTGAGAAAGAATTGCTCAAGATAAATAGTTGTAGAGAAGACTTGGAAAGACCTTCATCCAGCAGTGGATTGATAATTGTTGATTATGATTATGATGTTATTATATCTGGACCTCAGAGATAAACTAAATCAAGTTATAATTTCGTAATTTTATAGGGGAAGCGAAAAACCGGTCCCTTAATTAAGACCTATAGTACTGTTTTTCAAACTATACTAAGTAGTTACAAAGTAGTAGGATGCTTTTAGACTTATATTATTACACCACTAGAAAGAACATAGTCTATTAAAAAAAAGATTGTTAAATCAATTTCGACCAAAAAGTGACTTAGCATTGTCTACCTCTAAAGTTCATATATATATAGGCGGATCCAAGAGGGGCTTCAGCACCTCCTTGACGCTCAGGTATACACTAGATAAAATGGGCTTCAATCCTGCTTTACACTGGATAAAACGGCAAAATATGGTTCAGCCCCTCCCTTGATCATATCCTGGATCCGCCCCTATATATATATATATATATATATATATATATATATATATATATATATATATATATAACTTTTACTGGGTAAGGTAGGGTAAAAAACGAATCCAAAATTTAACGAATTTCGTACAGCGAAAAAAATATTTTTGACTTCATATTGCAGCAAAACTACAAAAATTAATAGAAAAGAAAACTAGAAAGTTAAGAATCACTAATATTGCCGGGCCAGAGAAAATAGATACATATAGCTCGAATTACCTATATTACATATAGCTCAGGAATAAGCTTAATCTATATTACGGCACTGGATATATGCTTATGTAATACATTACGACCTTATGAACTTGTATAAGAAACATAATGTACTTAAAGTGAGACGCGAACTATACGAAACATCGGACTTTGAATCTAACTTGTTTGGTGATCCAACCTGAGACCACAGATAGCAAAGATGAGTGCCGTAGCTCCCACCACAAGGTTAAGGAAGTTCCTGTTTAATAATTTACTCTATTTGTTAGGATAATGAATATTATATTCTGTTTCTAAAATGACAGTGAAAGCAGAATGTAATTGGATAATAACTGAGAAATAGTAAAATTTCAATTTCGGTACGATTAAATACATTCCTGCTGCTATGTGTTGCGTTATCCGTTAGGAGGTATTGAACAATTCTGATTCAGAGAAAGGAAATAAACTACTGTACAATACTGTTGTTAATTTAATAGAATTTAATTGTGAAGCTATTTGAGACAAAGTCTATTGCTGAAAGTGAAATATGAGTTAATGTTAGGGTTTTATCCCGGGTATGTTATACCCACTGAAGATTGAACCTGGAACACACACATGGAAAGCATTAGCGCTAGCAAATTAGCTACGAAGAGGTACACATACCATGATTCTAAGTCAAGAATGAAGGCAAAAAATATGAAGCGGAAACGACAGACTGTACGATAATAATACTTTCACAATTTCACACTATATATTTCGAGACTTTCGAGACGAGACCCGAGACGAGACCGAGACTTGGCCTTCGAGACCGAGATCGAGACAGGCATCTGTTGACCGAGACGGCGATTTTTAACTCGAGACGAGACCGAGACCGCTACTTATCAACCGAGACGAGACCGAGACTGTATAAAGTCTCGTCTCGTCTCGTCTCGATACCATCCCTACCGAAAATAGTTCTCCATTCAGATACAAAGCGCAGTGTTCAAACTGAGTGTTACAAGCCAATATCCAGCGAACTATGCATCAAATAAGAAATATTTTAAGGTTCAATGTACAATACAGGAGGCCTAAAAAATGGGTCAAATACGAGGTCCTAATTTTGTAGTAAACTGTTTGGTATTTCACGATCTATCGAAACCTCATGTTTAACCCATATTTTAGGCCGTCTGTATTGTACATTAACATTTAATAATTTTCTTATTTGATGTATAGTTCGCGAAATATTGGCTTGTAACACTTATTTTGACTCACCCTGTATATCAGACTAGAAAAGAAAAATGGCAGAATATTACATTAAAAATGGCATGACTTTTGATAGAATTGAAATTACAGGAAATAATGATTGAAAGTTGTTAACATGGCTTGACTGAGATCGGGAGTTTATTGAATCCCATTGAACCTGCAATAAACTATCTTATGTTCAGGACTTAACTCGAGAATGGTTTTATGGCGAAGCGAGAACACCAGTGCTTTTATTTTGACATTCCTCTGACAGCTTGGAAAAACGAGAGGGGGTAAATAACCTTATCAGTGTCATATGCAGATACATGGGAAGTGACATGTAACTCCACCCTTGTTTGGAAGGGTTTAAAGGGGAAAAAGTTGCACAATATAAAGAAGAGCATATACCATACATATAGGCTACATTTGAACATTACAAATCCTTTAATTTCCTAGCGTATTCAAGTTTAAATATATTGGACTCACGAAAAACCGAGAATAATTAGCACGCGTGCTCCAAGTTTTTATCCTAGCTGATGTGTGGTTCGAAGTCACGTCTGATAATAGATGTTAAGCTCCGAACAAGTGTACCGTAATATTTAAATATTTCGTTTGACAGATAATTTGCGCAATTCTGTTATTAACCACATTGTCTACCTAGTCGAAATATTGTTATGAGTGAGAGCGCGCGCTTGGTAATTTTATGAAACCCTTTAGAGACAGGCATTAGATATAAGCACACAGATCATCGTTCCGTTGAAAACCTATGTGGTATATAATCACATCATCTGGACGCAAGGAATGTAATTTTATAAGCCTCATTTGCGTTTAATTTGTTAATTGGGCATTCAGTACCTAAACACAGGCGTGGATGGCTCTTAAGCGCTTTTTCGTCTCTAAAGCCGTTCGTAAGGGCTTAAACAAATTTTAACATACTATAAAAGTAGACCAGTTTTAATTTTGAGAGAATTTGTTCATAATAAGGATCATATTCCTTACGGCTTGTGATAATCACTTCTATAAGTAAAGACAATTCATGTCTAAGAATGAAGGATAACTTCATTTTCCTTAATAACTTAATTACACTGTTGTACTTTAAATATATATATATATATATATATATATATATATATATATATATATATATATATATATATATATTTTAATCCACTTGCTTGATAAGGTTCTATGCCGAAAATTTATGTATATGGTTTACATATTGTATGCAGTGAACATGGAACTTACACAGTGACGAATCAACCTGCATAGTACGACATTTCAGTAAGCATGCCATCTAATCCTATCTGATTTACGTTCTTGGAACCTTGGTCTACTTCTGATTAAAAATCAGGTAAAATATAGTTTTGGAAGCAAAGAAACTTACAAGGAGTTAGTTGAAGTGCCGTTTTTCGCGCGGTATAACGAACACGTAAGACTAATGAAAAAGATTTGAATCTAGCTAATAAATAACGTAAAATTTCCCAATGAGGCGTAATTTCCAAAACGAATTAAAACAGGGTTCCCACAGATCTGGAAAATCAAGAAAAGTCAAGGAATATCAGGGAATTTTATTTTTGTCAGGGAAATTATTGAGAAGTTTTTTAATGTCAAGGAAACAAAGTGGTCGTTCTCTAAAATGAAATGAACTTTGAAGTAATAAGGTTATTTGGGAAATAGAGATGAATCAAAACAACAATATGGAATAATAGTTATAGATGGATTAAGTTATATCAAATCCATGGTGTTGTGCCATGAGCTACAGCATCTTGAATCCCTTAATGTAGACAGTATGGCGTCTCTGACCTTCTGAGCTGAGGAAAAGACGCCTTTTTTAACCGACTTAAAAGAAGAAGAGGTTTTCAATTCGACCCATTTATAGGATACGAGGGATGATCTAAGAAAGGTTACGAAGCGTATTATGGCTTATGTGTGAGAAAGCTGGAAGATCAACGTACTTGATGATAGAGGTCACTCAACAACAGTCCACGATATAATTAATTTTTGTTCAACCGCCGCTTATCACAACAACAGATAAAGTTTTCTATACCATTTGAATAGAAATCCGCGTCAGGTTCTCGTAGCCACCAGGAGACAGCTCTTTTGACATAATCACATGCCAGATAGTGGTAGCCGTCCTTTTTTTTTGCTTTAGAACAAGGAAAAGGTGAAAGTCACTTGGGCTAGGTCAGGGCTGTAGAAGGGGTGCTGTAGTCGTTCCAGGCGTAATGTCAGTGATCGAAGTACTGGGTCTACCGCTGTTTCAGAGTTCTCATAAACAATATTAGTCCGTTATTCTTTAAAGGCACGACACCACTTATCTACACGTTGCTTTAAAATTTAGTCCTCTACAGTCTGCCTATAAATGTCAGCAGGTCTAGTGCTTTTGGCCCACAGGAACCATACCACTGACCTATTCTTGACCAATTTTCCAGACGAGTCATCGTTTTAACGTCCGCTTCTCGGGTATACAGATCAGAATTCGAAGTTTTCAAACTTGCACCAACACAGAAATGTTATTATACCTAATCTACAAATAAATTTCGTTAAATTACAGAATAACATAAAAGTTTTATGCTTTGTAACATTTTTTTCGAGGATCCCTCATATATATGTTGTGCGTATGTTCAAACATAATTCTTCGACACAGATTTGAATTGTTTGAACAGCATCGAATTTATTTGTTTATTTTTGAAAGAGTATTCTTTTCTGGTGGTTCCACATAAATTTCATGAGGATCTAACAATAATCTTCGGAGGTAAACCACGGAACTTCTCAATGGATGACAGCATTCATAACATACTTGTGTTTATGATTACGCATAATTTTGGCATAGGTGCACTAATTTTGTTAATTTATTTTTTGTTTGAAACAGTATGCTCTCGCGAAGATTCCATATGCCATTAAGCTCCTCAACGGTTGATAGTTAATATCGTAATTAGCCGACTTCATGATGTCCGTGCTCGCGCATAACTTCAATACAGATGTTCCGGTGTTGATTATTCTTTTTTAGGCTCAAAGAATGTACTTTCTTGAGGGTTCCATACACATCTTATCAGGATCTGATGGCAGTCTTCGAAGTTTGACCGTGAAACTCCTGAGCACCCGTTTTGTTCCACCTTTAGTTTAGGTATCTAGCTAAACTAATAGGGTTCCGAAAAGTTTAAAGAATTATACAAACCTTTCCTTTGTTAGGAAATGTTAGGGAAAAGAGTTTACAAAATTCTGTGAAGACTCTGTAAAATGAAAGTGATGTGTTCTTATTTTATATATATATATATATATATATATATATATATATATATATATATATATATATATATATATATAAAGCTTATATACATGTTGTTTCGTGATCATGTATGATGGTTAAAAATAGACGTGTAATGATAATAACGTCCGGGGTAAACTGTCTAAGATTCGTACAAATACATAATGTATGTATTCTGTGTATGACAAGACTTTATGTCAAATTACGTGTCCAAAGATCACCTCCTGCTCAAGCATTTGTTTACTATAACTTAAAATCAGAGGACATCTCGCGTAAGGGGAGTTCGTGTTGGGGGGCCGATAGGAAGAAGGAAAATGATTGTGAGTTGTAACGAACGTAGAATTGGCAACTGCAAATCGAGTCGCCAGTTAAATTCGTGTGTCAATAGGGGTTGTATCACTGGAAAATGTTCCGTGCTTGGTATGTATGGTGCAAAGTGCATACATTTTCCCAAACGCTTGCTATAAATTCATAGAAAGATTGTGGTGTCAAATAATTATGATATATATAAAATATGAGTCATACGTAGTTTACCACCAGTCTGGAAAATTCGACACAAGCTATGCGAGTCTTATCCCAAGTTGGGTAATGTTCGTATAATCATAAAGTAGGAGAGATCACACATGCTTGATAAGTAACATATTGTTAATGATCGTCATACTAGAGAAAGTAGTGATAAAATATCCAATAATTACAGGTTTTCTGTAGCTACATGAGGCCCGTAGCTAGGGATCATCCAGGGGTGCTGAGTTCACCTATGAGCACCTTCAACCACCCTGAAACTTTCAGTTGTTTGTTGGAAGGTAGCCCCTATGCAAAGAAATGAACTCAAGTCTGCTCCCCCAAAACTGATCTTAGTTCCGTCTGTCTCAGTGTTCTGGCTATGGACCTGAAGTAAGTGTTTCAATGCGGATTTATTCGTTAAGTAACTATTTCAAAATTGTTTATGTTATTTTGATAGCACAATTTATAATTAGACCTATCTTTTCAGTATCTGAATTGGGTATATGTTTCTAAAATATATTTTACATTTTGTTAATCGTAGCAGGCTGTTTCTGTAGTCCATTGTCTTGCGCGATCTCACCCATGTGAGCATCTCCCGTATCCCTAAGAGAGATCGCGTAAAATAAGGGTTTTGAAAAACGACCACCACTAAGAACACAATCACTTTCAACAATGATTGCGAGTCTGGTATGGTGCACAAGGTACACAACTACACACTGCGTCATTCTTAACAAAATTACTTCAATATTGGATATGTTATGCATTTTTCGAATGTTCATGCAAATGTTCCATATTGCCCCTTTTTGTGACGCAGCAGATATACTGTATAAGCGATAACGCAGCAAATAAAATTCTTTCCATACCTGCAATAGCATAGCGTTATCAACGCATTGAATTGTGTCGCGTATTCGCTGCTGTAACTGCCTTAAGGCCTTCTCTGTCGCTGATGCTACCATTTCACATATCAGCCATGCTACAGGGTAATTTTGGAAACGGCGATTTTTTTAATGTTGTCAAGTGAAGTTTGGAGAGTTCATCCCTCATGTTAGATGTTTATGTTACATTGATACTAAAAAAGAAGAAAATATACAGTCATCATAGATAACGTCTCTTTCTCTACAATTCATTTTAAGTTAGCTTATATAATGTCAATGTGCCAGTGTAATTGAAACACGAATAATCTTTGATTTTCACACACAATGTTACACTTTTTTAATCTCTTGCTACATTGATTTTAAAAAATGCCAACGTAATATGTATGAAAAAACTTTCCATTGAGAGATCCCAGTGAAAATATGGTGAAAATTTTATTGACAATGAGGATAGTTTGTAAGCCATTGGCGACAAAACACATTCCCCACCCATGAGTTCAATACAAAGAAATTTCGTTGCGAACTGAATTGATATATGCCTGATATATTTTATTACTTTTATTTATTTTTTAATTAACTTTTAGCAAGTAGCGTAAATAACGTACGCGCGTGTTACAAGTTCTATGCTCACTTAGTCATGTTCATTCAATTATATCCACTTGGGTATCATGGCTGAGAGAACTCAGTCTAGTATAGAGCATGAAATGGAGAAGTTCATTAAAAGTTGAAAGGAGGTTTCGCGGTGTAATTGTGGTTGTGAGATTAAACTTCATCCATGTTCGGAAATCATTATTTGTATTCCCAGTTTCCTTCCAATTTCCCTTTCATTGGTCATTTCAGCTTTCTCGGGTATTCGGATGGTGAATTTCTATGGACATTGTTCGGAAATGTAGATGCAATTTGCCGTGCATTCATTCGATGGACGGAACCCTTTTTTTTATGTGTCCGACAAGCGCGAGATTGAATGACGTTCTTCTAATAAGCTCTCGTAGCAGAATAGAGAATATTGATGTTGAAAGAGGTAATAGGCAGTAACTTCCCTCATGTTCAAATTAATTTAAATAAAACGTTTGATAGCAAAAATATAATCTATTTGAATTTAAAATGAGTGCTTTGTTTAACTCAATCCTGCATGCAAGGAGAGAAAAAGTAAATGTATGAGTTTTGTGCCTTAAACTTGGGTTAATTTCCTGCTTTGTACCAGGAGAGAAGGGTGACGGGAACATCGCTTACACCTGAGTGTTTTGAGTTATTAGTTTGCGTTGTTATGGTTTAAGTAATGATGAGTGTACTCTTGAATCTTCTAACAGATCGCCACGTAATAACCGGTATTTCTGTTACCCTAGTTTCGCGCGTTAAACTGTAGTCCATGAGTCTATCTTGATGCCTAATAGGGACATTAAAATCCATAGAAACAAAAACATGGTAACGGAATTGGAGCCTCATTACCAGTTGATCTTGCGTATCGTAACGCAAAGAAAAAAACAACAATAACTGCTATGCCAATTATCGCAAACTGAAACCAAATTTTGCTTTCCATTGACACAGATAGATTCGTGATGAGATGTTTGTTCTCTATCAAGAATAGATCCCAGGGACCTAATAATTTGGATCCTTATAATTGCTTGGTTACAGCAGAAATATTATTCCTTTCAGAATTATTTTTATTTTCTGATATCAAGTACTGTACCATCTAGGGATCAGTGATAGGATATACCCAGACAACAAACGTTTATAGGAATTAAACTTTATTTCCGAAACTCACTATGCTTATTTAATTTTGCTTTATAACTTCGTGAATTTCTTTTCAACATAAAAATTTTTATGGTAATTCTTTTTTTTTTTAATTTTACATTTACATTAAAATACTCTCAGTAAAATTACATACTCAAAAAAAAAAAAAAAAAGCTTCGTTACTGGGGGATTCATTGGAATACAATTAAAAATGAAAAAGAACTCTTACTTATATACTTATTTACACTGAGAAAAATCCGTTATCCGGACAGTGGCATATTGTACAAATATGCGGTATACTTATCCCGGCTGCAGAAATCAGTACGGAGTAGGGATGGCCAAAATTTTCCGGAATCCGGATTCCGGAAATTTTGTTTTCCGGAATCGGAAAATTTACTTTCCGGAATTCGGAAAAATTCCGGAATTCGGAAAAATTCCGGATTTCGGAAAAATTCCGGAATTCGGAAAAATTCCGGATTTCGGAAAAATTCCGGATTTCGGAAAAAATCCGGAATCCAGAAAAATTCCGGGTTTCGGAAAAATTCCGGAATTCAGAAAAATTCCGGATTTCGGAAAAAATCCGGAATTCGGAAAAATTCCGGAATCCAGAAAAATTCCGGAATTCGGAAAAAATCCGGAATTCGGAAAAATTCCGGATTTCGGAAAAATTCCGGATTTCGGAAAAATTCCGGAATTCAGAAAAAATCGGGAATTCGGAAAAAATCCGGATTTCGGAAAAATTCCGACATTCGGAAAAAATCCGGAATTTTTCCGAAATCAGGAATTTTTCCGATTTTACTTTCCGGATTCCGGAAAGTAAAAATTCTGGAATTGGCCATCCCTAGCTAGTAGCTGTTAAAAGAGAAACACAATACTGAATATATATACTGTATTAGTTTCTTGTAGTTGGATATGTCTTTATCACTTACGTAGACAATTGCTACTGCAGTTATTTACTGTTTTATAAGGGTCTTATTTTCACACACAAAAAAGTCGCCGGTATGTCTCAAACATTATCGCGTTCCCACCTACAGCTACTCCAAAGCACTGCAAACTACTTTGTAACCAGGCGAAAGGCAGTGGAGGAAAAGAAATCTCAACAAATATTCTAATAACATTCGCTTATTGTCAACATACCTACAGTGAGCGCAGAAAGTGTTCGTACACCGTGCATACTTTATATTGAAAACAGCTAGCATGAGAACGGGAGGTGGAAAATATATATATAACCAGAATTAAGACTACACATTCATACATTTTATTTCTATATACAAGAGAAAGGCCAAACAAACACAATCACTGTTTTGTTCAGAAGAAAAGAGAGAATTCCTTTTTTGTAAACGCAAAATGTCACCGTACACTTATGCTTGAATTAGTGCTTATAAAGTATATTACGTTATTTAATATTTTGTGGGATTACCCTGTGCGTTAATGATTGTCTGTAGTCTTCGTGGCATTGATTTCACCTGTAGTAGTTCGTAGTTCTGTAGCTTCGGGACTGATTATGTCCCATTCTTCTTGAATAGCTTTTCTTATGCCTTCTTTAGTAGAGACAGGGCCGGCGCGAGAGAGGGTCGAGCCGTGCCACCGCCCAGAGCGGCAAGTCTAATGGGCGGCAAAATTTGAAAAAGAAAAGAATACTATCAAAATATAATGCTTCGTAATAGGCTCACATGGAAAAATAAGATTGTGTTAACCTGAGAATGTAATTGAACTTACTTCACTCACATTCAAGAAATACTCTCTCAGGAAATTCAGAGCATTCCTCCTCGTTTTCAATTATCAAACTACTAGCCACAGGTATCTCGTTCAATATTTCCCTTGCAGCAGTGTAGATAGGATTTTGAGCTAGAGTGCATAAGATTATCACGGTGTCTTTTTATATTTTTTTCTATTCAATAATGTTCTAACGCTCCGCTCCAAGTATGCAAAAGGTACACTCCCACTTGAGACAGGCCGTTCTAGCCTGTAGCATTCAGGGGCGGATCCAGGACGGACTTCTGGGGGGCGGTGGGTTGTAATACTGCTACTTAGAGCTACTTTTAAGAGCGTCAAAAAATAAACTATATATTTTATTTATATATAAAATAAAAAAGTTTCCTCTTCTGGGGGGGATCGCCCGATCGCCCCCCCCCCTGGATTCGCCCCTGGTAGCATCTAGAGACATTTAGGTTCTAATAGCGAGTTTTTGACCAATTTACAAATTGTTCATTCCGAATATAGTAAATCGTACAGCGTATTATTTCTTGAGAAATGTTTCATTTTTTGTATAGCTAAAAAAAAGTTTATGACTTTTTTTTTCTGCGTCAGTTCAACGTTGGGCCATACTAAAGGAACATATTAGTAGTCTCACTTTAAAATCATAATCCACCACAAGGTGGGAGAGCCGAATTGATGCTCTGACTCAGTTATCAAATATAGGAAGTTTATGATGCCTTACTTCAAATAAGTAATGACAATAGAACCGATAGAATGGTCGTCCACGATGCTCTGTGTATAGCAAACCAGCTGAGTTACTTTTCTTTCCTTTACTCACTCGTTGTCTGATATGACTTTAAAGCATTGATTCTCATGTGTTGGATGCAGTAGGATTTCTTGAAAATATATCTGGGTACTTTGAGAGGAGCAGAAATTATGCAAAGTTTAAATCTTACTTAGTTGATACGATGGACTTGGCATCAGCATTAGATACGGGTGATCCACTGATACGTAATACAGTGCAAGCTCGAAGTCGAAAGAAGAGACAGTTTCAGTACGAGGCAGAGGATGAAGCTACTGAAAACATCCACAAACAAGATACAAGATCGATTTTTATTACAAAGTTCTAGAAGTGATTGTGTTAGCTTTTAAGAGAAAGATTTGAGCAACTTAAACATCACAGCGAATATTTCAATTTTCTTTGCGATATAAGTAATCGTAAAGATATAGTCTACCACCTGAACTTTTTGTCTGAAAAGTGTACTAAACTTACCACCATTTTAACACACGAAGAATTGAAAGATATTAACCCCAGTGATTTGAAAGACAAACTGAAAGTGTTATCCACTATAATTAAGCCTGTGAAAGTTCACAAAATAATAATAATCATAATAATAATAATAATAATAATAATAATAATAATAATAATAATAATAATAATAATAATAATAATAATAATAAAGGAACATGACTTTGCTCCCAATGTTAGTGTTGCACGTAGAATTTTGTTAATCTTGCCTGTAACAGTGGCAAGTGGAGAAAGAAGTTTTTGGAAACTTAAGTTTATTAGAAACTATCTACACTCTTCTATGTCTGAAACACGCTTGAGTGGTCTAGCGACGATATCAATAGAATACAAATTGGCTAAAACATTGGACTACGTGATGTGATAAAGGAATTTGCTCATATCAAAGCAAGAAAAGTTTCTTTCAATTAAGATATGTTAAATTTATGTATGTCTATTGTGTTTTAGTACATTATAAGGCTTAAGCTAATCACTTACATTTACCATAATATCTGATTTACTGTATTATCTTCTTGCTCCATACTCTGTTGAAAACGCCTTTTGATATAAAATAAGCCTAAAAATTAAAATTCTTAGTCATGATTAAAGTATATTTTTAAAATTTTATTTTCTGTATGCGCTGCTCTATATTACAGATATACAGCGAAATCGAGCATACTGAATATTGTGTCAGTATAGAGTCGTTTTAATATTACGTGAACATTCCAGAAAGGTAGTTTTTTTTGTTTACTTTTCCATTTTATACATGTTTTTAAATGACACTTGAACGTTATCTGTGAAAATAAGGTTTGCGGATTAAATGGGCGGCATGTGAAAGCACCGCCCAAGGCGGCAAAATTGCTAGCGCCGGCCCTGAGTAGAGAAGCTGTGCCTTCTGATTGTTGTCTCCAGAACAGACCATAGATGTTCTATGGGGTTCATGTCTGGGGATTGGGGAGGTGTGCGAAGCTGTTTCAAGGTATTATAGAGTAGCCACAATCGAGTATTTTCCGCTGTATGTTTGGAGTCGTTGTCTTGCTGAACAATAAATTGTTTTCAAGAACCATCTTCTGCGCATTAGTATGGAGATTTTCCTTTAATATGTTAATATACACTTTGTGGATCATCACTCCATCGATAAGGTGGAGACGACCCACCCCTGAGGCACTCATACAACCCCAGACGAGCACGGACCCTCCTCCGTGTCTTACTTTAGGGACGAGATTTTGAGGATTCATCTCTGTATTCACCTTGCGCCATACAATACGCCTCCCATTGGACTCGATAAAGTTAAATTTACTTTCGTCCGAAAATATGACCCTATTCCAGAAAGAAGCCTGATCCCTTATCTTTATACTCTTTTTCAAACTTTAGTCTCTTTATACGATTTGTCTTGTTCACCCAGAACATTTTCCTGGCTATCCAACCATGATACCTTGCAAATATTCCGCACAGTACTGGCTGATACTTTAACACCGCGTGTTTCCAGATCCGTTGCCAATTGCACAGCACTATTTTTTGGAACCTTTTTTCTTTCCCTAATAATGTAACGTTTATCTTGTTCGCTAAACAGTCTTGGTCTTCCAGATTTTTTTTTTTTCGCACAGTGATAGAAACATTATACATCGCAATTATTGTTTGTACTGTTGTACGAGGCCTGTCTACAAGGTTTGCTATCTTTCTCAAAGACTTACCCTTCTTATTAGTGCTGTCGAAATCGGTTTTTGAAAAAACCGAAAACCGGTTTTTGAAAAAAGTGAAATTTCATAAAACCGAAATGTCGGTTTTGAAAACCGATTTTGCGGTTTCGGTTTTGAAAACCGCATTTGCGGTTTCGGTTTTGAAAACCGCATTTGCGGTTTCGGTTTTGAAAACCGTTTTTGCGGTTTCGGTTTTGAAAACCGCATTTGCGGTTTCGGTTTTGAAAACCGCATTTGCGGTTTCGGTTTTGAAAACCGCTTTTGCGGTTTCGGTTTTAAAAACCGTTTTTGCGGTTTCGGTTTTGAAAACCGCATTTGCGGTTTCGGTTTTGAAAACCGTTTTTGCGGTTTCGGTTTTGAAAACCGCACTTGCGGTTTTCGGTTTTCAGAAAACCGGTTTTCTCAAAAAACGAAAACTGCAAAAGTCACAAAAATTCGACAGCACTAATGTCCAGTAATGACGAGAAAACAGCAAAGAATCTTTCCCATCTTCGACTCACAGTTGTCAGATGGAGGAAAAAAATGCTCAAAATTTGCAGAGGGGAAAGAAGATATTTTTTCTTAAAATGTCTTAATGTGTAGGAAAATTCTTGTTTAGTATACTTATACAATTGGCAGAATAAAAAAAAAATAAGTTGCAGTTTGTCACAAAGAGGCACGGCTATCGTTATTGGGAAGTAAAATGATATACAGTAGAATAAAATATGATCGGCGTTTCCTTTCACGTATGAACTATTGCAGGTGTCTGGGACTTGCGATAAGAAACCAGTCAACACATGCAAAACCACAACATTCTCATTTATCGGAGTGGCAACAAATCAACAATAAAATTGTGTATTGCGATCTATTTTTTTCTTTTCTTTTTTTTAAGAAATGGAGGTGGCGGTTTGACAAACGTTTTGACAAGGTACTATAAATTCTATCATAAAACAATGGTACTAAATCGTAAGTACATTATATTATTTATATGCTGTAATTAGTGTTTTAAGAAAACTTTTTATCAGATAGAAAATTTGGTGAAAAGCAACGTTTTTATTCAGTTTTTCAGTTTGGAATTCATTCCCTTTTTTAAATGCTATTTCGTGTAAAACAGTAAGTGAGATATAGCTGTTAATAAAATAATTATGTCTTTTTCGTCACGAATAATAAATAACATTTTTGTCAGAAAATCTTAAATAAATTAAGTGCAATTTCAAAGAAAATCAGTCTTATGTATAAAAGTAACCAAGAAAGTTCTGTCGCTTTTTGTGGAGGTCTGCGATAATTGGCCCTCACTGGCGGCAGGGTTTCGTCGAGTCGAAACATATATCTCGTGTCGGGGTGTTGAAGTTACCACCGCGTAGCAGCGACCAGCGAGAACTTTGTTTTGGTCCGCACTTCTTAGATTCTTTGCGGAGAATCGTGAAGGAACCAACACTAACTATCGCCAGTCATGTGCATGCGGTTATTATTATATATTACTTTTTCCTGGAGAATTGTTCCTAAAGTGAGCTCCGGGGGTCAAGAATAACCTCTGCCTCAACATCATGAACTGAAAAATCTTGAGATAAGTGCGATAATTGCATGAATTTAGATGGCAACTGTCGTCGATCAGTAGAAAGTGAGTATGGGAGAACTATGAAATAAAGTAAATAGACACGCGTGATTTTGTTACAAAATTACACACATTTTATCTAATTCCAAACAGTTATCGTCGAATATACACGGTTAAAGGAGCACTCTGATTGGCCCAATTAAAAAGATCTTAACGATTTATCCCTTTACAAGCGATGTTTCCTTCATCGCCTTCGTAGCGAAGTAGGAAGAACACTTGCCTAGTAATCATAAGGTTGGTGGTTTGAGTCCCCTGCGGGGTAATTTTTTGATACTTTTTAAAGTGTTTTTTAGACTCACCTTAATGTAACTAAATCACACATATAGCCGATTTAACATTTAACGTTTGGGTGAGTAAGTTTGTGGTTCGTTGGCGCTTTGTCGCGTCTCTGCCGCTGGTGGTATAATTTTCAAAACGGTAGAGGGGCCACCGGGAATCGTCGCTGCGGCGCCGCCAATGTTTGGCGAGATGTCGCTAATTGCCCATTTGTGGTCCACCGACGCTTACGGCATGGGGACAATTCAGTGTGAGTGGCGAAACCATTCAACAGCACCTTCATCAACTGAGAAAACACTAGAAGTTGGGTCGATGGGTCCCACATAACTTGATTCCGGGTCAAAAGGCAACGCAAGCAGACACCTGTGTTTCTTTGCTGTCTCGTCTGAGGAAGGAGCCATTTCTGGACAAGGTGTTGTCATGTGATGAGAAATGGGTCCTGTACGAAGTTCCACGGCGCCGTCATAATTGGTTAGCATCCCATGAACGGTTCCAAGACAGCCGAAACCAGCACTACACCAGAAGAAAGTCCTCCTGTGTGTTTATGAACTGCTCGCGGCATCATGCATCGGGAACTGCTACCAGCTGCTCATCGCATCAATCAACTGTGTACTGTCAGCAGTTGAGCAGTGTTCAAGAGAAACTCAAAATTCTGGAGCCAGCACTTCTGAATCCCAAAAGGGTCCTTATGTTACAGGACAACGCTAAGCTCCTCGTGGCTAGGATGACCCGGGACACCATTTTACGCCTTGGATAGGAAACACTATTGTATACGCCATACTCACTGGACATTGCACCGTCCGATTATCATCTGTTCCCTTCCTTGGACAATCACCTTTAAAGGATGCCAACTCAAATCTCAAGTAGAGGTGCAAAATGCACTTGATATCTCCTTCGCTTCACGGAACACCAACCTCTACCGCGATGGAATAAATGGCCTTCCAGAACGTTTGCAGAAGGTTATCGATGTATTCTTAATCTTCCAGATACGTGTTAGGTGACATATGAATGGTGGTGGGTGAGAAAGCGATAGAACTTTCCTGTTACCTTTATAGATCGGTTCTGTGTATTGAAATAGTTAAGAACAAAGGTATAATGTTTGGTCGGGGCAGTAGTTCTTGGTTAAACATAATACAAACTATCTGTAATATAATTTATGAAATTATTATTATTATTATTTTGTTATTAATAATAATAGTAAGAAGAAGAAGAAGAAGCAGAAGCAGCTGAAAACAGTGTTTTTAGTTTTCTGGAAGAAAACCAAAATTTTCCAGGTTTTTTCAGGCTTCAAAAACACTAGCTGCAACACATCTTTTTTTTTTTTTTAGATTGTAGTTCGCCCCCCTTCAAAAACGACGAGCCCCTCCTACAGAAACCTGCTGGCTACACCCTGGTCTTAGGTGACATATCGATGCTCTAAGGTGATAGGTCAAAAAGCGACATAACTTTCTTCGTTAATTTTATACATACTATGTAAAACTACTGTATAAGTTCTAGTATCTCGAGTTCGGGAAGTCGGAATGTCAAAATTCCTTCAGATTCGTGTTCCTCGTGGTCTAGTTTACAAAATATATAAAAATTAGTTTTGGTCCAGTTTGCTTCCGTGGTCACTTTATGTTCGAATATCTCGAGATCGGAAATTCGGAATGTCAAAATTCCTTCAGATTCGTGTTTCTAGTGGTCTACTTTACAAAATATATTAAAATTAGTTTTGGTCCAGTTTGCTTCCGTGGTCACTTTAAGTTCGAATATCTCGAGTTCCGAAATTCGGAATGTCAAAATTCCTTCAGATTCGTGTTCCTCGTGGTCTAATTTACAAAGTATATGAAAATCAGGTGGGGTCCAGTTTGCTTCCCTGCAGCCGAAAAGTACATTGGAAGTGTCATCAAAGAAGTAACTTAAAAAAAAAAAAAAAATGCGAAGGATCCAAGGTCAGTATTTGTAACACACAAGTTCACATCAGTACTTACGGTTTAGAACTCCCCACTTTTCTGACTAAAATATTGCAACCCTAATTTAGCTGTGACTTGTACAAGCATCGAACAATCCCTTTCACACAGTGCTGCATATATTACCATAATAGTCTTGGAGCAAATAAAAAGAGTTAAAACACAGACATAAATCAATACAATTGTCTCGATCGATAAAGCTTTCACAATTGTTAAAAGGTGTAATTAAAAACATCAAACATTGTTTCTGCTTTGAAAAGGACAAACAAGGTTACGTTCATAAAACCGCAAACACGGTTTCGGGCGGCTTTCGCTTTCAAAAAGAGCTTCTGCGGTTTCGGTTTTGAAAACCGCTTTTTCGGTTTCGGTTTTGAAAACCGCATTTGCGGTTTCGGTTTTGAAAACCGCATTTGCGGTTTCGGTTTTGAAAACCGCTTTTGCGGTTTCGGTTTTAAAAACCGTTTTTGCGGTTTCGGTTTTGAAAACCGCATTTGCGGTTTCGGTTTTGAAAACCGTTTTTGCGGTTTCGGTTTTGAAAACCGCACTTGCGGTTTTCGGTTTTCAGAAAACCGGTTTTCTCAAAAAACGAAAACTGCAAAAGTCACAAAAATTCGACAGCACTAATGTCCAGTAATGACGAGAAAACAGCAAAGAATCTTTCCCATCTTCGACTCACAGTTGTCAGATGGAGGAAAAAAATGCTCAAAATTTGCAGAGGGGAAAGAAGATATTTTTTCTTAAAATGTCTTAATGTGTAGGAAAATTCTTGTTTAGTATACTTATACAATTGGCAGAATAAAAAAAAAATAAGTTGCAGTTTGTCACAAAGAGGCACGGCTATCGTTATTGGGAAGTAAAATGATATACAGTAGAATAAAATATGATCGGCGTTTCCTTTCACGTATGAACTATTGCAGGTGTCTGGGACTTGCGATAAGAAACCAGTCAACACATGCAAAACCACAACATTCTCATTTATCGGAGTGGCAACAAATCAACAATAAAATTGTGTATTGCGATCTATTTTTTTCTTTTCTTTTTTTTAAGAAATGGAGGTGGCGGTTTGACAAACGTTTTGACAAGGTACTATAAATTCTATCATAAAACAATGGTACTAAATCGTAAGTACATTATATTATTTATATGCTGTAATTAGTGTTTTAAGAAAACTTTTTATCAGATAGAAAATTTGGTGAAAAGCAACGTTTTTATTCAGTTTTTCAGTTTGGAATTCATTCCCTTTTTTAAATGCTATTTCGTGTAAAACAGTAAGTGAGATATAGCTGTTAATAAAATAATTATGTCTTTTTCGTCACGAATAATAAATAACATTTTTGTCAGAAAATCTTAAATAAATTAAGTGCAATTTCAAAGAAAATCAGTCTTATGTATAAAAGTAACCAAGAAAGTTCTGTCGCTTTTTGTGGAGGTCTGCGATAATTGGCCCTCACTGGCGGCAGGGTTTCGTCGAGTCGAAACATATATCTCGTGTCGGGGTGTTGAAGTTACCACCGCGTAGCAGCGACCAGCGAGAACTTTGTTTTGGTCCGCACTTCTTAGATTCTTTGCGGAGAATCGTGAAGGAACCAACACTAACTATCGCCAGTCATGTGCATGCGGTTATTATTATATATTACTTTTTCCTGGAGAATTGTTCCTAAAGTGAGCTCCGGGGGTCAAGAATAACCTCTGCCTCAACATCATGAACTGAAAAATCTTGAGATAAGTGCGATAATTGCATGAATTTAGATGGCAACTGTCGTCGATCAGTAGAAAGTGAGTATGGGAGAACTATGAAATAAAGTAAATAGACACGCGTGATTTTGTTACAAAATTACACACATTTTATCTAATTCCAAACAGTTATCGTCGAATATACACGGTTAAAGGAGCACTCTGATTGGCCCAATTAAAAAGATCTTAACGATTTATCCCTTTACAAGCGATGTTTCCTTCATCGCCTTCGTAGCGAAGTAGGAAGAACACTTGCCTAGTAATCATAAGGTTGGTGGTTTGAGTCCCCTGCGGGGTAATTTTTTGATACTTTTTAAAGTGTTTTTTAGACTCACCTTAATGTAACTAAATCACACATATAGCCGATTTAACATTTAACGTTTGGGTGAGTAAGTTTGTGGTTCGTTGGCGCTTTGTCGCGTCTCTGCCGCTGGTGGTATAATTTTCAAAACGGTAGAGGGGCCACCGGGAATCGTCGCTGCGGCGCCGCCAATGTTTGGCGAGATGTCGCTAATTGCCCATTTGTGGTCCACCGACGCTTACGGCATGGGGACAATTCAGTGTGAGTGGCGAAACCATTCAACAGCACCTTCATCAACTGAGAAAACACTAGAAGTTGGGTCGATGGGTCCCACATAACTTGATTCCGGGTCAAAAGGCAACGCAAGCAGACACCTGTGTTTCTTTGCTGTCTCGTCTGAGGAAGGAGCCATTTCTGGACAAGGTGTTGTCATGTGATGAGAAATGGGTCCTGTACGAAGTTCCACGGCGCCGTCATAATTGGTTAGCATCCCATGAACGGTTCCAAGACAGCCGAAACCAGCACTACACCAGAAGAAAGTCCTCCTGTGTGTTTATGAACTGCTCGCGGCATCATGCATCGGGAACTGCTACCAGCTGCTCATCGCATCAATCAACTGTGTACTGTCAGCAGTTGAGCAGTGTTCAAGAGAAACTCAAAATTCTGGAGCCAGCACTTCTGAATCCCAAAAGGGTCCTTATGTTACAGGACAACGCTAAGCTCCTCGTGGCTAGGATGACCCGGGACACCATTTTACGCCTTGGATAGGAAACACTATTGTATACGCCATACTCACTGGACATTGCACCGTCCGATTATCATCTGTTCCCTTCCTTGGACAATCACCTTTAAAGGATGCCAACTCAAATCTCAAGTAGAGGTGCAAAATGCACTTGATATCTCCTTCGCTTCACGGAACACCAACCTCTACCGCGATGGAATAAATGGCCTTCCAGAACGTTTGCAGAAGGTTATCGATGTATTCTTAATCTTCCAGATACGTGTTAGGTGACATATGAATGGTGGTGGGTGAGAAAGCGATAGAACTTTCCTGTTACCTTTATAGATCGGTTCTGTGTATTGAAATAGTTAAGAACAAAGGTATAATGTTTGGTCGGGGCAGTAGTTCTTGGTTAAACATAATACAAACTATCTGTAATATAATTTATGAAATTATTATTATTATTATTTTGTTATTAATAATAATAGTAAGAAGAAGAAGAAGAAGCAGAAGCAGCTGAAAACAGTGTTTTTAGTTTTCTGGAAGAAAACCAAAATTTTCCAGGTTTTTTCAGGCTTCAAAAACACTAGCTGCAACACATCTTTTTTTTTTTTTTAGATTGTAGTTCGCCCCCCTTCAAAAACGACGAGCCCCTCCTACAGAAACCTGCTGGCTACACCCTGGTCTTAGGTGACATATCGATGCTCTAAGGTGATAGGTCAAAAAAGCGACATAACTTTCTTCGTTAATTTTATACATACTATGTAAAACTACTGTATAAGTTCTAGTATCTCGAGTTCGGGAAGTCGGAATGTCAAAATTCCTTCAGATTCGTGTTCCTCGTGGTCTAGTTTACAAAATATATAAAAATTAGTTTTGGTCCAGTTTGCTTCCGTGGTCACTTTATGTTCGAATATCTCGAGATCGGAAATTCGGAATGTCAAAATTCCTTCAGATTCGTTTCTAGTGGTCTACTTTACAAAATATATTAAAATTAGTTTTGGTCCAGTTTGCTTCCGTGGTCACTTTAAGTTCGAATATCTCGAGTTCCGAAATTCGGAATGTCAAAATTCCTTCAGATTCGTGTTCCTCGTGGTCTAATTTACAAAGTATATGAAAATCAGGTGGGGTCCAGTTTGCTTCCCTGCAGCCGAAAAGTACATTGGAAGTGTCATCAAAGAAGTAACTTAAAAAAAAAAAAAGTGCGAAGGATCCAAGGTCAGTATTTGTAACACACAAGTTCACATCAGTACTTACGGTTTAGAACTCCCCACTTTTCTGACTAAAATATTGCAACCCTAATTTAGCTGTGACTTGTACAAGCATCGAACAATCCCTTTCACACAGTGCTGCATATATTACCATAATAGTCTTGGAGCAAATAAAAAGAGTTAAAACACAGACATAAATCAATACAATTGTCTCGATCGATAAAGCTTTCACAATTGTTAAAAGGTGTAATTAAAAACATCAAACATTGTTTCTGCTTTGAAAAGGACAAACAAGGTTACGTTCATAAAACCGCAAACACGGTTTCGGGCGGCTTTCGCTTTCAAAAAGAGCTTCTGCGGTTTCGGTTTTGAAAACCGCTTTTTCGGTTTCGGTTTTGAAAACCGCATTTGCGGTTTCGGTTTTGAAAACCGCATTTGCGGTTTCGGTTTTGAAAACCGTTTTTGCGGTTTCGGTTTTGAAAACCGCATTTGCGGTTTCGGTTTTGAAAACCGCTTTTTCGGTTTCGGTTTTGAAAACCGCATTTGCGGTTTTCGGTTTTGAAAACCGCGTTTGCGGTTTTCGGTTTTGAAAACCGCGTTTGCGGTTTTCGGTTTTCAGAAAACCGGTTTTCTAAAAAACCGAAAACCGCAAATGTCACAAAAATTCAACAGCACTACTTCTTATGCAATTTAATAATTACTTTTCTTGTCTCCTCATTTGTTTCTGTTCGGTTGCTTCCCACTTTGACAGCCCAACGTGCAGTTTTTTCACTTCTATTCACAACTAAACTCATTCTGTTACTCGTCATGCTATACAGAGGTGTATACTCAGGTGAATACTAGTGAACCCCAGTTGTGGTATCTTTGTTTCGTATTCGTACGTCAGGTGTACGATCACTTTTTGCGTTTACTCTATACACTTTCTACGGAATTTATTTACTTTCTGACCATTAAACTTGTCTTTGTGGTTCTTTATTGATACATTCATAAAGCTTAGTTTTCATTATTCACATTGTGTGTGTTATTACACTTCTTAAATTTTCTGTTTCTTTTTCGCAGGCATTCTCGTTTCAATAGCATAGGTGTACGAACACTTTCTGCGCTCACTGTATGTACAGTAAATACAAATTTATAATTTTTGACTTTACGAAGTGTACAATGTAATTGTTCAATAATTAACATAAGCAGGCATTCATTAATTTATATTAATATAATAATTAATAAAACTAATAAGCGGGTGATTGATGACTCAGTGGTAGAGTTTTCATCTATGGTATTCTAACCCAGGACATGTGGGTTTTCGATGGCTAATTTTGTGTTCGAAAATTTTCCCGGTGGAAGGCCTACCTTTCTTATATTTGTTCCATCATCACTCATTAACGAATTTAGTTTATCAAAACTCTATAGCCATATATTCATTCTGTCCGTCAGTGAAGCAAACAGTCTCAAGAACTATCTGATGGATTACCAATCAATTTTGGCCATGATGTACAGAGTCAATAGTTAAGAATCGAGTTCCCTGATGAATGTAATATTCAAACCGGAAGCGGTACAAATCAACCATTTCCGGTTTTAACGTTAATCATTATATAGTAAATATGGTAATAGATAGCGAGAAGCGGTTTCCGGTAATCGACATATATATAACATTCATGTAGATAGAATGTTACCCAATTTGTGCATCTGCTGAAAATAATGAGCTTAGGTATTTAGAGAGCATTTTCCGCTTTAGAAAATGTGTGCTTGGTAAAGAATGTAGAGAATTAGCTGAGTCAGGCATGTAGCTAGAATATGGTAATAGGAAGGGGGGGGGGTGTCTGTCACGAAATACTGTGGTTATTTACCAGGGGCTCAATCATTCTAAACTATTTTATTGGCAACATATATTGGTTCGTTTAGCCAAGATTTCTAAATGGGGGGATGATATGAAATACTGTGGTTACACACCAGAGGCTCGATCAATCTAAATATTTTACTGACAACATACCCATATTGATTGGTTAGGACAATAAAATGAGGATATATTAGTGAGTATTTTAATTAGAAGCTATGAAGAAATCTCGAGTAAAAGAATATAAAAAAGTATTGAAAAAGATATAGTTTTCCGAGGTCATTCGAACGGTGTCGAGAATTTTGCGTCTGGGAAATTTGCGCCCTACCTCAAGAACAGGGAAAATTGCGCCTGCGATGTACCTCCACCGGGAAGTTGAGCCCTGCGAAATAAAAGAACCTATTGGAGCTTACGCATTTGCTCGGAGGGGCTGACATTACAGCATAAACAATCCTCCCCCACAACCATGCCATTTGTGATTTATTTTCATTGTGGCTATATAAGGGAAGAATAAACTTCAATATAAGCCAAAAGAACACAACGGATCAAAGCAATCACTGCTTCTTCCAGAGATGATTTTGGGGGAACACTGGCCTCCCCAGAGCTCTCAGAGTGCACCCTCGGAGGAGATCAAAATAATACGTCTATAATATAATAATAAATAGAATAGTACCAGCAGTGACCCCCCTCCGGAATACTAAGTGTGCCCCCCGGAACATTTTTTTCTGAAAGAACAACTGAACGCAATTGTGTGTTTGAATTCCAGCAAGTAAACACACTGTACATAGTTTTCTTGATAATATTACTGAACTGATTTTACATTCACTTTACATTTTCTTTTCTATATTTTGTGTCCTGAAAAGCCAAACAACTCGCAAGGATTGTGAACAGAGATATCTGGGTAGACCCAAACAACCTTTTGTAGATTAAATTATACTCTTTGATTATATTAATAATTATATATCAGTCATTTATACTTTTTTGTAAATTGTGTAGTATAATGAAAAATTGTATTTGTATGGATTGCCCTTTAGTGAACTAAAATTGTATTTTTTTCATTTGTTCGGAATATTATAACGGATGGAGTAACTCACTGAGACGATGATAGGCAAGCCTAGTTCAAGTGTGAGTGGAAGTTACTTTACACAATACAAAAATAAGTTGAATTGTAGGGCGCTAACATCCCAGTGCAAATATATAGCCGGCGCATTTTCCCCTCTTTTTGGGGTAGGGCGCAAACATCCCAGTGCAAATATATTGCGAGCGCATTTTTTCCTATTTTTGTGGTAGGGCGCAAATTTCCTGGGCGCAAAATTCTCTCGTCAAGGAAAATATAATGTCCGTGAAGTTGACAAGCCACTTATGTCAGACTCCAATTTCGATTTTAAACGTCGCTAGTGCTACGTTAGTGTTCGATAGTGACGCAAATCGTTAGTACTCCACAAATAACGTGTGCTTTTTAAATAATGGATATAGGTCTTCTAACTGCATGCCAACACGCCCCTTCTAAGAATCATCTCAAAAATGAGGTTAACCGTTAGAGCAAGTAAGTGCTCATTAGAGCCATTAACATTAATGCCTCCATCGTACGGCCCTATGAGTAATGATAATAGCACGCTCTTTGCTAGTCTCAATGCGTCCCTATATTCTCGCGAACATTCTGACGTGCCCAAGTTAGTTACTTTTTTTTTTTTTTTTTGCAACTATTGTTTATCTGTTATTGTTTATTGCTAGTCTGCAGAGTAGTCCTTACATTAATATGCCATTGTCCTTGATAATCATTGCGTATTTACAAGCAGTTTGTTATTACTGTTAGAAGATATCAAAAAACAACAGATAAAATCTACTACTTAACGGTTCACATTTTTCTTTTACAGTACATAAACGATTGATAATAATAATAATAATAATAATAATAATAATAATAATAATAATAATAATAATAATAATAAGAAGAAGAAGAAGAAGAAGACTATTCCAGCATAAAAGTTATCAATTGCATCCCACTGGCAACAAGAGACGCATATTTTAACTTCACAAAAATTAGTTTCTCACGATTTTCTGGAAAACTACGTATGATAACATCTTCATTATGTCAAGTTGTTTATCTCAGTGTGATATATGTCTTACCTCTGGACAATATCACAGTAAAACAAAAATTAAATATTAGAAGTACATCGTACTTTTGGACTACATCTCATTAACCATGGGAAGATTGAGTAGTGTATACTTTAGGATGTAAGTTTCAGCTTAATTTGCATCATACATTCTTAGGATTACAAAAAGGATAAATAATTTTTCCGAATTCCGGAATTTTTCCGAAATCCGGATTTTTTCCGAAATCCGGATTTTTTCCGAATTCCGGAATTTTTCCGAATTCCGGATTTTTTCTAAATTCCGGAATTTTTCCGAAATCCGGATTTTTTCCGAAATCCGGAATTTTTCTAAATTCCGGATTTTTTCCGAATTCCGGATTTTTTCCGAATTCCGGATTTTTTCCGAAATCCGGAATTTTTCCAAATTCCGGAATTTTTCCGAAATCCGGATTTTTTCTAAATTCCGGAATTTTTCCGAATTCCGGATTTTTTCCGAAATCCGGAATTTTTCCGAATTCCGGAATTTTCCGATTTTACTTTCCGGATTCCGGAAAGTAAAAATTCCGGAATTGGCCATCCCTAGTACGGAGCGTACGTTATCCATATCTTACATAGGTACTGCCCGTTTTCCCGCTTAGATGTTACATCTTGTCGATGCAGGATGTCTGACTAACAATCTTCCGTATTTTAGATACTTTATGTATGTTACATACATAAAGATGTTACATACATCCATCAGTATGTAAAATCGGACCGCCTATATACAGCTCTTTCATTCGTACGGAAAGTCGGATCACTTACACAAAAAGTGCGTATAAAATATATTTTTCAGTTGTAACGTTTTCTGTACGTAAAGTCCAAACACTACAGGATTTATACATGTAACCTACGTTTTTACGTATGCCATATACGATTTTTTTCTCAGTGGAAGCCGTCCTCTTCTGCCTTCCGGTGTAAAGGGGTTTCCAGAGAGCTTTCCAATCATCTCTGTTTCGTGCTGTTGTCTGCACCATCTTGCATGGAACTTCCTTGTTCTTTGTGATTTCTTAAATCCTCGGACATTCTTGGTTCCAACCTTCATATGTCCTAATCCTCGCCATGTTGTTATCAGATCGTCCAAACCGGCTGTCTGTTTCCCTGTTCTTTTGATGGTTAATGATTTCGGGCATACGGGTTATCATCCCGTAGTATCCTATCGTGATGAAGGGGTTGCCATCTTTAGGTGCTCACGCTCACCTTCGTCTGACAGTTGGTCTGCAGACTTTTTGTTTCACATGGAATTAATGCCTAACCCTCCTCCTTTCTCATCCGGGCTTAGGACCGGCAATGGCGGAGTTAGAAAAAAAACTCATTCAAGTAAATTTGGTTTATTCGTTCGGAGGTTATTGCCGAAAGAAGGTCTAGGAGTGAAATATTAAAAAGTAGCACCAAAAATAAAAAAAAAAAAATACTATGCATGTCTAACCCACTTACTATATGGCTCAACCCTTAAAGGGTGAAAGAAGCCAAAACGTCATCGCGTTAGAAACGGAAGCCGACAATGGATCCTCCTATTTCCAAATCAGATCAATCTGTGTTACTATGACGCATACCGTTTGCTTTATGGATAGTGTGTTTTAAAATAAATTTCAGTTCAAAGTTCATTTTTTCTTTCTGTTCTGAAAAAAAAAGGGGGGGAAGCGTTGTAGTTAGTGCTTTCGAAACAGGGTTTCCAGTTGTTACATATGTGTTCAGACTGTCAGAGCAACCATCATATTTTAATAGCCCAATAAGTATCTGGTTCATGTTAGCTTTGCATTAGTAATTCAAAATAGAAATAACACGTAGTCTCTGAGCAAAGCAGATTTTTTTTGTGTGTGTGTGTGTGTTACATACTGTTATACATCGATATTTTATTAATATATATGTATATAAAATTGTGCTTTGCTCAGAGAATGTTATATATTTATTTTTTTTTAATAGAAAAGTATAAATTCGTGACGTTGACAACTTTATTTTAGCAAATATTTACCAAACATTTCCTTTACCAAGTGTTTTTGTCCTACCTATATTTAAATTTATTTAAAAAAAAAAAAAACACACACAAGAAGAGTAGTTTTATAGAATATCAGAAGAAAAGAACGCAATCGTGTGGTTTGGAAGTAACTCCTGGAGACAAGACACACAGATTATTTCATGTTTCTTCTCTCGCTAGGTAGTAGTGTTGTGAAATCGCAAAAGTAATCCCGCAAGGCTCATCCTTCTGACGCGTTGAATATTCATGTGGATTATTCCAGCAGAGTCCTAGGTTTCTTGTTGTCATTTCGAGTTGGAGAGAAGATTGGAGAAAAGAACTACGAGCAGATTTCAGATAGACAAAAGAAAAACGATTTTGCAGATGAATGTGTTTGTAAAACGCCAAAGAACATTGTCTCTACCTAGTATTTAGGTATCCTTAAATAATCTCACCTCGAAACATTAATCATGGCAAAGTTGAACTGACAGTCATTCGTTGGATAAAGTTATGTTTTGCCGACTGTACTTCGTCGAAACAATCTGTCACCGAGAGAAGATTATACTTTTAAAAATTGCAATGAAAATCGTATTGAAAATTATTAAAAAAAAAGAAAAGAAAAAAAAGAAAAAGAAAAACAGAAAGAACGTGATTTTTTCTTTCATTTACAATTGCTTATATATGTATATTGTCGATGTAAGACGCTAAGATCGTATCTGAATTTTTTTATGATTTCACAGCAGAGCAGTTTGAAATATCTCATTTTTCTATACCGTGATACTCATTTCAAAATATGCCATTGTCGGAAAGTACTGCTTACATATCTCCGTTAATATAAGAATTCAGCTATGAAATGTTATGGTTGATAAAGCACGTTAAATAAGGATGGATGCTGATCAGAACTCAAATTACTATTTTTCAAGTTACACCACTTCACCCCTTCACCGCCGATATGTGACCTCAGAAGGTAAAAGTTAGGTCATTTATACGCGTGTGGGTTCGATATTAAAGAAACAAGTTCTACGTTTCACAATAGAATGGTACAACTTTTACTACAGTGTTAGAAGTTCGCTCGGGCACAAGTGTTAAAAATTCTACATCCACAAATTTTTGTAGTAATCTAGGAATATTATCGACTGACTTTAGCAGGAATTCGTGTAGTGTGTCTGCTAGAATATGGCGAATTCCTTTCTTCAACTGATCTTCAATACTTGGAGTTTTTAAGTTTGTACTTTGAGTTTTTCACTTTGTTCAATGAACTTCTTCATTCGCTCACCTCCATAGAGAAGTCGCTTCTAAGGATGTTGTGAAACAACTTGAAACAGTCACATACCAAGCAGCATCGTCCCTCTAAACTCCATCCGATGATCACAATCTTCTGCCGATTGTTTCGGCTCCCAAGCACGCCAATCTGACTCAGTTTGTATTATGTAACGGGGTAGACCACTTTCAGAAGCGGCCTAGCTCGTCGATGTTCGTGGGCTTTCAGTGAACATTTCCTGCACAAATGCTCATTCTTCTTCTGTCGGGATTTGAGGAAAGATGACTCCACGAGTATCTTCTACAGGACCTATAGTCATGAGTTGGAAGGACAGTTAGTGGTTCGTGAATACTGTGCCACCATCTTTGGGGCACCTGCACAACAAACTATTGAACTTCGTAACGAGCATGTGATATGACATATTTCATTTCATTCAAATGTTGTTATTAAAAAAAAAATAAAAAATAAAATAAAAAAGAAAAATGACTTTTAACAGGGAGTTCTCATTTACCCTGTCCGTGCTTATACATATAAAGAGTGTATTTATACATATAAAGGCTGTCTTAAAACTCCTGTAGGAATCTAAAACCCTGTAAGTTTCACAGGAGGCGAATTTAAACTAAATAAAATTTGTTACGCAGAGGAAACTTGTGATTTTACTTTTAATGTATTTGGGGTCATCGCCAAACTCCAGCTGGACACCATTCACACCCAAACATTATTGTAATAATCTTATTCTGAGTTCGAGAATTGGGTTTTGACTGTGCTCATGTGGAATGTTACGATCACGTTATTTTTCTTATGCTTGAGGTTGTGGTTTCGGTTTGTTAGTTTTTGTGCGGGCACCAGAGTCTTGGACGTGCCCTCATAGCTAGTAATCAGATGACATTAGGTCTAAGGATCTTGCGGGAAATATTTTTGCGGGACCCTGGAGAGGAATTTCATTTCCTCCGTGTAAACTAATTAACTTAATGAAAATACAAATTACAATGACAGAATTGGAAGTAAAAAGACAAGTGCTCGAGGATAATGTCCACATACTGTGTTGGGACATTAGTAAGACACAGTGCGCAACCCAAAGTCAGTTAACAAGGAAATGTTATAAATATTATAATATTGTTTTAGTTATAATACAATAAAAACCGTAAAACGAAATTAATTTTCGTAATCATAGTAACACAACTTTCGATTAGTACTGTGTAACTAGTTAGTTGTCTTTTTACATCCATTTTCAGCACTAAGGCTATAGGAGACGTGGTCGTAAATTTTAACATAGAACCCGAACAACTTGTGGCCCCATGTGGATCGAAATCCGACTATGCGTACACAAAGTATATATCCTGAAGTCAACAAGGCTATTCGGAAGCCTTGTCAAATTTAAAATCACCATACACATAATTCTAAAGTATTTTAACTCGCAATGTGTGTTTTCCTTCTTTAATTTTGACAGCATAATGTTTCAATTTTAAGTGTTGATTTTTTTAGGCCTTCTGAGCCATAGTAGTGAAGTTTCTAATCTTCTGTATGACATGGTGGACTTTGTTTAGTATTCTATAGTATCTCTTGCTTATTAAATATAATTTACAAAGCTTGTTGATAATTTAAATGGAGCGTTTACAAAATTCTCGTTTCATTTAATTTTAGTGCCTATATCAACTAGTTTCCTCTTGTTTCTGTTAACCAACATTATACTTCATTTAGTTAGGCAGGAAAAATATCAGAAACATGACATTGAAATTAGTAGTATTAGTATCTACTTCATAACAGAGAAATTTGATTTTTCAATATACAGATATATGCATATTTACTTCTTCCTTTCCACCTCTTCTTGTTCATTGGTTTGTTGTTTGGTTGTCGAGTTAATTTAGATAGAAAACCTTATACATTTTAAATTTTATCACGTATCCTCCAGCTCCATTTCATTTGGTAGGCAAATCAGCATCCGTGGCCTATATCTTGTCTAGCTTGTGGAATCGCATCACGTACCTATGTGAGAAGAAACTGGAGACTACACATTCCGAGTCTTTGCATTTGACAAATGGATCTAAGAAAAAATTAAGATGTTTCTGGTAGAATATATATAACCAAAGTGTCAAATATGGACTTCTTTACGGACTGGAAAAAAAAGAGAGAGGAAATTATTCTTAGAAACAGTATCTCAAATAAATTTTACCTTCATTGCCAAATCACACTCTATATGCTATAAATTATTATCTTATTGAATGAAGTCATGAGATTGATTAAAGGTAGATGATTTAAAATGTATTTAGTAGTATTCTGATGAAAGTACGTACACAAAATGCCAACATAAGCTTATATATTAATACGGTTACTCCGTGCCTGTTGTCTTATCTCTCTTCCACAGTTGTGCTACTGTGTAGATGGCCTATGTTGTCACCTTTCTTGTAGGAGACCTGGTTTCGATTTCTACTTGCAGTATATATCGAGTGTTGCAAAATAATTGTTACAACTCTTGGGAGGTGACTCCTGCCACTTAGACAAGAAGAAAAGTCCTCTTGAACTTTTTGCTATCGGACAAAGTTTCGGACCTACAAGGTGCCGAAAGCGTGGGAAAATGGCTTTCGGACGCCAATAGTTCGGAAACTATCCAACGTAAAAAGGGCGGGTAAAAAATTAATTGAAAAAGTCATACCTGCTCTATTAAATTACGCATGTTTCACAATCCTACGATGCACGCGCAAGGGATTCCCCAAAGGAACGCAGGAAGTCCCGGATAATCTGTCAAATGAAAATTGGTCTAAATGGATATGAATTGATAGGGTTTCTACCAGGTAACAATAGTTCGTTTGTATTAAGTCGATATCTTGAACAAATACAAAATGGCGGACAACTTCATGCCCTTTGTGTGTGGTTGTATAATCGCCAAGTACGAATGCTGGGTAACAGTGACGTTCTGAGTATTTAGTGTAGCAAATTTGTAGTCAAATGCTCTAGAAGGATATCTGGAGTGTCGGTAGAGCACAACAGATGAAGCAGGGTGATTCACATGTGTGGAAGCATGTAATGAAAAATGCCCAGAAATGCACTCATACTCAGTAAATGAGAGTTCAAAGCGTCGAAAATGTACGGAGTACAAACATGCAAGCCATTGCCAATTCACCATATTCCCTCAAACCGATGCAAGATGATGTGTACGGTTGCATACCAATAAGGATGCAACAACTGAGGCCAAGTTGAAATTGTGCAAGAGAACTCACAAAGAAACTGGGGAAACTAAAGGAATATCACTAATGGGATCGCATGATCGATATTGAAATGTGGCTAATGTGTATGTTGATATTAGCATGTAGTTAATGGACAAATGTCAACATGCCCCACTGCTGCTGGGACACCGTCCCACGTGCGAAAAATAGGAAAATAACGTTGTACGCCTGGTGCACTTTCTGGTAGAACGTAACTAGAACACGAGTTTAACTACTGACAAAATAAATATGCTGGACGTTTTACTTTCCGAGTTCACAAATGAAGTTAGTCTTCTATGCATAACTGAACACTGGATGAAACAACATGAGATTATGGTAACAAGTATTTCTGAATTTACATTAGCAACTGCATGTTGTAAATCAAATATGTTAAGGGAAGGAGCTAGTGTTTATTGCAGAATAAGTATTGAAACCAAAATAATAACAAAATTTGATTATTTAAATAGGGATAAACATTTTGAATCTTAATATAGTTGAATAATTAGCTCATAACCTGGTTGTAATATGTGTCTATAAAACTCCTGATAGCGATCTGAACATTGTTATCCAAAACCTTGAAATAATTATGGACTATTTTGTTCAGTCTAATAAACATACTATTATTATAGGCGATCTGAATGTAAACTTCCTTGTAACTGATATCGATGATCAACTCATGCTATTCTTAAATACGTATAACTTAACACCAATGGTCAATGTACCTAGAAGAATAACTTATCATAGTCGTAGCGCACTCGATCAATTACTTTATAACAAAAAATATATAAACGGCACAATTACAGTCGTAAATAGTGGTTTCTCGGATCATGAAGCTCAATTATTTCATTTAAATGTTCCCATTGTACAAAACACTAATCAAAACAGACACGCGAAAGTCAAATCCAGATATACAAGGATTTTTAATGAAACAAATATCACCAATTTCAATTTTATACTAAGTAATGAAACCTGGGAGGAAATATACACCAAAGGCGATAAATGAAGCTTGGAATATTTTCCATGACATACACTCGTTACTTCAATGAGGCATTTCGTAGAAAACTTCGCCGTATTCCAATTAAAAATAACAAATCTTGGATAAATCCTGCGATTAAAGTTTCTAGTAAGAAGTTGATATCTTTAAATTTAGCATATGAGAGAGGTGAGTTAACACGATAGAGTACTATAAAACGTATAAAAAGACTTGCAAAATTATCTTAAAATTGGCAAAAACACGATATTACTCAACACGCATAATAAAATCTGAAAATAAAACCGCCACATTATGAAGTATAGTAAAAGATGAAACTAATACTAATTGAAGGAAACCGAATCAAACGGCAATCTTACTAGCGATCCATTTACCATCCATTGCCAATCTCTTCAACAATCACTTTACGAATATTCAGAAAACTATGGGTCCAAACAGTCAGCCTCCTTCAGAGAAGCTATTGTTTAACAAAATAAATAACTCAATGTTTCTTCGCCCACGATCTAATAATAAATGGTCCACGGGTCTAGATGAAATACCAATGTCTATAGTAAAAAGATCTAGTATTCATTTAGCAAGGCCGCTACATTTGTCTTTCTAACTCGGTAAATTTCCTGACAGATTAAAACATGCAAAAATTAAACCTCTACATAAGAAAGGCGCAAAAACAAATGCAGATAATTCTAGACCTATCTCAGTACTTTCTCCTTTCTCAAAGACATTTGAGTCTGCAATACTTAACCAAATTGTTGCTTTTCTTTCCAAGTACATTATTTCTACGTCCATCATGGATTTTAAAAGAAGAAATCAACAACTACAGCAATGTATAATCATATTGAACAAGTACGGGAAGCATTGGATAATGGGAAGAAGTGTTTAGATATTTTTCTGGATTTGTCAAAGGCTTTTGATTTAGTACCTCACAATATGCTAATTGAGAAAACCGCACTCAATTGGTCGAAATAATATACACGGATAAAGAAACGTGATCCCGTAGTCATTTCTTGTCACATTCCAACCCAGTTTTAAGGGGTCTTCCACAGGGCTCGGTTTTGGGACCTATCCTTTTTCTGCTATACGTTAATGATCTTCCTAACTACATTCTCTCAGTGCAGTCATCGTTATATGCAGATGTGTGACAGTGATGGTACCGGTAACGGTGGAAGTTATTAGTGGTTAAAATATGAAACAAATTTTTAATAACCTTCCGTTATGCGGAATTTCGGTAGCAGAAGCGCACGCTTCAAAAACAAAGTGCATTAAGAAATAGTGAACTTAAATTGAATAAGAATAACAATATTAATACGAGAACACTCTTGGGTTGTAATTGACGATTTACCATTTAAGCCTTTAATATAAATTTTTACACCAGTGATATTTACAACGTTGTCAGACGTAGCGTATACTGTTTGCTGAGATGATGTGATGCAAGCAATTTTGATTTAGAACTTTTAGAATTTACTTGCGTAAATTTATTAAAAACCATATGTATTTATTTGTAATATTTGTTTTTATAATACAACATTTTACTACAAAATTGTATTTATGTACACGACTGGTAATGTTTTTTACAAATGAACGATACTTTGACAGAAACAGTTACTTTGATAATGATTTGATAACGTTACTGAATTTAATTATTGATACTGTTTAACATAAAACTGAGATTGACAAGTATTTAAAAGAGACAAGATACACAGAACAATGAAATATACAAAAAATACTATATACAACAAAAATAATAATATATGCAATAATGTTTTTATATTGCACTAAAATTAGTTTTTGCAGAATAAATTAGAGTTCACACTGTAGTAGTTAACTGTATTTTTACTTTATATATTTAAAAAGAATTGTAGAGAGGCTTGATTTTTATTTATTTTTTATATTTATTATTTATTTATTTATTTATTTACTGATGCACTGAACTATTATATTATACTTGCCATTTTGGTATAATTGTTTTTATTTTTAGTTTTCTTTTTGCCCGAACAGATGATTTACTAGTGTAACACTAATTTGCGTACAAAATGACTAAATAAATGACACTTGATGGTTGCGACTGGCAAACTTTTATTTAGACTGAATTTAACTTATTACTGATATTTTAACTTCTTCTTTATATATATATATATATATATGCAGATAAATATGTTACTACAGTTTTTAGAAACAGCACACCTTGTTGGATTTTATAATACAGCCGTACTGATTTACCCTAACTTATTTTTGGTACTTTGGTTTTATTTTGTTTTAGAGTATCAATATACTTTATTAACTGGATTTTTACGCTGGTATTGTTTTTAATTTTTACTGGTCATGTTTGCTAAATTTCCTGGAAGGACATGAAAATTTGTAACAATTTTAGGTGTTTAACATACGGTATACGAGACAAAGTATTTGCTGTTACATTGGTTACCCCAGGTATGTATTGGATTTCCAACTTTACATTTTGCATTTCGATACACCACCGATACAGTCTGGTATTCCAATATTTTATGCTCTTAAAATGTACTAAAGCTTGATGGTTAGTTTGCACGATCACATGATGTCCTGTTAATAGATTACGCCAGTTTTTTGTAGCTTTGACAACACTCAACATTTTTATCTCGGTAATGGTATAGCAAGATTCACAAGTCTTAAGTATGTGTCCAGTGAAACCAATAACTTTATTTTTATAATTTTGTGTCAAAATAGCAGCAGTTTTAATAGTCGAGTCGTCGACTATAATAATGAAATTTTTTGACACATCTGGATGCACCAAAAGTATATTTTTACAGATCTTGTGTTTTATTTTTTTAAAACAATTTGTATGTTCAGCCACCAGGTTATTTTTTTTTCCTTGTTTAAGCAGCTGGTATAAAGATGCTGACTTACGTGCAAAATCATTTATGAACTTGGAGCAACATTGAAAAAAACTTTTAAAGTTTTTTTTTTTTTTTTTCAGTGATTTGATAGTTGTTGGCCTTGGTAGTGACTTTACTAGTTTTATGTACTCTGGATTTTTTGCTATTTTTACTGGAGTTCCCACAAAACTTAAGAAAGTTTTAGACAACATAAATGTGAATTTTTTAAAATTGACTGTCATATTTGCTGTTTTTTAAAAAACGCGTAATACTTGGTTTAACAACTCAATATGAGCTACTGGATTAGTTTTTGGAATTAAAATGTTATTTATATAGAGTAAGATTTTTTTAAAGAATAGCAACTTTTAACACTTTTTGCAACGCTGCCATTAAACAAGCTTTACCATTTTTGTAACTAAAGGGTACTCTGCAGTGCCAGTACATTGGCCTTTAAAAGAAAATGCTACAAGATCCCTACAATCTTTGGTTAACTCGATTTGGCAGTACGAATGTACCAGGCCGAAGGACGTTGCACAGGTTATTCCATTAAATCTTGCAAAGAGGTCATTGAGGCGTTTGACCTTTAGTATTCTCATTACAGGTGAAAATTACGACACTGCAACAGGAAATAAGAAACATGAACAGTCAATTACAAAAATGGTTAACTTTACACAGTTTAAAAGTAAATACAGAAAAATCGGTGGCTGTGAACTTTCACCATTTACGAAACAGACATACTCATGACATAAATGTATCAATCATGAATTCTGACTTAAAGTATGTAACTTCAACAAATTTCTTAGGTCTTCATATAAGTAACACCCTTACCTGGGATACTCACATAATGTTATTAGCACAAAAACTTAATAATGTTTTGTATGCCTTGAAAGTTATTTAAAATATTTTGGATATAAATAGCTGTAGAAGCACTTATTTTGGTATATTTCAATCTGTGTTAATGTATGGCATTATCTTCTGGAGAAATGATTCAAGAACTAAATTAATCTTCCGAAAAAAAAGTCGTTAGAGTATTAGCCAATGCGAGGGCAAACGAACCATGTAAAAAAACTTTTTATAAGACTACAAATATTACCACTGCCATGTCTTTATGTATTACAGTTATTAATTTTCACGCTCCAGAATCTTAATACATTCTTTCCCTATAAAGGAAACCTTCACTGTCATAATACTAGATATAGAGAAAATCTCCACATTCAAAATCACCATACAACATTGTTTCAAAACGGTCCTATATACTTGGATCCAACATTATATAATAATCCTCTTAAATATATTCGTAACATTGAATCAATGAATGTATTTAAATCAGTTACAAAGAAGTATCTATTGGGCAATTGTTTTTATTCAGTGGATGAATACCTGTCTGCTAAATGCAGCTTGTAGATTGTATAGTGTAATTTTGTCTCATATAACATGTCTCATATTTTGTCTCGTTATTGTTTTTTTTAGTATGTATGTATGTATTTCTTTGTATCTTATTTATTTGACGTGTCCGATTCATACACTAGTCTTCCTTCGAGCATCATGTATGATATATAGATGAAAATGAAATGATTGTATCAATGTCCCCCTTTGTCTGGGACATTGTCCTACTCGACACAGATAAAAGAAAGATCTTAATCCATGGTCCAAATTCTGATAGATTCGTATCTTGCACACAGTACACATGTCAGGCGCCCACGGACCACAGAGCACTATTCTACAGGTCAAAATAAAGTGAAAATGTTATATGATGGAATGCTCTCCGGGGGCCTCCTTCAGCCGCTATGGAGAATCAAAATTTCGCAATGTGGCAACATCGCGTATTAACTTGGAACCATTAGCATTGCACTACAAATCTGTCAAACAGTTACATCGAGTGTTAAGGTAATAAGTGTTGCTAGTGTCAACGTCTATTGATTTTAACTGTCATGTGGCCAGGGGCGGATCCAGGACTGACTTCTGGGGGGGGCGGAGGGTTGTCATACTGCTACTTTAAGGGCTCCAAACTTTGGGATGGGTTTTATTTATATATATATATAAAATAAGAAAGTTTCCTCTTCTGAGGGGGGCGATCGCCCCGATCGCCCCCCTCTGGATCCGCCCCTGCATGTGGCAAGAATCGATGTAATTATTTGATGGATTGGTAGATATTACCTATGGTTCTTTATCTGCGACGTTGTCACATAGTGCAATTCGCGTCTCCAGACGAGGACTCGGAAAGTATGTATATATATATGTAGAGAGAGAGAGAGGCCTATATGTAGATATAGATAGATATTGGTGTATTCTGACTTGTAGAATACTGCTCTGTGGTCCGTGGGCGCCATTTTTAGAACACCTGATATATATATAAGGGCGGATCCAAGGGGAGCTATAAGGGCTATAGCCCCCCTTGACCCTCAGGTATACACTGGATAAAATGGACAATCCTGTTTTACACTGGATAAAGCGGCAAATTATGGTTTAGCCCCTCCCTTGATCATATCCTGGATCCGCCACTGTATATATATATATATATATATATATATATATATATATATATATATACACTTTAGGTGCACTACACTATATATTAGTTCTCTCAATACCGTCGTTCGTCCATGTATTGCCCATAAATCAATACGTTATCCGAATAGTATGGTCTTCGATTAGACTGTGTCGATGATGTAAAGCAGGTTAATACTGGAAAGTTGTAAATTCGATTTCTAAAGCGAATGTAAGTATTGTATTTAAAGTAAATATTTCGAATTGTTGTTAAAATTGTTTCCGGAGGAAAAATATAAATAGGCTAATAATTCTTATTATTATTATTATTATTTTCGAAGTGTCTCGTGGAAGAAGCTCTGTTGCTGTAATACATTCCGGAATTTGTTGAGTTAATTATTTTTTGTTTACGTCCTTGTTACAAGATTATAAATAGACATTTTTCACGTTAGCTTCGATGCACTCCGAATGGTGAGTGCACAGACCATCATGCAAAATCAACTTGCTCAAAATATGCCCTTTCCCGCAACATTTTCTGCCTCCAAGATAGCTGGATTACGGAACGATTCCACTGGTCTTGGATAGGCGCAGAAAACTTCACGTTTGTGTGTTTTGAATGTAGAAAGTGAATTAGTGTTGAATGGATGACTTGATTTTATTGTTGTTGGCTTTTGTTTATAATTTGTGTAAAAATAGATACTATCCTCCCCTAAGTAGATTTTTTTTCCTTCATGTTTGCAAAATTCCTTTGCTGTGAGGGTTAGTGAAACAATGTGTGCTCTGTATGGGAGGAATAAGCATCTGTAACTCGTGTATTGGAAGGGAGTGAAACACATGACGCATCTTCAGTTGTTAAGGTATTCAACAGTGGTGTTTTGGTAGAGGAACATTTGTTTTGACTTAATACTCCCAGGACTTTATTCAGAAATAGATTGACTTAAAAATCTTGAAAAATATCACAATAGTGTATTATTACGTAATCAGTACTAAGAAATATGCAAGAAAAATCGAATCATGTCTTTCTTTTGTGTCTGGATACAGATTGCAGTAAGATATATTGTATTTTTTGCGTTTTACCCCCATTATTCTTCGTTTTTAGGCTAAAGAATGAGAAATAATTGAAAATAGATTAAGTTTAACACGTAACATTCATGTTCTGAGATTCGAACTTGCGACAGACAAATCTTGCAATTATCAGCTCAATACCTTATACAGCCCGAATATACCGCCTAGCAAATACACAGAATAACACGTTAGAAAAACAGTCATAATATTAGTTTGAACTGCTCAGGTTCATATTAGTGTTGCCCACGAGACAAAACTGGAAATGAAATCTCATGTCATTCTCAAAGAACTTTTCCCCGTTTTGTAAATTTATGTACAACATTTATGCCCTGGTCTTCCTTAATTTCATCTAGAATTTATCTGAATCCGCCCATATCACGAGAAATCCACTAAAGGTGTGATATAACAACGTTTAAATCATATTTACTATTGGAGCATATTGTGGAACTATCCGGGTTTCTTTAAACGTAAAAAAATGTTCTTTATTATATTCGTACAATCACTTTATCAATTTATAGTTTCATACTATGGATTATGTAACACTAAAATAGTGCTTACGACCTAAAACTTGGGTGGACTAGTGCTGCATACGAGACTCACGTAATTGCTCGCTTCGTGAGCAACACTTGCTCACATTGTTTCAGAGGTAGTATAACTTCTCCAAGTGATTCAATATTATCGACGTATCTCAATTCTCACTTTCTCAGACTTAGAAATATAATTCCACAGAGGAGGTAAAAGATAAATATGCAATAATTGATCAGTAATTGCACATAATTATTATCTGGAATAGGTGACAAGTTATTACGTATTCAACTGCTTTCCTGTCCACGTAATTATTTTTTCTTTCTTTATATCTTAAAAAGTGAGATTTTGAGATACGACCCTTCGTCAAATTGCTGACGTTATATTCTCAATAATCGTTGAGCTTTTTCAGTCAGTGAACTTTCATATGACTTCTCACACATTGGCTCCTTAACCTTATTACTAACAATGATAATAACTGAGTTTGAGTTCGTACCTCAATGCTTGTAAGATTGCGTTTGTAAATATTAGTCATAAATTTGAGACTGGAAAGACTGGGGAAGGTGCTGCAATAATGGAGGAAAATAAGATTGAAATCGGTCTCATGAGTATCATGTTTGTATTATTCTAATGTCTGGTAGTTAAGTTCTTCTTAATTTGTGCCATGTCATAAGTGTAATACGTGTATGGTCAGAATATTATACTACCAAAATATATGAACATTTATAAGAACTTCTGATACCAAATTGAGCAGTGGTTTGGAGGCATTAACTTACACTGAAAATATAGCCATCCTGTGAGTGGGTCAAGTGGAACAGTTGCCTCAGTCCCCACGCCATACTAACGAAAGGTTTGACTCTTCAGGAAGGTAACAAGTTCACTAATTCTAATTTATTCTCAGGATTCAAAATATGTATTTAAACATGATGGACCTTAGTTTGTAAGACATTTTAACGACTGCACATTATTAATATTGCAAACTGCACTCTCAGTGGGATATCACGCCATCAGTATGAAAATGTCAAATTGGCGTAAAATAATTGTTTTGTGCTGAACATGGGATTTTCAGCTACATCGGGGCCCCACAATACTTTCGCTCCAGGCCCGCAAAACGACGGGACGGATCTAAAGATTGGTAAACATAATAAAATCACAGGACAGAATTAGACGAATAGTTTACATAACGTGGAATTGCACTATAGCACCGATAACAATATATTATGAATAATTAGATCCAACGGACGGACCTCGTGGGGTTTGTGCAAGGATTGCATAGTGTTCGTTGGGAAGTTGATGGGAAAAGAGGATTTCGTATAGATCGGTAAAGTAAGGGCACAATATTATAAGGCCGAGGAAAGGAGATAACGATCCTGATTGGATTGGCATATGTTAAAAACTAATCAGTCGTGACGTTTTGTTTCTGCAGCGGTGAACGTATGAAACCTTAGAATTAGTCATTACGTATCTAGCAAATTTACTTACGCCAGTTACCAAATATAAGTTCTTCATACTAATTGTCTTTATTTCGTGATTGTCATATTCTTCCTGAAAAGGAAAAAAATAATCAGTGCTTTAGAGGAATATTTTGTAGCTGGTATTTCTTCCTTTGGAGCAAGTATTACTTTGGTTCCTATTGCGTAGTTTATTCATTGAATTGTATTTCTCTTCCTTGCTTTGCACAGATGCCAATACACAGATAAATTTTCTTCGTTGCTATGTGTGGAGTGTGGTTCGATTCCTGTGAGAGCTCATGTGGTTCTGAATTCTCGTCAGGTTCGTACGTCTACGAACATCGTACATCTCACAAAGCTAAAAATGGACGTTAAACACCAAACAAATCAATTAATGAACACACTCCTTTTAAAACTTACTACCAAAATTTGATTTAAGCACCCAATCACAAGTTCTATGATGGTTTCACTTTAAATCTTGGCATGTTAATGGTAATACTGTATGATGCCTGTTTATTTGTTTCGACTGTACTGTTGAAAATATTCTAATTAAAGTCAGTGGTCTTTTTTTGTTGGTTCTAATTCTCGTAATATCTGTAAAGTTTGTTTTGTTGTTTTAGAGAAGATATGATGTTTTCTGTGGTTGTTTTCACTGATATCCCTTTTATCACGCAAGTGTTGATTTATCTCATTTCAGTAATTGTTCTTTTTTAAAGTCAAATTTCATTGTTAGCTTCACATTTGGCTCTTAGCCCAAAATCTTTTACAGAAAATTTACATTTTGTCCTGAAATATTTGTGTGGAGGTTCTGTAGCGTCACCAGATAAGAGCACTATATATCTGAGTAGCTAATAATAATAATATGAGAACTCACAAGAAATGAAAATGATTACGTTTGGTTTGTTTTCTTCCTCTTACTATTTTCCTCCAGAATTGTATTTCTTTCAAAATTGTAGTGCAGATCCATTGTTTTGTCGCCTGGCACATAAAGATGATGGAAAGGAACCCTGTAGCTGATAGTTGTGAGTTCGTGACTAGATTCGCGACGAGAATGACGAAAGCTGATGGTTTTGCTGATGTGACAAAGGAGGACACGAACATAAGTAACTTTGCTTTATTTTGTGACTCGCCTGTCTCTTCCAATTTTTTTTGTTCCTAAGAATAGAAAGAACCAGTCCTCACCAAAAGTATGAGCGACATTTGTTCCATTTGTGTGCCCTTTTCATTCTTTCTTTTGTTGAGGGTTGAACCTTAAATGCTTCAGAGGTAGCCCCTTGAGTGTTGGGAAGATTTATATTTGTAGACTTCTGAATTGTGTTTAAAGAGGAAGGAAATTTAACATAAGAAAGTTCTTTCGTTCCTTTGAATGATATTGTAAAAGTGAAGTTCAATCGATTAAACTCACTTTATAAGGCTCTTTTTGGCGATAAATTTCTGGTGGTGTAACAAAGTTTTGAATTTAAAACTTTGGTACATAGTTTATAATTAGACCTACACAAGTTCTTAGCATTGATCAAATTTGTATTGACGAAGATTAATAGTAGATTGAAAGTTATTATTGATCTCGCCTTCACGTATATACGGTAAAAACATATACAGGGCGATAGAAAATTCCTAGTACAGACTTGTAGAACTTGTAGTGGGTACAAAGTAAAGTGCATTTTGAATAGGACTCCATATCCCAAAACGTACCATTTGCCTGCTACAAGAAAATAAAAACCAAGCAAGCCTAAAAGTACATTCTATGTGTCTGTGTATTGCATAAATTCATGTGACGCGAATCACCCTAATGTTACATGTCGTGTATCTCATGCTTACCGCTGCTTGCAGTGTGTGTTTATTCATGTTCTTTGCTTGCAAATCAGTCTGGAACATTCGGCCACAATTAAAATACGACGGTACACCACCATACTTAGTATATACTGTCCATGACAATCTCAACCAGTGTTTCTGGCCAGATGCATAGATTGAAGTGGCTATAATTCGCGACCTGCGTGCTCTCCCGAATCAACTCCCAGTATTTTTTCTGGAGTTCACATAAATAGTAATTTACGAGATTTTCCATTGAGTCAGAGGAAGGTACCTGTGTACGTGTAATGGACACAGTGGAAGTTATTCAACAAATCCCATGGATGTTTGAACATATGTACTGGAACATGGATCGGAGGTGTAATATGCGCATCGACTTTAGTTGTCGCCTATTTGCTTGTGTAAGTGGATCCGGACGCAATACAACAACTTGTTGACATGTTTTTATACTGATGGATATTGTTAGGAGAAAGCTCGTTTTCACTGTGAAACTTGGTACACGCAGCTTCGGCTTATCGATTCTTGAATGGAGATTTATTATTTTATTATTTCAACTGAGTATGCGAAAATTCATTATAGTTATCTATCAATCTTAAAATTTTCCCTGTTCTCTTTAAAGTATTGCTGAGAAATTCGACTAAACCGAAATTTGCAGGAAAGGATAGTTAAATTCGGTTTATTAACTGCTGATCTCAAAATTAGGGAAAACGAAATAACTTGCGGTTTCGATCTTCAATGAAGACTCGTGATGTTACCAATAATACTAAGCAAGACATCCCAGGTTCCTTAAACCATAATTGGGATAGGTGTGTATGAGATTATATATATATTTTTTAAATCTATCTCGTGAATTTCTGAAAGCTGCATTTTTTTAAAGCCGTATTTTTTGATACATCTCGACAGATTCAGATCTCATAGTGAAATTGAAATATCATAAGTATATTTGTCAATTTCTTTTGCAGGTGAATATCACTAAGGAAAAAAGATAATGGATTTTATTACAATTCTATTCTATTCTTTGCTTTTTATGGAACAGTAAGTTTTTCTTGTTTCTTGTGTACACATGTAAATAACATGTTAACAATCAGTTACATTGACAGTAACTCCATCTGAAATTGAATGATGTTGTCTCTTAACAATAATGGACCAGATCAGATTTTCTATCAAAATCGTTCACATATTTTTGCCCATGCTGATAAAGTTGTTAAGATATTAGTTTTTCCAATAATTGTTAACTAGGTATTTTTTTTTTCGGATAGCGACTGTTCAAAGAATAATCTAGTCTAGATTACCCTCATTGAAATTTTAATAGCACTGTTTTTGTATTGAGAACTAATGTAATACACTAAGGACTCGTAATTTTTTCAAAGTTACCAGATTAATCCAACCAATATTATGAAAGAAAGTTTTAATGTACTTTCAATGTAATGGATTCTGTTTTAGTGTTTGACGAAATAACCGGCACTGATCATTCGTGAATTTATCATCAATTTAAGGGTATATTTCTTAAATAAAAAGATTAACTCTCTTTTGTTTTGTATATAAAACTCTCGAATTTACATTTCTAGATGCAAGATTGGTTGGGTGAACTTACTAACAGCCAATGTGTTCGTATAAAGTAATTTAGTATTAAGCTTAAGGCTCTTCGCCTCAATCCCCCAATGAAGATCCGAAACCGAAGTACTGTAAATAATATCGAAACTTTGGAGAATAATCCGTCTAAAATGTCCAAATATAAAGACAAGAAACTAATTAATGTTATGAATATTAACACTTCTGACCAGAGTATATACACATAATTATTAAAAACTAAATACAGTGTAACGGTTTCGACAACATAACGTTATCGTCATCAGGCACTTAAGTTAGTGTCTGATGAAGATAACGTGAAGTTGTCGAAACCGTTACACTGTATTTTAGTTTTTAATAATTAAGTGTATATACTCTGGTTAGAAGTGTTAATTATCCTTTAGTGAGTTCCAGAGTCGTGATGGATAGTTAATGTTTATATATACTACTTTTTGACATTACTTAATAGCAGTATATGGAAAATTTTAGAAAAATTAGTAGGAAGTGTAGTCAAGAGCCTTTTTAATATTAAAATGTTTAAATGCGACATTTTAAAATGTTATTTTTCTTGTATTTCCAGGTAAGGATACTGAAGCTGATCCAATGATACAAGTGATTTAAGGTAAAGGGAGACTTCTTCTATAATTCCCACTGACTTGCCTTCATATTTGGAGTATTCATCTTAAAGAGCAATCTTTACATTACTTTAATAAAGAAAGAATAACAATAAAATGAAGGAAGTACAAGTTTTAGATTTTAAAATTGTATAGGCCTATATATGTTTGGTTTCTTTAGTTCCTGTGTAAAAACCGAGTAAACATAAGTAGACGGTTGACATTCTCACTTTGTAATAGTTGACTTCTGAGTTTAATTCCGCTTCATCTTAGGTGAAGTTTTTCAAGGGTGTTATTCAGTCCCATCAGGCGAACAATAGGATGGTATAATATTTCTTTAAATCTTTCTAGGTCAATATTATAATATAATTTTAGGGAAAAATTAGTAAATAAAAATTGTGCTGACCATCTACTTTCTGAATTTTGAGATGGGGTATTCCCAAAGGAGAAGCTGAGAAACACATAAGTGACAATAATAAAAGAAATTGAATAAAAATAGTCGAATTATTCCAAGGTTATTTAGAACACTTTAAAATGTGTGCTGTAAAACAAGGAAATGTATTATCTTTCGCCTGAGCTTTTCAGAACTGTCAGACATTCATGAAGTGTTAATTTGCTTTACCTTTTGAGAAAACTTTCAAAACTAAGAAATTAAATAATTTAATTCAAGCTAGAAACACTTTGCGTTTGTGCGATACTAGTTCCGTGTTAGACGAAAAACACTGCTCTGCCATAGGCTAAGAAGGTATTGAATCTTTATTTGTCACCCAGATGAAACATACGCCCATTCGTAGGCCGCCATTTGACTATTGCTGATCTAGAGTATAGGTTGCCCTAAGTTTTTTATGTTTATTTTTTAACTTGGCGCCTAATACCTTCTGTAAGCTGACACCCCTCATTGGTCTAGTACTACATCTAGTTCAAGGATGCCACCTTTACCAGAGAAGAGGACAGCCGAGCCAAGGTATAGTTCTGTGAGCAATGCAACAAACCTTATACCTCATATTCGCTCGAGCACGTGCTCCACGATCCATACACCCATGCTTCTCTCTCTCTCTCTGTCTCCACATCCTCGTGCCTCAGCTTCACTATCTTGTCTCTGATCAATGCGCAGCCGGGCTAATAAGGATATCCCAGTGGCTTGTGACAGTTTTTTGGTACGTCATTGTGTGAACATCAATGTAATAGTGTGGAAGCTATGCGGCTTCAAGTATTGAGCATTCCCTGCAGTTTTAGTATCCACGAGCTTATGGCCAGTCGGACAATCCTACGCCCGTATTTTCTTGAAGAAAATGATCGTATAGGTGCGGACTTGAAAAATTTCCTATAACTATGTGTAGCGTGGCCTGGTTTCTTGTATAGTATAGTCCTTTAAATTGTGTTGGAAGCATAAATCATTATTCCCAGTCATCACAATAGAGCTGAAAAAAATCATCTGAAACTGCAGGAAGTCCTAAATATTTAAGCCACATAACTTCCCAACCACTACATTAAGGTGATACGGTGAGGTATCACAAAAACGCCCCAATACACTGGGATATGAATCCAGGTTGCTTTCAGATAAGTTGCGTTGGTTAATCAATTCTCACGGTCTCTTTTAGCATGCAAATTACACTGTTTCACTCCCTCTCACCTTAAGTTGATAATACTGGTCTGAACTAGTTCCATGGATATTTTCCTTTCCTCAGTGAGATAATTGAGAAATTTCGTCTAAATCCTACTTTAAGCTATAGATCCATGTCTCATATAAACTCGGTGCTCAAAACGAACATTAAATTCCACATAGATCAACCAACCAGTCCAACTTAAGCATATTTTCTTATCTTGCTTGAACATCAACATATTAAGAAATTATAGTTGCATATAAAAGACTGAGAGACAATATACAACGAGTGCCTTCATTTGAATAATGTTCCTGAATAAATGCTGCGAGTTCACTTACGTGGGTCTTCGTAAACAAAGTAGCTGCAGTCTGTTTTGCCTTTCGATTTCACCATCTCTCTCAACATACTATTTTTTTTTTTTCGCTCTCGAAAAGTGATGGAAGGAGAATTATTGTCATCTTAAAGCCATTCATCACTTAAGTAAGGGGATGAGTTGCTTGCTTTCAGAGCAGACAACAGTTGTAGGTGGCAGATATCTTTGAAGGATTAAAAAAGAAAGAAAAAATCTTACAATGCACTGAAGAAGGGGACGATAACACATTCAAGCTGAGACGCTTTTTTATGTGAGAAAAGGTATTAAACCGTATTCAAAAGATATCATGCCCGTGCTTTTATCTTTTCTTTCTTTTACGTTTTATTTTTTAATCTGAAACTTCTATTTTACACCCAGGTCAGTGATTCATCAAGCTTTTTGTAAATATAATCACTATTATTTCCCCCATTTATGTCATTGCTTTGATGTCTCAGAACGTATTACAGGCTTTTGTTCTTGTGCTGTTCAAAAACAAATAAAAAAAGTTAAATATATCTATTCTTTTAAATTTCATTCTACTACCAGAGATCTCGAAACTTGGCTCTCGGACTCCAATAAGTCAGTGCGGAAAATAGTACTTTAACCTAATCACACTTTATCTCACACTCACCCTGTCAACCTGACATCATGCTCACTCGACTTAGCACTCAGATCATAAACATAACGTCATGCACTCATCAATCGGGCATCATCACATTCACTGACCCTCACACTCACATGGTCATACTTACTCGACCTCACACCCACACATCATTTCGTCATGACGCTAATTCGATCTCACTCATTTGGAACTCGCACACTTTCAAATTCAAGCTCACTTCGTGAACTTGGCATCAAGTTCGCATTAGTTTTTGTCTCGTAAGCTCCGACCTCATGAAATCGGGTACATATGGGGAAAATGTGAGCTTAAGCCCTATAAGTTGAAAGTGAGCTAAGCCTTGAGTGGCAATATAGTTAATAAATTTAACCACGCGAGTGAAAGCCCATTGAGGATAGCAAGCCAGATCCCTTAATGTGCACGAGTGTTATTGAGAATAGAGTGTTTGAGCTATCGTGAGCCTGGGTGAGCGCGAGGAGCCTTAGTTGAATAATGGCCATCTGTGGTGAGTACCAGTACCACAGTTAGAAGTTTTTATCAGATAAAGTGGGAAAATTGACGATTAAAGGTGTACCTGACTGAGAAGGTTGGCTGACGCTGAAAGTGCACGATATGCAGTCATCACTGATTATAGTGAAAGTAATTAGAATGAAACATCAAAGTGGATTGAATATACACATGATCTATTTGAATTTTGGTAGGAAAGCTCCTGAGAAAAGGCTGTTGGGTAGGCACAGAAGATGATAGGGCGGTAAAAAAAAATCGTGTCCGGACTCGATAGGCACACGATAGAAATTTACAGTTTCAGTTGTTGTCACGATGCCAGGAAATAAAATTGGAAAGCTGAACCACACCAAGCTGGATAAACCTGATTTGGCCCATATCGATCTGTAATATTTTACAATTTGATAGTATTCTGATATTGTAATAAAGAATGCCACAAAAGTAGAGCAGACAAGAGCTCTCAAGAAATTCACTTACGGTATCAGGCATCATCATATGCTGCATGCATTTCTGAGTATGTTTTTATAAAACTAAAGGGTATGTCTTATGTGAACATTTGTAACTTCTGCCATAAATAACATTACCAGGGATCAAGGTTAGATAATTTCTTAGAACTTATATATGGATATACTGTGTGATTCCGAAGAAACTCTTGACCACGATTGTATACAGTAGAAATAGAAAGGAAAACCAGAATAGAGTAAAGTTAAAGGACTGTAAAATTTTGGTAGAGTGAAGAGAAAATTATATTACTAGAGCCCGGATTTCCATGCACAAACATACCTCGAAATATGCGTGCAAATATGTACGAAAAATATATAAAAAAAATATGCACTAAGATACGCATTAAAAATTTAACATATGCACTGAAATATACACTAAAGAAAATAAAATTTCAATTTCTTACAAAAATATCTAACATTAATGACCTTTGTTGCAATGAAGTATGAACGTCTTCCTTAGGTTTTCTTCTGTAAACTCTCTGCGTTTATCAGTGAGAAAGGTTTTGCAGATCGAAAAGTTCCTTTCTACATCAGCAGAAGTCACTGTTGAGTGTGAAAAATACCAAATGTCTTCCTGTGTTAAGTCCTCTTCCAATCCAATGTATTCACCATTAAGTACACTTGCAATGTCACAGATTGTTTTGTACCGGGATTTTTGCCTAATACTTGGCAAAGTTTATCTGACGCTATTTTCGCAACACCATGAATTTCACTGAATAAAGTCTGCGATAATTCACCCAACAAGGAGAGTAATTGCTGCAAAGGATTGTTACGGGTTTACAACTGTTTGATAATTTTAGGTATTCTCAGGTATTATTGTTGGTGTATGTACTTACTCACTTATACTTGTAGAGAAACATTTTTGTGACACATAAATTGCGGCTGCATCATCAGGATTTTATGAGTCTACAACTGTCTTCACTTGATTTAAGTTATCTGCATAATACGAAACAGCTTTTAGCCACGAGTCCCATCGGGTTAAAACTGGTTGCGGAGGTAGCGGAATATTTTTCGCAACTTCGCGAAAGATACGTATGTGCGATGGAACATTCACAAATACTTTCTTTACATTTGATACAAGTGCGTCTACTTCCGGATATTGGTATCTGATTGTTTCTGCTACGCGATGAAGATCGTGTGCAAAACAAGTCAGGCGGATAGGGTATAACACTTTCAAATCAGATGCTGCTTTGACAATGTACGAGGCTGCGTCAGTAACAAAGAATAACAGATTGTCATACTGGGTGCGATTTGGCCACAAGAAAGTTAACGAATCATTAAAAAATTTGGCAATTGAGGAATGAGTCACTCTCTCTGTAACATCTCGATATTCAGAAAGTAGGGTTTACTACTCGCCTTCATTGCGCCAACAACAACATTGCGAACACTACGTCCTGCCGCGTCATCGATACACTCATATTTTTTTCGTGCTTCAACATTTTCTGAATTTCTCCCATGACTTCATTAAAATACACAGGAGCATAGCTTTTACGTACGGTCGATTCATCAGACATCTTTTTACCCGTGTGTCTTTCAAGGAAACCTCGTAGATTACCATTGCTTAGTTTCCACAAAGGAATCGAAAGTGAATTTACCTAGGGCAACAATCGAAAGTGAATTTACCTAGGATTTTGAGCAACAAACTTAACGCTTTAAAAATATTCTACACCTGCGTTTATAAAGTGATTCAGTTCACTTTAATTATAACCTACGTATTTTCGTGTGATATATTCTGAAATATGCTAGCATACAGTAATAAAATTCGGAAATATGCAGTATCCTGCAAAGTTTACGAAATATGCATGCACATACAAATTCACTGAAAATATACACTTATATGCGCTATCAAATGCGTCTCAAACGAATCCTTACAAGTCTGTCAGAAAGAAAAAACGTACTTTCCATATGTTTCTGCATGTTACTACAAATATACATTTTGCATATAAATCCGGGCTGTATATATTATCATCAGAGTTTGAAGTAATGGAGTTGGGGAAGAATACCCTTTCCTGATTTTTTGTCCTGGCTCGTAAGATGTCAATTCCATTCAGGAACTTCGCTGCTAAGGGAAATCATTTCGCCTGGGTAGTCAGTAATATTTTCAGCTGAGTTCATTTCTCGAATTCAAAATTCGTTTTAAGGAAATAATGGAAAGTGGCAAAAGTGATCAAGTATTGTCAGAGTTAAATAAGATCAAAATATCAAATATGCCAAGAAAATAAAAGTGTATGAAGTGTATTCTTAAAAGTACAGTTCCGTTCACTTTTGAGAAATCGAGATTCAAGTCTAGAAATTTAAATTGAATACTAGTACAAGAACTTTTTTGTATGGTTTTATTATTCTTCAAATATATTGCGATTATAGTTATCGAGGGAAGATATATGCAACGACTGACCCGCAGGTCGTAATCCAGCCGTGCAACAGCTATCATCCTACCCGGTAAATAGATTATTGTAACTTTAATGTTGACGTTTTTGTGTGAAAATATAATGAAAATATTTGCCAGATATCATCATTCGGGCGTGGAACTTTTATCGAATTGGTAACACTGTTGACGAGAACAACACTACCCTCATGAGGCTGGCTGAAAACTCGCTCAATAAGGACGTTTTCACTCCAAAGGTGTAATGCCTTAAAGCCTTAAACATCGTGTTTTCTGGAAGAGATAGCATTGTTTAGTAGCACGTTTAATGTGTGTAGGTGACTCTTTTCACACACGCAGTGATGAAATCCAAAAAGAGAGGTGAGGATGCTCACCTGAAAACAGCCTCTGCATTGAAACATGAGTTGTAACACCAAACGTTGACTGATTTATGCGGAACATGAAGGATAAACTTTTCATTAAACTGAAATTATATATTGTTTTGTATGGTGTTTTCATGCTTTGATACGACTAAAGAGTTTCCGCAATTTACGAGGCATGTCCAAAAAGTAAGCTTTTCTATGGAGATAAACAGAACACGCTGTGACCTTGAAACATTTATTGCCACAGATAAGGCATACGTTACACTAGTTTTCATCTTGTTCACCGGAATTCAGACAGGTGTCATACCCTAGAATCAACTTTCGTATTCCGATGTAAAAGTCAGCCGCTTAGAAATGGAACCAGTGATTGAAGCCATCTTCAGTTGTTCATCACTATCAAAATGCTTATCGAACAGGAATTTCTCCAGATATGAGAAGACATGAAAATCGCAGCAAAGATCAAGACTATATGGCGGGTGACAACCGATTGTGTGCAGTCATTCTGCTGGGAAATGTTTAACCAGCCACACTATGGCTCATACATTGTTTCGATCTATTTTCACATCTTCTTACACCTCAAGAAATTCCTACCCGATAAGCACTTTGATAGAAATAAACAATTGTAGACAGCTGTCATACGTTGGTTCCACTCGACCGTTACGACATTGGAATACACACAGAGTATTCGGTGGTAAATATGTTGAAAAGTAATGTCACTTATGTTTTCGTACATTGGTTCCACTCGCAGGCAGGGCTGGTTCTAGACATTTCTTAAGTGTAAGCAAACAATATTTCGGTGCCCCCCCCCCAAATGATAATAAAATAGAGAAACTTGTAATGGACAAAAATTCTTCAAATGATTGTTATAATTGTAAATTTCTTCAATATCTGTAGTCTCCCTACGAATATTAATGGAAAAAAAATGCGAAATTACAACGAATTGACTGTGGATAAATACTGAACAAAGTTCTAATTTAAATAATTAATAGCATTTTTTATTAAATAAGCACAAGACACAACTAAGATATATACGTAAGATGATTTTGATAAGTACGATTGGAACATAAAAATCGGAACACAATAAAACTCGTGAGCTTCAAATCTAACATTAACAGGTTTGATTTTGACAAAGAAGTATGCTCTTATACTTTATTAAAAGCATATTTATATAGTATTTTCTAGTGATATGATTATGATAATTAGCTTAATTTCTCCTTTTCCTTGTTTGAAAAGTTTGTTACAAAGATACTTCTCTGGCTTTCAATTTGGCAAAATCTCTTATTACATCTGTATCCATTTCATTGAGTGTTATTTCCAATAGCCATCAAAGCTAGTCCTAGAGATATAGTTAACCGCAAATAATTCTTTATTAATTTTAACTGAACTTGTTTAATACACAACAAATAACAAAAGAATGTGCCTTAATCGATATCTAATTTGTTTTCGATCCAGTGGCGAAACTTCAAAATCAGATTATCCGCAAAACGTTCTTAACCGACCCGCCAAAAATTCTTTTCAGGGCCCCTATGGCCTATAAAACAATTAAGTTCTTTCATGACTCTTTCCAACATAGACATTCTAAATCAGGCAATGAGTAACACAATATAAACAGAAGTAGTGGCACATCCAAGATTTCTCTTTTGGGTCCGAAGATTTTTCGGAATAGCCTACGAATTGCAAATAATTTTGTGTTAATTTGCCCCCTGAAATTATGCTAAATTTCTGTAAAAAAAAAAAAAAATTCTAGGGGATCCAGACTCTCGGATCACCTCCGTTGGTACATCCCTGAACGCAAGTAGTTAATAATCAAAAGTGTATTTTGCATTAGTACTATTACCAACGGTTTAATAATATTGCTCCATCTGAATTCAACACGAGAGAATGGATTGATAACGATTGTTATGCTGTTATAATACAACGAACATATGAATACACTGCTGTGAGTTCTAAAAAAATGATACTTATGATCCTAATCACCTTTCGATTACAGTTACCCTTTCGAGTTATATATGCGATATAATACAGCGTGAAAACTAATTCAAACAAATATTGAAATACATTAAATTTAACTTAGACCCATAACTGAAGAGACCGTACCAATTCTATTTTAACAATTAAATTATTGTAATCAAGTAAATCAACTTACAGTTTCAAAAGTTTGTCGAGTTGCAGATACTTCGACAACAGTAACTGGTATTTGCACTCCACCGCCTCAACATTTGTATGGTTATCGGTTTCGAAATTTTGTCCAGAAGTTGAAAGACACTCCTTAGAGCCTTCGTTTACCTCTCTTCTTTGAAGTTGCGTAGCTTTCTTTTCCGATAAAATGGTCTACTTTTTATTTATCATCGGTTATAATTATTACATGGAAAACAAAGTACTATTGAGAAGTGGAAACACACATCATTAGAAATTTAAGAAAAAAACTAAAATAAAAACGACTCAGAGTAGAAGCAAAATGTTGACGAATGACAAATGGACTAATAGACATTAACCAGCGATTGTGAGCAATTGATGTTAAGAACTTAAGTTGAAATTTCCATCAGAAATGATCAAAAGTTCCATTTGTACCGCCTGTCTTTTCTTATTATTTACCCCTTTCCTGGACAAATAAACAAAAATCTAATCGCTTTAATTTCGATAATGTGCATTTCATTTACGGTTACCTTTCTTAACCCTTAACTGTGGTCGTTGAACCAAAGTACTATGCAGGGACACTGTTTATGAGAAGGCGAAGCACCCTTGAAGACATACTGTAATATGCCGCCCAATCCATAAGCAACACGTCCTTTTGTTTGTTGATTCATTCCCATTTCAAAGACACATTTGGGATTGATATTCTCTAGCAAGATCGTGGAAGGTTATTGGGAGAGGAATGAAGAGTGTTACATTTGTATTTTGTGCATATGGTGGGATTGTGGAAATAATGCCGCCATCTTTACTCGTACTGCTTTAGTCTATATTGAAAAGCTAAATTTCCCTAAATTTTATCTAATATTCGTAAACTTTCACTTTTCCCTCTTTAAAAAAATCTTTCCTAAATCTTCCTGCGCCGCGAGAAATTTTCCTCAAACCAGCATAACTTGTGAGTGTGGCATTGGCGTTAATTGATGTACGAATCCATTTCAATTGTAAAGGGGTGTTTTACAGCCAATCACACAAAGATTAGATTTTATTGTCATTTTGATGTATTTTATGTGTATCTAAGACTATACAACACTTATTTGAAGCTATTTGGAAAATTTTTCATCATAATATTTTCTCTCATAAATATTCACATTTAAAATACAAAATTTCTTTTCAAGTTGGCCCATCTTAACCTGGCGCCTCCTGCGAACGCGTAGTTCGCAGGATTCAAGATCCGGCCCTGCTCGCAGGTGGCCGACTGTTATATCGGACACAAAAATCGATCCAACGGTGTGACAAATGTCTGGATTCCAGTAGTGAATATATTGTAAAGTAGTGTAACCTGAGCTGTACGCAGCACCGTGGTTGGTGGAAGATTTGAAGGAGGATTATGGTAGATAAATCCTCCTTTGGATCGGTCTAACCTGAAATCTGATCTGGGAGGGGGATTTCGATTTCCCTTGAATCAACATTTCAGTGATGGGTGGGGGTGTAGTCAAAAGTCTCTAGCACCTACCGAAGTAAAGCCTAGGTTACTCAGAGAAGGGACAACGCTTTGTCATCCTTTCAAACGACTACGTCATGTGTTCTATATCTGTGGCAATGTCTGTCTTTGTGTTTACCACTGTAGGGAAACTTCTTTCTTGACGCACCTCGTATGTTGGATGGAAGGTATGACGATAGTTACTACAAAGAGCCGAGAGAAAGTTATGCAGCTCAGGCCTCAATGAGCTCTTTGTGATTAGGCTTACTCTGCTTCAAATCGTATAGTAGTCGCACTCATAGTGTTGCCATTTGACAAGCTTTGATAATAGTATAAAGAAATATTGGTGAGGACTGTAGCCACTGCTGATCGTGCCACCAACATTTGAGTTTTAGTTTATAATCTGACACAACGGCCAAGAAGATACATGCTAATTTTTAGTAGAAGAAAGAACAGCATGGATGGAATTTCAAAGAATTTATTGAATAGGATAGCGTCCCTTTGAAGTAAAACGGGAATATTTTGACTGAGCCACTATATCTATCTAGTCTAGTGTCATCTGTATGGTAGCATAGGGGTCTTCACAGATGCATCCAATGCTTTTTCTTATTTTTTGTAATTAACTCAATAACATGAACCAATACAATTTAAGCCATTTAATAGTAAGTGACTTGATTGTGTTCCAAGTCGTTTCATATGGGTTCACTTTCCGTACCAATTGACGTCAATTCAACATAAAATTTGCAGTTTAGTGACACTAGTCAGCATTGCAGTTATAGTAAGTTATCACATTATTTATATTGAGAATTTTGCGAAGACCATTAGGGAATTTTGGTGTAGAAATTTGAATGTTCGATAATTGTGACATAATTAACCGCGATTTTAAAGAAAAGGTCGGGAACCATTTGTTAGCTCATTTAATCGCAGTTCGTAAATACTATATTGTGTGATATACTTTCTAAATCGTGGGAGACAGTCGATAGCTTCTGCACTAGGCTAATAAATCGAATGTTGTGACGCAACTTTGGCGTGTGGAAAAGGGGCAGACGCGAGCGAATTCTTTTTAATGTGCATAAACTGACGTGAATATCTACAAAAACTGACAACATCGTAACCCTCTCTTTTGTTAACAGCATTTAAAGAGAGTAACAACGTTTACTATCTTGTTTTTACTGATTCCGAGCCCGTTGTTCTGCAATGCTTCCTTTGAAGTATGTAATTTCTCTTGCAGTGCTGCCTTGATCTCACTCACCAGCATGATGTTATCCGCGGGTAGTATATTCCAAGGTGCTAATTCTTGGATACCTTTTGTAAGTTCGTCCATCACAACGGCAAAAAAGTATGGGCTAAGACTACGTCTCTATCTGTTATTTCATACGCTCTTCCATATCTATCATAATCTTGAATTATGCAGATGTTTGTCCGAAACACACTTTTCCTCCAGTGTCCAGCAAATAAGTAGCTCGCTGGCGGTTTTGCGGTGCTGGACGTACACATAAAGAAATGTGCACTTGGTGCACTGTAAGTAATAATTAAGTATACACTATGTGTGCAAATAAGGACAACTTCGACTTGAGTAGCTGTTTTGAAGTATTCGTCTCGGTCTTTTGACTATAATGATGCAGAGCGTTGCATTTAAATCTTTATTAGGGACCTTGTAATCAACCAAAATGAAGTTTAACTTGTTTTTTATTATTTTTGTATAAGGGAAACTAAATTCAAAATAAACTGGGAATTAGGTTATACGAAGGTGAGTCATAACTTTTGCGATATTCACAGTGTGTATATAGTTTCCTGCTTGTACATCAAGCGAGTAGAACAGTTCAAGCTGTTGAGAGTGCACTCCCTCATAGGAATAGTGGACTTTTGTGCCCTAAGAGGTTGTGCAGTGCATCTTTCCACTCCCAGTATATAGTTCAGGCTTCAGACGTCACTGTAGGATTATTACTTATATCAAACTATGGGTCACTTCTTCGCCCGCGATGCTTCAACGACCAGCTAACAGCTTCAAGATAACAGCTGCAATGCAGGAGTTCTTCGATTCAAATTGCATAAATTGGTACCGGCGTGGATTTGAAAAAATGACTGAAAAGTGTCTTGATGATGCAACACAATGACTTCTGAATACTAGACAGCTGTAACTTGACGCATAAAGCAAGTATGTGATGAAAATATTGAATGGAAACTTTTGACCTACTCTTATATTAAAATTAGCTGACACTGTTCATACAAATGCTTATTCTACACATAGGTCCTTACACTCAAATACTCACAAGAACAAGAGTAAATATAAGTACTGTAATATTGTAAGAAAATACTGTAAGCCAAGTTTCATAGATCATTGCTGATGTCATAATAGTAGAAGTTTGAACACATTTTAGCTTTTCTTGTTCTCGAAGAAAGAAGAAAGAAAAAGCGAACAACAGGTATGTCTAATAGGATTGATCAGTTATGTACTTTGAAAAATCTATATTTCCTCAGAAAGTGATTTGGACACGTAAGTCTCGTTAGTTTGAGTGATAGCCTGTGTCTTCCTGAAAGATCTTCCGCTATGAGTGGATAGGACAGTATAAGAGAATTTTTCCTGTTCCTTTCAAGTTGAATTTTAAAATTGTAACTCTGACGTCATTTCAGGAAAAGACTAAACTATATTTCTTTCTTTTGACGTGAGAAGGAGATCAAAACTTATTCTCTGTCTGTTTTTCTTCGGTGCCCTCTTCTCCAAGAAATAGGTTTTCCGTGGTTCCCCGCTGCAGGCGGATCTATCTTCGGATGAAATACAGCGAGCTAACTTTGCAAGATGAGAAAGTGTGTTAATGCAGACTCCTACGCTGTGTGTTCTTAATGTTTACTCTCCCTTATCTGCAGTTGGGTTTCTGAGTTAATAATTCATTTTTCAAGTGTAGCAGTAAGTTAAACGCAATTACATGTGGCTTCAGAAATGCATCCACACGTGAACAATCTCCCGAAAAATAAATAATACTCATTTAAGTTGTCGCTGAAAGTTGTCCCTGGATTTAGTAGGTTTTAGTGCAAATTTGGAATCTTGTTTGCATACTTCCATTTATAGCAGCAAATTACGAAACAAGAGTTGTCATCTACATTGTACGAAACGTTCTTTTTTACTGTGTGTGTTAAAATAAAAGAAAGAAGATAAACATTAATTTTTAGCTGCAAAAACAACGTTAGAGGGACACTTCTCGGACTGGAGTGGATAATCTAGTAGAACAGAATTAAATATTAGATACTTACTAATATTACATTTACCCAGAGCTCAAAACCTCAATTTCACAATCATTCGTTTTCATTACTCACCCTTCTTTTTAATCTGAAGGACGTAACCGTAGGATGTTAAAACAAAAAATGAGTTTTATTATTGGGTAACTGGGTACAATAACGCCAGGTATATAATAACGCCGTTTGTTTTTCAACTATTTACAGCACAGAAACTAAGCACGTGGTAGCACTCTGCAATGTGCCAATGCATGGGAGGCACAACTGTTGGTTTTGCGCGTGAAATGATCTTCTGTCGTGTAACGTGTGTGTTTTGCAATTTGTGTTATCAATTCAGACCAGAAAATTGAGAACAGAAAACGTAACTGAAGTTTCTGAAGCCCTTTATATAAATATCATTACAGGCGCGTAATGTATACGCATTTAAACGGTATTTTTAAATAAAACACAATGGTCAATAAAACTGTATCGACTGTGTTTACATGGGTCATTGTGTTAGTAGAGAGCAGTGGAACCAGGGTGCGAATTACCGGGGGATGAGGGGGATTTTACTCCCTCAATCACATTTTGTCCCCTCCCAAAGAAATCAACTGATGTATCCCTACCGGGGATGCTCGTTTCCCCCCCCCTTCAAACTTATGGTTAATGTAATGCCAAATTTCACTAATTTTTGTCATTCCTTATAAGTTTAATCTGCTAGCTGTATTGCGAAATGAGCGATGTAAATTATTCAGTTGGTGTCACAGCGCGGATCCGCGGTGCCCCACTTCCGTGTTGAAAATTATGCCACCAGTGGCAGAGATGCGACGGATAACCAATGAACCACAAAATTACTCCCCAAATGTGTTAATTCGCTTATATGTATGATTTGTTTACATTAAGGTGAGTCTAAAAAAATACTCAAAAAGTACTAAAAAAAGGGCCCCGAAGAGGACGGGAACCATAAAACTTACGATTACAAGGCACGTATTCTTCCGACTTCGCCACGGAGGCGATGAAGAAAACCTCGCTTTAGAGGATAAATCGTTGAGATCATTTTAATTTGGTCAATCAAAGTGCTTCTTTAACCGTGTATATTCGACGATAATCGTTTGGGATCAGATAAAATGCGTTCGCCATATAATTTTGTAACAAAATGACATGCGTCTATTTACATTATTTCATAGTTCTTACATATTCACTTTCTAATAATGGGCGCCAGTTACCATCTAAATTCATACAATTATACGCACTCATCTCAAGATTTTTCACTTCATGATGTAGAGGCAGAGGTTACTCCTGATACCCGGAGCTCACTTCAGGAACAATTCACCAGGAAAATAATATACTGGATAATAAGTTAATAACCGTATACACATGACTGGCGATAGTTCGTGTTGATCCTTTCGCGATTCTCCGAGACGAATCGAAGAAGTGCGGACCAAAATGAAGTCCTCGTTGCTACGCGGTGGTATCTTCAATATCCCGACTCTAGATATGTTTCGACTCGACGAAGCCCTGCAACCAGTGGCACACTAGCGGCAATCCTTCGACGAGATGCTTTATTGACGATCGACATTTAGCGGCAAGTGGGTCACTAGATGTTCGCGACGTTTATAGCATGGGGTTATTATAATCACAGTTGTTACTTGCAACCGTATCCTTGTACTCTTCAGTTCGTCGTCGTTCGTGAATTTAGTTTGTGGTAATCGGCATAAGGCCATTCCATGTCAAATCAACAAGTCATCAGACTTGACCATCTCAGATTTTTGTAAAAATTGGTGCACAACTCACTGTCCATTTGGAGTTGTTTGTCAAGTACCGATAGTTGAAATGACACACAGCTTGTGTGTTGAATTAACAAAAACGTAGAAACTTCGGTGTTTTCTGTGTGATTGCCAAATGTGTTGGGCATCTAATTATAAAGGCTGATGTACTGAAGCTACAGACAAACACAGTAGAAAGGAATACTTAAACAAATCCAGGTATTCACAGAATTTCAACAATCAAACCGCGCGATGTGTTCTTAATTGTCCTACGTAGTGTTTCTGAAGAAATATGTCAACAGCGAGAAACAACACCGCATTACTGTGGCACTTTTACATTTCACTAGAACTCACCAGTCAACACCGGAGACTGTGTTTCAAAAATGGCGGAAAACAAGTAGAAATACGATTAAGAAGCAATCATATTATAAGAATATACTGTAGGTAAGAGTTTCCTATCATTCTTGAACAATATGTTGGTGAAGGTTGTGTTTCACACCACCAAGAAATACATCACAATAAATGATGGAGAGAACGACAAAAAATTTTATGAAGATTTTCTAAATGAAGTGTTCTGTAGTTCACTACTATTATTTTAAAATTAGAATTTGTTAACTTCCTCACTCTGTTAACATTTTAATAGGGCATATCAAAAAGGGCGCGTTCGGAAATACTTTACGAAATTGACGATGTTCACGAATTAATTTGTTGCAATCCGTTTCGTTAAGTTCGTTCGTTTCGTTATTTCCGAACGCGATGAATTGGTTAACTAGCCAGTATTCAAAGGTGGCGAACCACTGTAAACTTAAGCATGCATACCACAAGCTTTTCCAGCTCAGAAAAAGGGATACATCAACGCCGCACACAGTGTTATTTCAACTCCGAGATAGGTGTCGTAGTAACACAGAAATGGAGTCGATTTAACACCAAAAAACGGTGTTAATCTGGTGATCTGACCTTGATTTTTAACACAGAGGGTTTTGAATTAACAGCAAAACGGTGTTACTTGTATGGCTTTGACCTTGAATTATGACACAGATAGTGTGTTGAAATAATAAGAAAATGATGTTGAAATAACAGCGTGCAACGAATTTGCAAATTTAAAACTATTGTGACGACTTAAGTACGATTTAAAATTGGATTGTTTCAATTTTATTATCTCAAACTAGGATAAAAGCCGTAACCGAATTTAGATTTCAGCATTAATTTGTGTAACCGTATGTTGGTTGATGGGCAAACTAAAAATAACAAAGTAAACAAGCACACTTTTAAATCATACGGTTGAAGGCTTGGGTATATATTCTGGTAATTTTCCATCCTGTCTTTCCAAAAACTCTGTCTCCGATTTTTCCGGCATCCTGAACAGTATTTTGAAGAATGCAGGTATTGTACCGTTGCTTGGTAACCTTCAGTAAATTTGCACAGCTGGAAAAGAGAGACAATATCCTTTGTCACCCTCCCTTGTACACTTCCTTCCCACGTGACATTCAACCAATTATTTGATTTATTACATACATTTCTCGTTATCTCTGTCAATTTGCCAAATAGAATCATAAAGAAACGTTTTCTCTAAATATCGAGTCTAGTACAATTAATTGTAGTCTAGTACAATTAATTACTACGGTATTATTTGCTAGGTGGTAATACTTAGTGTGAAAATCTAGAATACGTCTTGAATTAAAACAAAAGCTCACATTAAACAAATATCTCTTTAAAAAGCTATCTTACTATATTGTAAGATCAAAGTTTGCAAGATACATCGATCCTGAAACTCTGGCTCACTCTTGGGATCAGGGTTTATGGACGCTGCGCTACGGAGATGGGATGTGGGTAAAATGACATATTCTTGCTTTCCGAGTTGACATCTTGGAAGATCCCATGGGAACGGAATGCCCTCATATTTTTTTCCGTTACAACACTAGATGTGTATACTTCGGTCACCGTCCATGTAGAGCCACTAATACATCTTCTGAAATTTCTGTCGGACAGTACATCCAAAAAGCTCACGTATGCTGCCAGGGAAGTGACTAATACTCCGCCGATCAAAAGTGACTTGTTATCCGAAGCAGAAAAACATGTGAAGTAGTGAAAAATACCTTTCGTAAGCAGAAAAATCAAGATAAATATTTTACTAGTAGTTGTTGGTTACTGTTTTTACTCTCTTTCCATGTGCTTAACAGTTCGCACCTAAAGAAATTGTACCTGTATAAATGATATAAATAAGAGAATTGAGAATATAATTTTCTTAAAGTAATTCTAATCATGAAACTACTTAATACCATTATGAAATTAACACTAAATCTTAGTTCTGGCTTCGATTCCAGACACGAACACTTTTTCATTATGATGACTCAGTATATAATTTAAAGAAGTTGAAACTGCGGACTAAAAGTCCAGAACGAAAGCGATATAATTTTGCTCTTTATTACACTTATAAAGCGATGAGGTTGGTTATTTTCTTTCAGTGACTGTAATGCTTGTAGTTTAGTTATTTCATAGTTCAAAATGAAATGAAATCTTTGATTTTACGTCCCGCGGTTACGCCAAAGGAGATGGTGATGATGAGTAATGAATGAAATGGTGGAATGAATAAAGTGGGAGGAAACGGGAGAACCCCGAGAAAACCCACGCACACGGTGTTTGTCCACCACAAAGTTCACTTGGCGGGGGCTGGGATCGAACCCGGGACCCCAAGCACCAGAGATGAACGCTCTACCACTGAGCCACCGCGGCCCCATTATTTCATAGATAGGATTCCATCATAGTTCAGCCTATCTAGTAATCGAATACTGTATTCTAACAATCTACTCCTTAAATGGAAATAATATTCATAGAAATGTCCGAACAATCAATTTTATCAAATAATTATACAAATAAATTAACAGTGGTAAGATAAGAACTGTTGTATCGTTTATTATTTAAATTTTTCGAAAACGAACGCTGCTTTTTTTTTTCAGTATTAGTTTAGATTATAGTACTGTTAAAACCTCCATAAAATACTACAAGAATTTCCTTTGGTCTTAAGAACAGATTTTCAGGCAGACACTTTAACATGCACTAGGCTCCTCTATGTAAAAGATTCTGGATGGAGAGCAATTCTGTTCTTTCTCCATGAACACAACCTTTCTTAATAACTTCTCACCTACAATATTCGCAGGTAATTGTTTACCCTTTACAATCGCGTGTGTAGTAGAAATGTCAATTTTATATCAAGTTCATCCGACCTTCCCAACCTCAGTGTAACTTTCGCCCACTCGAAATCTCCCTCACCAATCTCAGTGAAAGTCAAGTTCGCTCGATCTTGCTGTCAGTTATTGAAGTTTGGTTAAGTTCGAATTCTGAATGGGGAAAGTGTCGAACTCAGGAGTGTGGACATCTCGAATAATGAATAAAAAGTTTCGATGGAAAATTTTCTTTGCAATCCGATGCACTGTGAAGCCATAGACGGTATGGTTGGGTTGGATCCGATGCAGTACTGTTTCACATTTAAAAAGTCGGAACAGTTTACTTTCCTGTAAATCAGGAAAGCCGGACACTTACTGAGAATTTAAATAATAATAATAATAATAATAATAATAATAATAATAATAATAATAATAATAATAATAATTGCCCAAAGAAAAGAAGCAGGTGCGTTCTTGGGTTGAATCCAACCCGGACATACTATTTAAAGATTAAATCAAGATAGATGGCTATTCTTTCGGTTCTAGATCTCAGAAAACGCAAATACTTCGAATTGTAAACGATAATTTTGAAATTTGCGTGAAGGAAACGTAGAACAGTGGAAAAGGAAGGAAAAAATTCTTGGTGTCTACACTACCCTGTCATTTGCGTTGTGCGTTAGTAAAGAAGAGTGGTGCTACATAACAACAGAATGTGTGTTAATCATTGGAGGAAGGTACCAGTAAAGCAGATAATTACAAATATGGCGAATAGGTTAGAGACGCAGACCACCTCGCAAACATGAAGTAACACATTCAGCTCTGTCTAGACAGTAGTGACGAACATTTCTAGTATCGATATGCTTCTCATCATAGTGGTATGTAGTCATATGTGAGTATGTAAAATATGTCTTCCAGATATTTAGTGCTGTAGTGGAATGTGAAATAGCATGGATGTTTGGATTTGTAACACGGACCCTTGAGGAAAAGCGGAGATCGGAAGTTTTCCAAATGTGATGCTATAGGAGGCAGATGACTAGGTGGATAAGACATTGGATGGTTGATTTCGAATATAATGTCCTTTTCAGCACTAAGGCTATACGAGACCTGGATCTACATTTTAACGTGGCGTCTGAATCCGTGAAAGTTATTTTTAATATTAGGGTTAGACTTAGAAATATACTAGAGACAATTTCGAAAAGAAAGAGAAAAGATGGTTAGACATATTTGAGGCACGGCGGAATCACGCACTTGGTTATAGAGGAAAATACATAAGGTAAAAAGATACCAAGAAGAAGGAAGTGGAAACTGAAACGTACGAATCATATAATCATATAATATAGGGATTGGACAAAAAAAATCTAAAACGTTTGCAAAAGTATGAACATCATACCTAATATGGTGTGGGGCCTCCTTTTGCGCCCAAAACAGCTTGGATCCGACTTGGAATGGACGTATACAGCTCCTGAATCGTGGTGTGTGGAATTTTGTACCATTGTTCCTTCAAAACATGCTCCAGTTCCTTAAGGGATGCTGGTGGAGGGTAAGCAGACCGAACACGCCTTTCTAACTCAGACCACAATGGCTCAATGATGTTCAGATATGGTGATTGTGAGACCCAGGGGAGGTGTGATAGCTCCTGGTCATGCTCCTCAAACCATGATTTCACCGTTTTTGCAGCGTGACACGGTGCCAAATCATCTTGGTAGATGTCATCACCATTAGGGAACAATATTTGGGCCATGGGTAGAACTTAGTCCCCCAAAATGGCCTCATACGCCTTAGCATTCATCATTCCATGCAGGGCTATGATGGGACCTGCGGAAAATCACGATATCACTGCCCATACTGTAAGAGAACCACCCCCATGCTTTACAGTTGGGAGCAGACAGTCTGTATCATAGGCCTGCGACGCTGTTCTCCACACGTAAACACAACCGGTTGTTGGAAACAAGATGAAGGTCGATTCATCGCACCACATTACGTGTTTCCACTGCTCATGAGTCCACGCCTTGTGGTCCTTGCACCACTGGATACGCCTCTTCGCATTTAGTGCTGTCACCAGGGGTTTGGCGATAGCGGCTCTGCCATGTATTTTCATTTGAAGTTCCCTTCGCATTATTTTCAATGAAATCGGGTTCTGTAGGCCGGAATTGAGTTCAGACGTAATTTTCATTGCAGTGGTCTTCTTTTTAGCTGCTACAATCTCTTTTAATGCTCTCCGGTCCCTATCTGACAGGATTGTCTTTCGACCACTGTTGTTCTTTGCCGACGTCGTTTGCCCATGAATTGTGTATGCCCTCATGACATTGGACACAGTGCCTTTCGATTCCCCCATTATGTTGCACAAAATTCGCCACTGTTGCCACTGAAGCTCCAACCAGACGGGCACCAACGACCATGCCTTTTTGGAAATCTGTCAGGTCGCCCATTTTACCGCAACACTTTCACAGCACGACACTCACAGGTGAACTGGTTACTGCTGACGGAAGAGGAAGGTCCACATGACACATTGAAAACGAAAAAAAAAAAACATCGTGCTAAGGAAGAAACATTGTCTGGCTGAGGTTAAGGAATTATGAAGATCTGTTTCAGACCAATGGAGAGACGATTGGTCTAACAGAGGAATTACGTAGGCGATTTTGAAAAACAAAAATGTTGTTATTGTTTTTGTATCTTATTCTCAAAATGTTTTACTAGGATTATTGCTATAACAAAGTGAGTCATCTTCGCATTGAAGAGCATCTGTAGCGAATAAAAGCCATACGTGTCGTAAGATTCACAACTTTCAGGGACTCTTTGGTTTAATAATGAAGGTTAACGGGCAGTATCAGTCTACGGAACAAAAATTCCATATGTCTGCATAGAGCACATGTTCAACTTCGGTAAATTGAATGGTCCTTTCTTCCAATAAGTAAACAATTGTAAACTGGGCATGCAACACCAATCTTTCCAACTGAAGTTGCCAAATGATTTCAATAACTGAGAGCTTCCTCGCGGCTAAGCGGTTAGCGTACGCGCCTTTGCGTGGGAAACCCGGGTTCGATTCCCGGCGGGAGCTCATGTGGTTTGGATTTCACGTTAATCAGTAGGTCCACGTCTCATAGTTTCGCTGCCGAACGGGACGTTAAAGCCAAAATCAACTCAATCTCAATAACTGACTATGAAAGATAAGAATTTATCTTGTAATTTGTAATAATCGTTAACTTACAATGCCTTTCACTTTTGGTCGCCTTCACTTTTCCTGGATTTGGTGTAATGTTTTTTAGTGTAGTCAATAGTAGAACCTTCCTTACAAATACTATACTTGAATTTTGAGTGCATATCTCAAGAACCATGTCAGTGATGGAACATTGATGTTACATCGTGTTCATGGAGGAACTAACTTACAGACTGGATCTGTAGAAAATTTCCGAAATAGTTTAATTGAACATCTGTAGCGTTCTATACCTAAATTTCTTTGGTACTGTATTAATGTTACATACAATAGTATCATTCAGTCAGTTCGCATTGGTTCACCCAGACTGATTCTTAAAATTCTCGCCACCTTTAGACCTAGTGCGTACTGGAAAAAATAATTATCTAGTACTACGTTTGGGAATTAGTATTTCGTTTCTAGCTTTTAAAGAGACAATTAACATTTTATTAAATAATTTTCGAGAGTCAAAATTTTTCTAAAGCAAAATTCCCTGACCCATGAAAGAAGCAAGAAAAATTATGAAAGTTGTTGCTGTAAGTTTCGCGGAGACAGAAAACTAGCGAACAATGTAAGTACAGATAAAAAGAATTACTTTCTACTTGGAAATATTCTCGTAATATGACAATAAGTCTTATAGCAAATTTGAGAAGAATGGGATGCAACTCTATTTGCGAAATTTTGGCTGCGCCAAGGTCATTAATGCTAGGCCTGTCTCAACCCTTCGTGAATGTTGCCAAAGTGCTGTCAATATAAACATACCAGCAAGGGTAAAAGTGGATCTGAAAAGGTAGGGGGACGATGTCGTCACACCGTCTTCCATGCCTATCTTTGCCCATTGTAATTTGTAAGGAAGTGGAAGGACGTCATAGATATTTTTGGAAGTGGGGTAACGGCGTCCTCCAGCGTTTCGCCCCACTTTTACTCCTGAATACTAGTCAATATTATTAGTATCACTGAAATATTAATAATATACAAATACATAATAACATGGTCATGTAGTAATAATGCTAAGTCAGTTTATTATAGAGTAGGGTCAGGTAGTATCGGACACTTAAGAATGTTTCAAAATATATTTCATAGGCTTTGGAGTAGAAACTGAAAACAACTAATTGAATATTAAGTACAAACTTTAATCTAGCAATACGTGCAATTTATATATGGGAAACGTTCATTTGCATAGCCGAGTAAGGAAAACGAAAATAGGCAAAATTGAAGTATTTCTGAACTTTTGTCGTGCAGTATCGGACACTATACTTACCTACAGTTAAGATCGTTAAACATAGAGCTATGCGTTTCTAAGCCATTGATTCAAAGTTGTCGGATACGTAAAGCTCTGGACATCGCTCTAGATTGGTACAGTTTTCATGAGCCCACCCACTACAAGAATAACATTGTATCCAATCTTGAAATAACTCCCAAATTGTGCAACGCGTATCTTCGTCGTCTTGAGCTGATTCCTGTGGTTCTTCGTGGGATCCATCTCGGTTAATGAGTTGCTTATTTACATTGACTTGTTTGGCTGAAACAGATCTAAATCTGCCGTTTTCTGTGTTTCGAGCCTTCGAAGTTGCAAGGACTCTTGCTTCTAGTTGACGTTTATAAGGACTAGATATCAACATCTCACTTTGCGCAACACATCTGTTTCGTCGCTTCATCGAGTTGTTAGACGATGTTGAAAGGGGAATTACTTTGGTTATGATATGTTTGTACAACACAGGTGGCCACAGCGGCTTTTATATTTGCCTCCTCCCATTTTCCCCTCATATGATTTTTCCACTTTCCTTCTCTTGACATTTCTCGTGCCTGTAAAAGAAGTTCTCATATTATAACGACAGCACTATGTGAGAATAAAGAACAGCTTATTTTCTATGAATTTAATAATTTTCTTTTGTCCGACACTACACGCCAATAAAGTATCCGATTCAACGTATCCAATTATTCATGAATTGTTTCACACATATTAGTTTTGAACAAAATGTTAATATATGAACTTACTCCCACATAATGTGCGTTTTAAACAGAGTGGCCCAAAAGTAGGTATACAGTACCGCACTGATAAGCTCATTGCATTTCATAGCATTACTCATCATGTAGACTTGGTTTCTTTATTATTGTTGTCAAAGTGTTTTACTTGCATCTTAAGTTCGGAAGAGCGGAAGTAAATAAATCCATAAACTAAATGTTATACTTGATCAATGCAGGAGTGTATACCTACTTTTAGGCCATCCTGTATAATGGGTACAATATTCACTCCGCTCTTACCTGTTTTACACTTTGTTTCCGACAATTTCTTGAATACACACAGAGAATGTTCAGGAGATGCAGTCACGTTCGCTTCCATTTACCTGCTTCACACGCCTCAAAACAAATGACTGGCAGACTTCGACACGGTAACAGGTGTGCACTTCTTGACTGCTAGCAGACTCTAATTATATTAATATCAGAATTATCTGTTCTGTCCAATATTATACGCTGTCCGGTACTATCCGACCCTACTATACCAATCATAAAATCGGTTGTCAAATGATTTGATTGACACCACTTGCTATGTATTCGAATTCCGTAGCAAGTGTGATAAATGTTAAAACCTGGAACTATTATCTTTCTATGTAATGTGTAGCAGTAGGAGCTCCCTTTGTGAACCCTGAATACTTCACGCCTCAGCTCCCCGCCGCTCGTGGTCTGACTTCTTTTGCAATTTCAGATAAAGCATTGAATTCTCAAACCTTCAATAATAATAATAATAATAATAATAATAATAATAATAATAATAATAATAATAATAATAATAATAATAATAATAATGCTCATTAGGTTGTTTATTTCTTGCCAAACTTACCCATACTATAATAGTACAGTATTATTTCTCAACTCCTTTGTTTTTAATGGAATTACAGTTCTTATTAGTTACTTTGTGTTTCTATTGTATTTAATTTATCGTTTCTGTTTTACAAAATTCGTATTATTTGCATTTACAAACGTAATTTATTTCTTCCAGAAGTTTGCGTTCCCCTATACTCAGGTTGGGAGCTATTGGCCTATAGGAATTAACGATAACAGATATTCAGTTTCCCCCACATTTTTATTAAAGGGAAAATCAAAGAAGAATTATAGCTTTCTTTTTCGAAGTGCTAAGTAATAAATGAATAAATACTTAATAAATGTATTTTTCTTGTGGCATTAGACTTCTTAATTAAGAAAGAAAAAGTTAACATTGAACCGGAACTTCGAAATCAATAAAGTGCCTTTTAAGGTAACGAAGAAGGGGGGAAATACGGGTTGTTACAGACTGGGAGCAGAAGCTTCTAACAGTGTTACCATCTCTAAGACTTAAGGTAACTCACGTAACACGATAACCACGATAGTTCTCGGTGTTCGTGTTATTGTATTTGTTAGTCTCATTTATCCCAAGGAACATAATTGTGGAGAGTAAAATTGGAATTCATTTTATTTTTGTGTACTCGATATTTGCTAGTTGTTTTGCAGAAGTTTGTGTAAAAGAATGAACAGTCATCTTCCTGCCTTTCTTTTGAAAGTTATTTATTCATTTCAGTGGTTAGTACGTTTTGAACAATATTCCAAACAGTCTTGTATGAAACAGAAATTATACATCTTATGTTTGCTGGTATACTGCGTAAGAATACATCTAGCTAGGTATATAATAGTAAGAAAAAAACATTTTGAAACTAAGTGAATGATCAAGTCGTTTGATCTATGTATTATTACTCAAATATTAATTCGGAAAATTAAATTTAGAATATTATTTAATTTTTAATTTGGGTTGACTGTAATTGCAAATTCTGTGTAAGAGAATTGAAGAAAGGGCAGGGGCACACCCACGTGGGGGTCCACCGTGTCCGAATCCCTTCCAAAAAACTTTGTAGGTCGACATATATTTGTACACTTTTTAAATAAAACTATAGTTGTTTAGCAGAGAAATGATTCTTTCCTTCCTTATAAAAAACTATCTAGTTCTAGCATTTTTTCTGAGAATATAATTGACAGTACTTAACAATTATTTATCGCTTTTCGCGTGTAGAATAACATCGGTTCAATACTACATATACGTAATGTCTTGTGGTATGGACCCCTCCCCCCAAAAAAAAAAATCTGAGTGCACACCTGGGAAAGGCAGATTATAGTTAAGAAACGAAAACAAAGAACGTGTTGAAGGCAGTCTATATCTTCTCGAGTGGAAAAACAAATACAAGGAACTTCTGAATAACGGACATCGATGGGACATGATTATTTATCTGAAAATGAGAGAGAGGTGTTAATTACAGAGAGAATACACAAGTTTAAATTACTTATAGCTATGTGGTAATTGTATGCAGTATACAGTAAATACGATACGATAAATACGATATTTGACTACTATCAAAATACTGTATCAGTGTTTAAATTACCGGGTCAGTTGAAGAAACAAAAGTATCGTTGGGAGATGTTTTTAAATGGGTGAGTACGGCTGAATTTTTGTACGGTCGTTTTCTTCTCAAGTATGAATCATAGCTCTATAAAAAGTTCTTTATTTCGCTTATTGGTTACATTAAAAGTAAAAGTAACTGAATAACAGCATACAACATCTCATGATGGCAAAATAACCAATCATGATGGTTTATGAATTTCTTGAGGAAAAGTGTGCAATAACTGTTTGTCGTATACTTTTTTTGGTTACTAGGTTGTGATAGGAATTTGCTTTGGGTCAGTTGATAAAATCAATTAAAGATTTACATATTTTTAGATTGCAGAAAGTGTTTTCTGTGCTAAATAGGTATATGAGCTGGGAATAATTTCTGTTCGTTACGAAGAAGTTACTAAAATGTGTGTAGGGAGAGGTAAAAGAAGATTGTCAGTATCTCAGTATGTTCGTAAAAGAGTATGTGTTCTCTTTCATGGTAATACATGTATTTTTGCCACGACAAAAAATTTGTTCATATTATGAAGGCGTTTACATTTTATTGTGGTCGTTACGAGAAGTTGGACTCCATTGAAAACATTTGGAAAATAATACTCGTAATTAATTCCCTAATATTAAAAGAATGTTTGTGTATTGTGCACATAAAAGCTAAATGTAAAAATGTTCCAGGTTTTCTTCCGTTTATTTTTAATCGGAGGTGTGTTTGAACTACTTTTAAACTATGCAACTTTTTGGAAATAACAAAGGGGATGGAGCTATTGGTTGAAGATCTCGTACAGAATGGGGTAGACGCAGATGGACTAGATACACTTTTCGAAAACGATGTTCTGCTCTTCGTTGGCAGGCATCGGGTTCACCTTCGTCCTCTGTGCTTGCACGTAGGACGTCTTGGCTTCTTCATTATGATGTGAAAATTAAGACACGTCGGTGAGTGCATTAGAAAGTCGTTCCAACGGAGATGAGGCGGCTCTTTGAAAGCCGAGAAATGTCAAAGAGAACGAAGAAGATGTGCTGCTTATTCTGGTGAACAGAAATTTCATGGAACAAGGAACTAAGCGTTGAAGGGAACTCAACAGTTTTGTTCATTTCTACGTTTGTTTCAGCTGTATGTTGCTTCTCTCGATGCAAGTTTTCGGCTCTCGTGTTGGTGTGTTGTTTAGCAACAGATGTTCCCTTGGCGTAGTAGATTAAAAAATAATAATAAAAGTGAGTGCTGTATGAGAAGAAAAATCCTTGTAGTCCATAATAAACAATGATAAATACCACACTTAATATGTTGAGTTTTGTGACGACTATTATTATTATTATTATTATTATTATTATTATTATTATTATTATTATTATTATTATTATTATTATTATTATTATTATTATTATTATTATTATTATTAAGATTTTGAGAAAACAAGAAACATTGCTTCTCATTTCATTACTTAATCAATTGTTTAATGCAAGTAATAATTAAACTCAAATATTCAAAATGGGACAGTTGTACATGTGTCAAAACTACCATTGTAAAAGTAATGTAATATGCTCTACCTCACATGTATTTATGATACATAGCTATATGAAATTACTTCAGTAGTAGTAGAACTCTATTACTTTGAAAATTGCGAAGGTACTCTACGAGTTTTTAGTTCATTGTAATAGAGTTACTTTCTGTATAACCTGTTGTAAAATTGTGTTTGGACGACGGTGGCTCGTGGAACAGCGCTCACCTCTTTGTGTAGGGTCCTCGATTCGATCCCAGCTCTCACAAAATGAGCCTTGTGGTGGAGAAACAGTATGCATGAGTTTCCTCGGGATTCCCCCGTTTCCTCCAACTTTCTTTATTCCACCATTATTATCGTCTCCCCTAACCTCTGTGAATAATCATGGAACGTTAAAGGTGGAGGATTTTGATTTCGGGCTGTCGGCACCTATGGCCATTTAGCCCGTCACGTCATGGGACGTTAAACTAGATATATATAAACGTGTTTCAATTTCTTCCAAATTATGTACATTTTGGAACTGAATCTTAATGTTAAGGATTTTAAGAACACTCCCCACTATTTTGTTTGTTTGTGTTTGTCTGGGTGTAAAGACTAGGATTAGAAATTAGATTTCTGGGTTTTCGGTATCTATAATCATGTTAGCCTTCATGTATGATGGATGACGTCACTTGGCGATCACACAACCCGAGGAATTGAAGAGTGAGAACAAATTGAGGAAGGAAGAAAGCAACCTGGAACTATTATGTGAGGTATGATCCCGACATTGTCTGGTATGAGTGAGGAAAAACTCACTCATCGTGGCTGGCCGGAAGAAGGTTTACACGTTTTCGACCGTGTGTCCACCGGGAATCGAACCCGGAACCACTTGCACCAAATGCATGTGTGTGTAAAGAACTTAATAACAAGGAAGTGTGTGATACTTTGGAAAACAGGCTATCCAATACTCATTATCATATCAATAGTAATAATATATTATGATACGTTTTTAACATTTTTAATTTAGGCTTAAGTAATTATATAAACACTCACGATATAAATTCTTCATCTTCAATTAGTAACTGTGGTTTAATAGTTATACCTTATATTACCGAATCCGACGTAGTTTAAGCAAGCACAACGGCCTCCTTGGAGGGAGGATAAGCAAGTAGAGTTCAGGAACCCTTCTTTTCCTTAGGAAACTGTTCTAAAACGTGGATGAACCACAGTGTGGTCAACGGTATGGAGATGTGGAAAGGAAATGAGAATACTACATTGTTTCGTTCCCCAGGAAGGATGAAGGAGAGGAGTAAATTGGATGAGTGGAATATTTTAACAGAATAGTGTGAGCAGAAGCTACGAGTAAGTGTAGGACCATTTCGACTAGGTAGAAAAAAATGCACGAGTCTGGGTGCTTATTGAGATTTGTAGGCAGCATGAATACGTGATTTAAGAAAAGAAAGAAACAAGCTGCGAGACTTGAAAACACTACTGGACCACAATCTGCTAGTGGTGGAAGTGCAAACTTGGTTGAAGTCAGTAACGAAAAATGGGAGAAGTCGAAAATGGAACTTAAAGTGACTAAGAAATATGGACAATGATGTGAAAGAAGAGATTGAAAAAAACATTCTGTGCCGTAGGGGATTCTATAGATCAGTGGTGTCCAATTATAATGAGCCTGAGGGCCATAACCGTCTTTGCTAACAAGGTGAAGGGCCGCAGCTAATAATAATAATAATAATAATAATAATAATAATAATAATAATAATAATAATAATAATAATAATAATAATAATATTATTATTATTATTATTATTATTATTATTATTATTATTATTATTATTATTATTATTATTATTATTATTATTATTATTATTATTATTATTAAATACTACAAAAGAGAAATATAAAAATGTATTTGAAATATTACATTCAATGTGATAAATGAGGGTGACTAGGAGAGTTTACAAGGGCTGGGATATCTACATCCAATCCTGTTGTTGCGAGCCGCAGAAGATGTAAAAGAAAAGAATCTCCAAGGCAGCTTCTGAAGCGGTTCTTCACAATTTTCATGGTGAATTGGTATGGTTGGTTTGGTTTGGTTAATTGAAGTAATCGTTCTTTCAGCAACGATGCCTTGCCTATAGCTACATTACTGACTCCAGTGTTGCCTTGGATGTCTGGACCTTTTTGTTGTACAGAAGCGCTAAATGGATGCCTTATTTCGAAAGAAGAGTGGAAACATTAAAAGAATGAACATAAATGAAAATATTATCAGTAATAACAATCGTATGTTGTGAGAGCTTTGTGGGCTGCAGAAAATTGTTTGGCGGGCCGCCATTTGGACAACTCTGCTATAGATTCTACTATAGGCCTATACACACTCTACAACATCGACAGGATGGACACCGAGAAAAGCCTGGGTAACTGAAACGATGCGTAAGATGATGGAGGAACTCAGAAGGGCAAAAACCACGGACGTCATAGAATACGGAAGGCTAAACAATGAATTTAGAAGAGAGACAGAGAAAAAAAAAAGAGAACTACATAGAACAGATATGTAAATAAATAATAGAATTTCATCGGCACGGAAATATAATCTGATGTATCAGAAAACACAAGAATTAGGAGGGAAAACTAACAAACGTATATCCACGTTTGAAATCGAAGATCAGGAAGGTAATGCAGACACTGACCATATGAGAATCCTTAGAATTTAGAGGAATACGTAAAGGATCTATATGATCAGAAGAGCCACCCAAAAGATATTGCGATCGAAGCAGAGGGAGAGGTATACTGAAAAGCAAAGTAATACAAGGAAAGATATACGAAGGAAAAAGGCCGCTGGAGACGACGATATACCAGCGGATTTGCTCAAGGAATTAGGAGACAATGCAATAAAAGTATAGACTGACATATTAACGTGATTTACTTGAGTGGAGAATGATCAAAGGATTTTCTTGATGCTGCAATAGTTGCATTACCTAAGAAAAATGAAAGGAATGCAGTGATCACAGAACCATTAGCCTTATTTCCCACACTGAAAAGATTATTGCACGCATACTGAGCGGTCGGCTGGCAAGTAAGATAGAAGATATATTGGAGGGAGGTCAGTTCGGATTCCAGAAAGAATAAGGCACCAGAGATGCTATTGGGTTGATGACAATTATATCAAGATGAGTTCTTGATACAAGGAAAGAGTTGTGTTTGTGCTTCATCGACTGGCAAAAAGCTTTCGACCGGATCAATTGGATCAAGCTTCTGGAAATACTTAAAGAAATCGGGGTCAGCTGGAGAGACTGATGACTTCATTCTGCTATAGAAGAAAAGATGGAAGGAAAGTGAAGAATAGAAAGAAGAACAAAACTGATCGATGATTTGAAAAATATAAAATATTGGGAGTTAAAAGTGGAAGCTGAAGGTCGTGAGTCGTTAAAGAAATCTTTCCAGGCCCGAAAAAGAAAATCTTGTGTAGCGAAAAATATTTAATAATAATAATAATAATAATAATAATAATAATAATAATAATAATAATAATCATGATGTGTTACCTATTACTCTTTTTCTACATTAATTATTATGCGTTATTTATTGGTCCATTTTTATATAAATTTAATAAAATTACTGAGCATGCGAAAAATACACATATTATTGCCAGAAGAAGTTATTTGATTAATGTAAAATCTAATTCTCTTATTCAAGTTTTGTACAGACATAATGTAACTTTTGCCACAAAGACGCGTATTTAATGTCATGTCAGTCACAGCATTAGAACCGTTGATAATTTTAATTTGAAGAGATAATATTCCAGAGATACTAGGCTATTCTAAAGAGTCATGGCAAAATTTTCCAATATTTTGTCTTTCCCAATGTAATCTATCATATATATGATAAATGTGAGTGTAAGGAACCCACATATGTGCATCTTTAGTTATAATGTTCATTTCCTTCCTCTTGTGTCCTTGCCCTCCATCCACACTACATTCCAGCTTAACAAGTTACGGAACTTTTCTTCTTTCTTGGGAATTGTTTAGTATCAGCCATGGGTAGATTTTTCTTCTTTATTTTTCATCATCAACCATCTTCCTTATTTTGCCCCAAGTTTTGCTTGATTCATGCTATTTTACCCTCACTTACCCGAAAAATCATACTTTATATGCACATTATTGGCGACAATGAGATGAAAAATAGAAACGGTGGGGCCATTGTGCACGTGTGCAGTGCGTAAATCTTGCTATTTGGTTGCTAAGCTCAGAACATTTTTTAACACGAAAAGATAAAAGCTTGAAGAAAGAAAAAAAAGCCCTGCAGACTGGGATTCGTGTTAGAGAGTATCAATTGGGAACTTTGTGTTAGGGAGTGTGAAGGGGTTCCTTTCTGTCTCCTCTTTCCCCGCCTAATGGAAGCATGGGAAATCTCGTATGGCGCTTCTTTTGTTCCTAAATTTCGTTTAGAGGAGGATTATCTCTAAAGCATTTTTCTTTCCCATCACAACTTCTACGCTTAGCCTATATTATTAACAGGAGTATCATTTTATATTTCTTTTTTATGAACATCACAAGCGTTCAGCTTGCTTAGAGATCGAATCCTTGGTGATTTTTCTTAAAAAGTGGTGTGACTCAAAATGAATTTTTATATATGATCATAATAAGTATTTTACCATCAGTTCCCCAAACGGATAACTTTCCATGCAATATCATCCTCCGCCAACTCTTCAGCTATCTGTTTTAACACCGTCTAAGAGTTGGTTTTTCCTCTCTTTCTATCCACCATTTTTCATAGAGTGCAAAGGCAGATTTTCTCAAATAATGGCTTAATTGGTTTTTCTTTTTAATTACCGCTAATATTGTTATTTTCTTCTTAGTTATTCTTATCACGTCTTCGTTGATTTTCGGTTCAATTTCATTAATTCTTCTTCACCTCATGTTATGAAAGCTTCTAGTTGTTTCTCATCACGTGTTTGTATGTCCATGTTTCTGCTTATACTCCTACACTTTTCTTGCTCGTAATTAAAAAAAAAAAAAAAAAAAAAAAAGAGATGTATACACCACAACATTATCCAAAGTAAATTCTTAGACCTTGACGCTGCAACGAATTCTTAATAAATAGAATTATCATACCCAATTACAGCTGGACCAACTCTATTCCCAGGGATGTAAGGCGTTAGCTCTTTCGTGGCACGAAGAGAAGTTCGTTGTCTTGTCTTTACTGGTATTTTTGTTGTAACTAGAGTACTAATCTAGGACTTTGATTACAACAGTATTGCTATTCCATTCACAGGGTGAGTGGTTCTTGCTCCAGATAGAGTCTCAACAACCTCGCAGATCCTCAAAAGCACGAATGCAAATAAAATGTCATTTACTACAATATTTCTAATGACGCTGTAAACATTTTTATGATAACTTATGAACTTCTCTTTAACTTATATACTTCCCGTGATATTTTACAGTAAAAACATTTTCAAAGTTAAAATATTTTATGTTCGAAATAGGCCTATTTATTAAGCTTATAGTCCTACTCTCTTGTCCCATTCAGTTCGCTTCAAACATCAAGAAATTTACAGGATGGTCTCTGAAAAAAAAAAAAAAAAAAAAAAAAACTGAAAGTGAAAAATATAATTCCGTTCCTGCCCCCCACTTCCCTTTCCCAACAGAAATTTTAGAACTTTCTGATTTTTCATGGTTAGTTACTCAATTATATAAAACCAGAATCAAAACACTTACCATAGTTGTCTTTTATATCGAAATCATTTTTAAATTTTCTCTCAAGGACTAAAGAATCTAAAAAAGGGGGTTTTAGCCCCTGACAGCTACCGCCGACAGAGAAGTATCATACAATATCTGAAAGCTTACAGTATTGACTACTCTGAAATACTCTGAATACTACTCATCATACAGTATTGCCACGTAATAAGCTAAGAAAATTGTAAAAAGGGATTTTTTAGGGATTTTTTTCCTAAATTTTCCCTCATTACTTCAGTATTATTGACAAATGTGTTAATCATCTAAAAACCTGTATAATTCTATATCCAAAGAGGTACAATGTTTACTTCTGGGGTCATAACGAAGAGAGTTATAGGAATTTCGAAAGACCACGGGACTTCGTTAAAATTTTCTTTCAGAATCTAAAAAGAGGATTTTAACCCCTGAAAACTACATCCTACTGAAAAGTATCATACCACATCTGAAAGTTTACAGTATCGGCTACTCTGAAATACAGGGTTCTTTTACTGCTTATGCAGTGTTGCCAGGTGATAAGCAAAGAAAATAGTGAAAAAGATTTAGGGATTTTTTAAAAATCCCCCCATTACTTCCCTTCCGTCGGTACTACAGATAAGTGTGTTACATCACTTTAAAGCGCATATAATTCCAAATCAAAAGAGGTATAACTCATAGTCCTGTGACAAAAATGGACAGAGATACAGGTATTTCAAAAGACTACTGAGCTAAGTAAAAATGTCTTTAAAATTCTAAATTGGGGGGCGTTACCCCCCTGAAAGCTACCGCTTTCCGAAAAGTATCATACCAAATCTCAAAGCTTACAATATTGTTTATCTAAAAATATAGGTGTCTTTTACTCCCTGGAGATGAAACCGCACACCCTCTCTGACTCAATGTCTAGACAAGATTTATAACACTTTCATGCTTTTGGTAAGGTGGTTAGACAACCAAAACGAGACCTATGACATGTTGAGTAGCATTAATTACGTTTCTTTTCAATCAATGCAGTGTCAGTTTGAAAAGCAGTCAGGATAGCCAGATCCGGGCTGGAATTGAACTCACAGGTACTAAATGTTATAAAGACACTGTTTTAATTGTAGAGTCCACTACAGGGAAACAAAGCTTGTAGTTGATTTTTAAAAAAAAAATCTACAAAAGCCAGCTTTTATAGTAGAAAAACCTTCACTCCCCCCCCCCCCCAAAGAGCCTTTTTTTTTTTTTTTAATCTCTGTTTGTGACTGTATTGAATATAATCATCCGTTTTTGGTTACCCGAATGTATTGCAGGTTTTCATTTGTGTAGTGAACGATAAGTCTGAATTTGAAATTGTGGTTTAGTTTTTCGTTTCTCTTTTCTGTTCTAACGAAGTCAGTTGGATGTATTCTTTCCTCTTCAGTGCAAACCCTCTTCAAAGAGAGAAAAACTTTGGATTTTTTCCTTCTGTTCCCTAAGCTTCATACGTATGCAATACGTGATTCTTGGTATTTTTGATTCACCCTCATTTCGTGTCTTCCCTTACTATTTAATTTTTTTTTTCTTGAATTCCCTGTTGGATGATTGTATGTATGCAAGGGAAGGAAGTACGGATTGGCGTTAAGATAGATCGTTGAGCGGAATTGAGGTAACATTTTTTTCTGTATTTTCGTTAGGAGAGAATGAATGTCATGACTAGCTGGGGTGAGCTTTGCCGGGAATTTACGAAGGCATCTAAACTATTTTTTTTTTCCTTATTCAGTCATTGCTATGTGCTTCCCACGTTAGGAATGCAAATATAATCTGCAAGAAAATTTCCAGTTTCCAACACAGCATAATGATGTCAAGTAGCACCTATCATACTAAGGAAAAATGAATATGTAAATTGAAAAAGAAAGTAAGCAGATATTGGCATGGGTACGCGTACACATTGTGCATTTTAACTGTCTCATTGTTATTTAGTCCATACGTTCCTTGAAGGTTCTAAATTTAATATTGTAATATCAAGTTAGCAGAAACAGGAGGTACTATTTTTATATTGATTGTATGTAGGCTTAACAAATATCCCAGATTCATTTTGACGAGAGATAACATATATCCAGTATAAGGGACATCACTAGAGAAGTTGTCCAGTTAATGCTTTCAGAAACTACATAAGATGCAATTTGAATTTTCATTCCTCTCTCTTATAAGATTCTTCTAAGTATGAAAGCGTAAAGTCATCAGCAAAAATACATACTTTTCTCCTGCGCTAGGTATAGCTCTCCAAAATATTGTGCCATTCTTGCTACTTAATAGCCCTTTGTGCATGTTGTGCCGGGTTCGATTCCCGATGAAAGAGCACAAAAAATTAATTTCCCAATCATTCACTTTCATTAGTCACCCGTTTCCTTTATCTTACATGGCATATTCGTGGGACTTTTTAAATATATTTTCCAAAATATTGTAAGTGCCAGAAAGGATAGAAGTAAACTTTTCATCTGAACTTGCTTATATGTAATAACTAGAATAATGTTCGTGCATTTCTTTCTTTTGAAGAAATTGCACTAACTATATTACAAGGAGCAATTACTTGGGCTTTTTCCCTTATAAAGTATACAATCTACACCATTGCGAAACGGTTGGGTTGCTTATCTCTAGGGATGCGCACGAGACAAGATTTGAGGCTATTTCGTCTCGAAAATTTGCTGTAAAAGCGATGTCTCGACTCGAAAAATGTATATTTCTCTATTGGAAGAGCTGTGTCTTGACTCGAATTCTGTCAGGAAAATTGTCTCAGCTCGTCTCGTGCGCATCCCTACCTAGCTCACAGGCACTATACTTCGCTTTATAATATTTGTGTAAATTTCGACCCCAGAATCCGTCCTCAAATCGAAAAATTGACATCGTATGCGACTAGATCTGATAAATATTATTTGTATACAAAATATAGTGGCTCTGGGCAGGGGCGAATTCAGGAGAGGAAACTTTCTTATTTTATATATAAATAAAACTCTTCCCAAAGTTTGGAACTCTTAAAAGTAGCTCTAAGTAGCAGTATTAACCCCTCCCCCAGAAGTCTGTCCTGGATCCGCCCCTGGCTCTGGGTGACATTTTTCCATGCGAAAATCTGAGAGACATAGATAGATAGATAGATATAGATATAATAGTATAAATGTGTGTGTGTCCACCTATCTATCTATCTATCTATATATATATATATATATATATATAGTGGCGGATCCAAGGGAGAGGCTATAGGGGCTATAACTCCCCCCCTTGACGCTCAGATATACACTGGATAAAATGGGCTTCAATCCTGCTTTACATTGGATAAAACGGCAAAATATGGTTCAGCCCCTCTCTTGATCATATCCTGGATCCGCCCCTAATAAATATATATATATACAATATAAAGTCAATAGTTAACGCTCTCGCCTTCGGTGCGAGCGGTCCCGGGTTCAATTGCCGGTGGGGGCACTCGGTCGAAAAAGTGTAAAACGCTTTTTCAGACCAGCCACCCTGAATGGGGTTTTCCTGGGCGTTTCTCATTCACACAGGCACATGTCAGAGTGGTACCTAACTTATAGGTCCCACGCTGCTTCCTTCCTTCCTTCCCCAATTCTTTCTCCCTTCCGTTTCCCCGGATATTGTGCTCGCCGAGGGACATCATCCCTCAAAACGTGACGGGCTAAATGGCCTTAGATGCCGACAGTCCAGAAATCTAAATCCTAAATCCTAAAGTTTAAGCCGGTGACTAGTCACCACGTAGGGCATACTACTATAGGTATTAACATAGAATTTGGAGAGAATACTCGTTATGTTATGAAAGCGAGAGATACCAAAGACTTGGGATTTTGAAACACCCATCCTAAGGGGAGTAAAGGGGGGGGGGGTGTTCGAGAGATAAAACACGGCATGTAAACTTTTCACTAGAAACAAGGGAACGCGTATTTTAGCGTTTTCGAAAATTTCGTTCCAAAGTGGGACATTTACAAACTACTCAAGTTTACCTGTTTAATCAGAAAGTGCTGAATGCGAGAATTCGCTTAAGTTCGAGATATGAAATTCGGTATAGGCCTGTATATTTATTTATTCACGAACTGCCGAATGTAGGGATTCGCATAGATTGGAGATGTAAAATTCGATATATATAAACTCTATAAATTTCGCTTCTAAGGAGGAAAAGTTGGATCATTCTTTATTGATATAGTTTCCAGTTCGCCTAAGTTGATGTGAAATTTGGTTTGTAAACTCTTCGGGATCAATTTCTATAATTCTCTTTCTTTATTTTCTTTATTCGCAAAGTGCTGAATGTAAGGATTCACTTAAGTTAAAGATGCACATTTCGATATTTAAACTCTTTAATCCAGTGGTTCTCAAACTTCTTGATATTGCGACCCACGTTAAATAATAAAGTATTTTGTGGCCCACTTACTTTTATTCAAATACGCATTGGCATTCTACGTAATGGTGGTGTTTTTCAAAGCAATTAAATTTTGTAAATCATGTCTTTAATTCCAGTTCGTTTAATATCAGTCCGTGTAGATGGTTAACACGAAATTTATTTCGGGATGATGTGAATACCCTGAGTAACCACAAATGTTACAAAGTAGAGCTCGATGCTTAAATTTTAATAAATCAAAATTTATTTGATTTTTTTTTATGCCTATCGTAAATATCTCAATTTCAAATTAAATTGTAATGTAAATTTATGAATATAGTGACCCTATCGGTACAAGAATATCAGTCGGTACATCGAGCAAGTGTAATGTAAATTTCTTTCTCAATAACTGTTACCTGTTAAATTAACCGCACGCGAAAAAAGGGTTAAAGTGTTTCCATAGAAATATGAACATAGAGCTAACACTACTCCCGACGCAATGTCCTACCCCGTGATAGATTTTGACTCACCCACTTCCTTTCTATCGTAACCCAGCATATCTACTAACTGTACAAGAGGGCAGGGCTCTGAGTAACCACTTATTCTTCACTTAATTAACAAACGCTTCCAATTTTCAGTTTCTGAATAGTACTTCACAACATGTTTCTGCATCAAAATAAAATTTCATAATTAAAAGGAGAAACTTCACGCCACTCATCAAAAGGCAAGCCGGAACCCACCAATGGGTCACGACGCACATTTTGAGAAACACCGCTTTAACCTTTTCGGATCCTGGCATTTTGGGCTATTTTTTAGACTTTCAGTCAAGCAGCTACTGCATCGTCACTATTTATCCTAGGATCATGGTTCATACCTCATTCTCTTCAAAATAGAGCAGGCTTTCAAATGGTATCACTTCCATGCCCATACCATATGCCAGGAGAGGGAAAATTGATGTCAAAGGGAAAATTTTGATGGGAAAATATTTTTCCAACTTTGGCCCCCCCCCTGCCCCCCCTGTGTGAACGTAGAGACCTCCAAAAAATCTGATGAATAGAACTTGGTAAACTAAATATGTGTACCAAATTTCAAGTTTCTATCTTGAATAGTAAGGGCGGGAGAAATTTTATCAGGAATACCCACCATTCCCAAAACGACCGCAAAACACCATTATCTCAGGGAAAAAAATTCCTGAGACATCCCTAAATACCCTAGGGCCATGTTTCGCCCATCATTCTCTTCAGAACAGAAGTGCCTTTCTGACGGTATGACTCACGTGTCTCTATCATGTATGTAAAGAGGGAAAATCCCGAAGAAAGGGATTTTTGGGTCTAAAAATCCCTTTTTTCAACTTTTGCCCCTCTGGACCCCCCCCCCCTGTTTTTACGCAGAAATCGGAAAAACTTCTGGTAAATACTACTCGGTGGACTGAATGTTTGTGCAAAATTTCAATCTTCTACGTGAAAAAATAGGCCTGCCAGAAAAAATTTCCCTACCATGCCCCACTTTTACCCTATACAGAAGTATATTTGAATAAAAATTCACTGAGACGGCCTTAATTACCCTAGAATAATAATTCGACCGTCGTTCTCTTCAGAATGGAACTGCCTTTCAGACGGTATGACTCACGTGGTCCTATCATGTATGTGAGGCGGGAAAATGACGAAAAACGGGATTTTTGGGGTAAAAATATCCCTTTTTTTAACCCTTTGCCCCTCTGGTCCCCCCTGTTTTAACACTGACATCGGAACAAAAAAATCTGGTAAATACTACTCGGTGGACTGAATGCTTATGCAAAATTTCAATCTTCTACGTTCAAAAATAAGCCCGCCAAAAAATATATATACCGACAATGCCCCATTTTTCCCTATATAGAAGTATATTTTTTAAAAATTCCCTGAGACATCCCTAATTACCCTAGGATAATAATTCGACCGTCGTTCTCTTCAGAATGGAACTGCCTTTCAGACGGTATGACTTACGTGGTCCTATCATGTATGTAAGGCGGGAAAATGAAAAACGGAATTTTGGGGGTAAAAAAATCCCTTTTTTTTTACCCGTTTGCTCCTCTGGTTCTCCCCCTGTTTTAGCACTGACATCGGAACAAAAAATCTGGTAAATACTACTCGGTGGACTGAATGTTTGTGCAAAATTTAATCTTCTACGTAGAAAAATAAGCCCGCCAAAAGTATTGAACATAGGCTTAGAAAATGAGAAAAGAAATTTTTGACTTATGACGTCATCACCTCCTATGTCTGGATGCAGGACGGTCTGAAACCATACGTAATGTCTTCTACAAGGCCTCTGGACTTGGAAAACAAAAACAAAAAAAACCGGACGAAAAAGCTCAAATAGAAGAGAAATAACGCAATGTACCATGAAAAACGCGTATGGTGCAAAATTGTACCATAGGATCCCCAAAGGGTTAATCTATTATATAAAAATGGAAAATATTCTATTTGTGTTCGAATCATGGGAAAGAGCTGAACTGATAGAAATGATTTTTCTTCATATAGTTATCACTAGAGCAACCCACATTATGCTGTATTTTTTGTTTAATTATGCTTTACTTCTTCCAAACTATGCTTTATTGTTAATTTCGATCATTGTTTTACATTAATCGAGTATAACGAATAATATTTACTATACATTAAATATTCTACATATCTTTATCTATTTATTAATATTTTATGTAACCAGTTTCTTTCATATTTAATTAACTTTCTTCTTAATGCACTGTAAAGAGATGCTTTACTCGAGTCAGTTTTTTTTTTTTTAAATCATTTGTGTGCGCTTTAGAGGTGCATATATACATAAAGGGAAAATAAAAGATGCCACCAAAAAGTACAGAAAGTGCTCAAGTTCAAGAGATACACATAACAATATAGTGTGGAGTTCTTGTGTACTATTCATTGTTGGCGGAAAGTTTTCTTCTTTTCCTTTTATCTTTTCTCCACATCAAAGGATTACACCGAAAAGTTTACAGAAATTAAAATAAGCTTTTCACTGTTGCATTATAATGTTCTCAATGATTTTGCATTGTAAATATTGCAGTTAAACAGAATTTTCCAAGAATTGTGCTATATGTTTTAAATTATGCTTTATTTTCTAAAATTATGTTTTTTTATGTTTCTCAAATTAGTTTCTTCTGAACCCTTACACAACCACAAGCATGTTCAAGATACCAACCATATGTGTAGATTGCTATTATGCTTTTTATGCTTTTGGGTTGATCTAGTTATCGCCTACCTGCAATCGTTTATTATAATAATAATAATTATTATTATTATCGTGTTCCTTTGATTAAAATGCGTGTTATAAGGGAGTAACGGACAAACAAAATTTACGCGAAAACTTGAGTATTTCACAATCCTTTCAAGTTAGGAAGATGATCTTTTTATATAAACTACTCATTAAAAATAAGTAAATCCATGGCTTTGCGTTTTTGAAAGGGAAGGGGGAGGATACATTTTCAAATTTCTTTCTTCATTTAAATGCCGACTAAAATCAGGGAATTCGTGTTATTATTCAGTTCAAAATCTTTTGTTGTCGCGAATCCTGTCGAGGAATTTGAAATTTAAAATATATAAAACGATAATCGTGCCTGTTGTTTTGTATAATCGTGAAACATGGTCGCTTACTCTGAGGGAAGAACGTAGACTGAAAATGTTTTAGAACAAGATCCTGAAACTAATATTCGTTCCTAAGAGGAACAGGAATCGGGAGGCGGAAACATCATAAGAAAGAACTGCGTAATTTATACCGTTTACCAGTGGCGTATTTAGGGAGGTGGCTTCCGGGCTTAAGCCCCCCCCGAAATCTTACTTAGTATAGTAAAGTAAATGAAATATCTTGCAGAATTTTCACATTTCCAGGCAAAGCCCCCCCCCGAAAGTTAGCAAAGCCCCTCCCGAAACAAAATCGTAAATACGCCACTGCCGTTTACCGAACATCGTTAGGATCATCAAATCTAGGAGGCTCAGGTGGGCAGGCTATGTAGCCAAAATAGAAAAAAGTAGGAACGCTTTCGAAGTTTTAACTGGAAGTCCAATCGGAAAACGACTATTATGAAGATCTAAGTGCAGATAGGAGGACAACATTAAGATGGACTTTGCATAAATGGGAGTACAAAGTAGAAACTGGATCCAGTTGGCTAAGGATAGAAATCGATGGAGTTTTTGCGAACGTGGCATTGTACTTCCGGGTTCCATAGGACATACAGTTATAGTTTTCTTCACATTGAATGCGATGCTGCCTGTTGTTGGTGATCGAATCACGAGGCAACAACAACAATTGAAAATAGTACCTATCTTAAGTGTTTATTATGTTAATTTGATTTAAAAGCGTATTGTGAAGTAGATAGGACTTCAGTATTTCTGTCAAAAATATATTATCTCATGAGTCCATCAAGTTAGGTAGATGAAACTCAAAAAGGTCTTCATTTTCTGTAATTGCCGTCTTTACATTGAAATCAACGTTGTCTTTTGTGTAACCGTATCAGGGGAAAACGGTTTATCGGTTTGAAATTAATTTTGGAACATAATTAGTAGCTAACTCAAGCTATGATTTTATCATGTCACTTTTGTTAAGGAGGTATCCTAAGGGGGATTGGGGTTCAAAATTTCTGCGAAAAATAGAGTATCTAATGTTTTTTTTTTATCACACTTTCATCAAAACGTGTATCCTAAAGAGGTTCGAATATTTTCCATAAACCTATTCTTCCGTGCGAAGAATGGGCATTTCAGCAAGTAATGTATAATTCAATTAGTGTATATAGGCCTAGTTTTTCTCTTGGAATTTTTCAGTCTTTGCATCTTAAAAGTAGTAGGAGAGAAAAGTACAGTATTGCAGGTAATTAAAATAAGAAGAAACTGATTATATTTTGTTTCAGTAGGGAGTGTATTAAGCTTAAGTATGGTGAAAGCAACACGAAGAAGAGGAGAAAAATAGTATCATAGATAAGCAGTATCACAATAGGTAATTCGTACGTTCGACAAAAAGATTAGGACTGTACTTTATTGAGGTTTCTCAGTTTGTTACAAGTAACATAACAGTGATTACAGTACTTCAGTAGATGGTATGATCAGATTTCATTTTGTTTAATTATTGTGTTCTGTTTTCTTGTTGTGTTTTACCGCAAATTTTCACAATCAGCTCAATACCTTCTCAAAAGCCACATATGCTATAACAACGACATTCGTAGCGTAAAATTGATGCGGTGAAATTTTCCTCTGTACGTTTTGTACCTAGAGCGGAATTATTATCCGGTTCTCTTTAAAACCGCAATTACATCTCATCGCTCAACTGCTCTATTCACGAGAAGCCCTCTCATTAAAAATATTGGCTGTAGAAATAAATGGTGCTTGGACTAGTAATAACTCCGCGTAGTGTGTTCGTTTTGATTAACATGGGCTATTTTTCAAATGTACTCCGTTGGTACAGTGGTTAATTTAACAAAATGCACTCAGTAAGAAAAATAGGTTTATTAAATAGAACATCAATGTCAGTATTCCCTTTCGTACTCACACACTAATCAAGTTGGGAGTCACTTGTTTATCCTCTTACTTCACAGTTTTCGTGTAATGATGGATGACTTAATTAATACTAATGAATTAGAGCTGTACAAAATTAAATTCTGCAACTAATTCTGCTTAGTAAAAAAATGAAAAAAAGAAAAAAACAATGCAATACATCATTTTGCGTACATTGCTTCTATTTCTTGTAATTACCCATGCCAATGGGATACTGTACTGCTCTCTATGCCCTGTTTGATATGTTCATTTCTTCGTCTTGTATTTCTTTGTAATTTATCCATGATCTGTAAAATGACACAGGAAACTTCTTGATGGGAGAGATAATAAAATCTATGTATAAAAAAAAAAATCTATAAAATCTGTGTAATAGCATACTTAGAGTCTATCTCAGAAAATCGTCTTCCTCGCAGTTTCTTTATCATTCTTTTTATATTATTTCGTTCTTTTTATTTGATGAAAAATGAATAATATAATGGAATACCACAGCGACAAGGCATTTTCCAAGGAACAAAGTTTAAACGATTGAGTTTTACCGTTGTGTTGTATTTTATTTCTATTTATACTAACTTTTATTTGTTGATGCATATTGCGGATTTTAAATAATTCAAATTACTAACGGGACTTATTTATTGTCAACTGATACACATAATCTTTACTGCGTCAAGTGTCACTTGCGTAATTTCTGTGTGTATGACCCATGTGGATGCGGAGCAGGGTTACTTGGCTCGGATAGAAACCTGGATAAGGTTCTAATTGCAGTTTAAGCAGTAGTTTCCCGTCTCATGTAATCTAGCTCTTAAAGAGGTGCAAAAAATACCATCAATTGAACTAAATCCGTTATACGTGATAATAGAAAAAAATTGTTGAGGTACTGCGAGATATGTGGATGAAATATAATAGTAACGACTCCCCCCCCCCCCGCCCAAAGTACTAATAATCATACTCTTTGTATCATTCATCAATAATAGTGCTTATTACGGGATTCTTTTTCCGGAGTTCTTGCCTTTTTACAAAACAAATCTAAGCAGGGTACAAAACTCAGTGGAGCAAGGATGAAGTTGCCCAGTTTGGTCTCCTCACCTAAAATTTATGAAAATTCTGCCGTTACTGGCAGGCTACTTGCTTCAAATCGAAAGGGTTTCATGTACTATAGCCTTTATTTAATCTATTCGTTTTGACGCAGGAGTTACCTACGTTAATCCGTTTTAAGAATTTTAAGCATCTACTCCCATGTTTAGTATCTGGCATCATATCTCCTAGTATATGATTAAAATACAGTTAATTCTCAAACTACGTTCCAACAATTTTCTCTTTTACTTATTTGTAATACTATTTATCTTTCTTCAGTTTTTTGCAGCACGATCTCATTGGTTTCCTGTTCCACTCAGCAAATATTCTTGAGAGATGTAAACATTAAATTTAATAATACGAGGAGTATGTGATAACTCCACGAGTTTTCACGAAATGGCATTGGGTTCACGTTCCATTTTGTAGTTGAAGGTGACCACCTTTTATAAATGAATTCGAAGAATTTCAAGTGTATTTTGTATGTTAATAGTGTTGTTGATAAGAGTTCTAAACCGGGAAGTGTGTTTAGTATTTGAAGTGGAGAAAAAGTAGATTTTATATAGTGATTGATTAAACACTACTTTTTGCGAGGGAAAAATATGACACAAACTAAAGAAAAGTTTGAAAAGTACAAGGCGCGACAAAAAATCTGATTACGTCTTTTTATTAGTAATAACAACACACTTCTTACCCAACATTTGTGCACATTTATTCAGTATGTTGGGGCGCATGTACATTTAATAGACATTTAAAAGATCTTGAAAATACAGTCCTAGGTTTTGGAGATGACGTCTTCCAAGTGGTGTCCATTTTTCGCCATATACTCTTCAAAACTTCTGACAAAGCTATGAAAACCATTCCCCACCATTTGCTTTGGTATGGCAGCAATTTTTTTTTGCGTATGACCTCTTTAAATTCGTCCTATGTGCGCTTATATATATATATATATATGCCAGAAGCGGCTCGATACCATAATCTGAGGTAGTTCTGCACAGTTTGTTTTATATATATTGAATTTCCCGTTCGCAGTTGTAAAATGTGCAAACACGAACCAGAATAAATTTTTAGCACTCTAATCGTTACAAATGACAATTATTGGAAATTAACAAATATATATATACAACTTTACTGTATCATACAACCAAAACACTATTGTTTTGATTATTGCGTGTCAGTGGCGTATTTAAGATTTTGTTTTGGGAGGAGCTATACACAACATATGAATAAGCACTTTATTTTTTCCTTTTGGATGCCCACAAGTTTTAATGAATTTCGGGAAGCTTGAGCTTGATAGCTCCCTCTAAATACGCCACTGTTGCGTGTAACAAACTTCCCTATCCATATCGTAAAAAAAAAAAAAAAAAAAAATACATGTTGTTTTCAGATACATAAAAATTTCGGATTCACGTAATGTCTACAGGCAGAAATTATATTAATTCTACTGATAGATGAAGTGCCGTTCTCTTGTTTTTGATAAAAGTGTTCAATATAATCGTTGTGCGTTTTAAAAATAATAGCATTCTTTGTTCGAGTTTGTTCAATATTTATGATAAATATTGTAAGGTAAACAATATTCTTACCATTACTTCCGTGAAATATTTGTTACAACAACGTTTCTCTTCATTAACTTATGAAGAAAAGCTTCAGATTAAGGAAAAGGTAGGTTTCTTCAATGACGTAACTAAGGGGCGCCGGATTGGGGGACACAATACTAGTAATATTTATTTTCACTATAAAGCAAGGAAAATAATTTCAGCAACTAAAGGAGGTATAAAAAGGTACCTCAAAAACTTAACAGGACAACAACGACTCACCAGTTTTTCCATCATATCCATAGAGCATAAGTTAGCTTCAAAGCTAGATTTTGAGAATATTATAGAAACGTTTGCAGCCAAAAGGACCCGCAAAGTAAGCGGTTTAGATCCAGCTTTTTGTTTTCATTTAACCTACGTCGATTTAAGATATTTGTAAAATGTCGGACTAATAATTCTACTGAATTATAGATATCTTAATTTATCGTTTGTAAACGAAGCCAATTTGACGTATATTCTGATGCAAAATGTTCTATTATTCCATCATTAAAGTTCGGTATCCTTCCCTTTGTGCGCTTTCATCCCTCTCTTTGACCGTGCGTAATCCTCACTGAAAAGAAGACAAGGAAATCAGGTCATCACATTCGTGTTATCACATCCACATATCCAGTTATTTCTGCTGTATGTATCTTTGTTAAAACGCCTAATGTAAGTTTTGCTGCAACTACTACTCAAAACTTCGAAAAATGAAATGAAATTTTTGAGTTTTACGTCCCACGGTTATGCCGGTTAGGCTAAAGGAGACGGTGATGATGAGTAATGAATGAAATGGTGGAATGAAGAAAGTGGGAGGAAACGGGAGAACCCCGAGAAAACCCACGCACACGGTGTTTGTTCAAAACTTCGAGTGTTAAATCTGGAAGAGGCTCCAAGAATTCGCCGTAGCGCCTTCCCCCTGACGAACCAAACCAAGACGCTCCCCGACAACACGTGATATTGGCATCACACAGTAATTCTCTTATTCCATTTTTTCTTCAAGTGGCAAAGCTTGATTTCAAAATTGCAGTACATAATTTAATTTTTAGTAAAAGATAAAACTCAAAACTAATTGGTATTTGGTTGCCAAATAATCTGAGAAGAGCATCCTTGACATACTCTTATAGTCTTATAATAATAGCTTCAAATCACAATGTTTATTATTATTATTATTATTATTATTATTATTAATATTATTATTATTATTATTATTATTATATTAGAAAGTGTGTATGTGTAGAATGAATCAACAGTATGTTGCTTCAGAATAGAATATTTAATTATGCTAAACAGTCAAGCTGTTGTCTCGAGTATTATAGTCAGACATTTTACAAATATCTTAAATCGACGTAGGTTAAATGAAAACACAAAAATCTGGAACTATACCGCTTACTTTGCGGGTTCTTTTACCTGCAAACGTTTCTGCAATATTCTCAAAATCTAGCTTTGAAGATAACTTATACTCTATGGATATGATGCTAAAATGGGTGAGTCGTTGTTATCCTGTTAAGTTTCTGAAGTAACTTTTTATATCATCTTTAGTTGCTGAAATTCTTTTCTTTGCTTTATAGTGAAAATAAATATTTACTATTATTGTGTCCCCCAGTCCGGCGCCCCTTAGTTACGTTACTGAAGAGACCTACCTTTTCCTTAATTTGAAGCTTTTTTTTTTCATAAGTTAATGAAGAGAAACGTTGTTGTAACAAATATTTCACGGAAGTAATTGTAGGAACATTGTTTACCTTACAATATTTATCATAAATATTGCACAAACTCGAACAAAGAATACTATTATTTTTAAAACGCACAACGGTTATACTGAACCAGTCAAGGATGTTATAAATAGAGGATCTGCCCATATGTATCTTCATCCTATTAAATCGATGAAGCCAAAAACAACCGAGCATCGACACGTCTGATTGGCTACTCCCGTTTCTGCCATTGCTTGATTGGATACTTTCGTTTCCGCCATGATTGTTGGCTCAAAACATAGCGATCCTATTGGGCGGAGTGAGCAGAGTAGGGGTGGCGAAACTGTAACGTATGGCTTCAAGATTTTGTTGTAAGGGCAGATCCTCTATTTTATAAGATCCTTGGAACCAGTATTGTTAAATTCAGAATAACAGACTTCCCACCCAAAGCTCTGTATTTTTAAAACACACAACGGTTATACTGAACCAGTATTGTTAAATTCAGAATAACAAACTTCCCGCCCAAAGCTCTGAAATTTCCCGATCGCTTGCAAAACATTCCGCCAAGAAAGAACATTAATCATTAACAATTAATTAAACATTATATTGATAATTTCAAATTAAAATCAAATAACTATGAACAATCAGTCAGAAGTACATCTTTTCCTTTAGTTCGGTTTATAAATCCCTCTTGCTGTTCTAGTTCTTTTGACCTTCGAAGACGCTTCCAATCCAAGTATTATTCCATGTACAAAGAGATGAAAACAAGGAGTAAGAAAAGAGACGACATGAAAAGGGAGAAAAGTTGACAGAATTTCCCATTTTTAACCAGAATTTCCGGCATTCTCATCAATGCTAAGAATTTCCCGCCGGCTAATTTTCTATACGCTCCCACGGGCAATCGACCTGGGACCACATGAAGTAGAAACACACGCACTGGCCATTAGACCAATGGGGACAGTTCTTCGCACGCCGAGAAAAGGTGTGTGTGGAAAATATTTCAGTCCACATCTTGCTGATAGAATTCGCGTTTCAATGAAAGTGTAACGATAAAAATCCGAAATATCACCCTTTTCACTCCCCAAGCCGATGGGTGCTGAACTTAGACTTAAATAACATCAGGAGTGTCACTATTCACCTGAGTGACCTGGACAACAATGGCCTAACACGTATTGATCGTTTTTAGTTCTTTTTACATCATCTACTTTCTACCCACATCTTTCATCCTCTCGCTCATATGCGGATGAATTTGAATTTAAATGGCGTCTGCGGAGCTATCTTAGTAGCTCCACTAGCTATGGATTAGACGATAATATTGGTCATTTCAGGCTCGGACTGGCCAGGGCAAGGGGGCAGGGATCCCTGCCGGGGCCCTCTCTCTCTCTTGAATAACATATAAAGTAAGATAAAACATGTATGCTGTGTTGGAGCATAGTTATTCGCTGTAGTTTGTTCGGTTCCCAGAGTTCGATGGCTCAATGAAACTAACAATATTATAAATTCCTGTTTAGTGCCCTTTGTTTTTTGCCTAATAAGAATATATTTCAAGAGTATGAAGAATGGGGCCCAGCATCATATTGTCTAAATGCGATTTGGGGCCCCATGAATGCCAAAATGAGCAGACTCTTATAAATGGGGCCCTATACCCCCCAGTCCGAAAATGGGTCGTTTTCGATTATTTTTACATCAAATCTCTTTCCCATCGCGTCTCTCACCGCCATACCGATGAGGGGCGAATTTGAACGCAAATGGCATCAGGATATCACAATTCATCTCAGCGATCTTGATATATATGTATTATACACTAATATCGATCATTTTCCGTATACCCCTTTACCGCCCCATCCCTCACTCACCATGTTTAGACTTAAACGGTTTCGAGAATACCCTATTCATCTCAGTGATCCCCAAAGCTAGGATTAAACACCAATATTAGTATTTTTTTCATAACACCCCTTCTCATCCCCGTCCCTCACTACTCATCTCATGACAGTAATATAATTATAACCTAATTTATGTCATGGCCTACTCATGCACTAAAATCATCAAGTTGGATGCAGTGGTCTAGGAATTGGCCGTAAAAGATTCTTACATTTTATTTTTATTTATATAGAGAATTCCCCTCCCCCTTTAAAACGGAAATTTCTAAAACTCTCGAACATGTATCCCCTTATTTTTTAATGAGAAGTTTATATACTGAGTTTCATCTTTCCAACTTGACGGAATCGCATAAATTATGACGCTCTCTCAGGTAATGTATTTTAATCAAAGTAACACGATAAAAAAAGCCAGCAGAGCTAGCCAGCAGAGAACAATCAAAACAGTCCATTTCAGAAGAAAATGTGCTCTAAAAGAAGGCAAGAACTGTTCCATCGGTTGGCGAAGTGACCACGCCGACTTTATTATTATTATTATTTATTCCTGTTGCATCGTTTCCATGGATTACCTCGAAAAGGGTAACAACACTATTATAGGTTAGAATTATTCCTCCTTATTATATAATTTTCACAAAGAACTTATGAAAAAGTACACCCATTTAGTGCAGAAAAATTAATAGGGCTGCCCTCACCTGTGCAATTGCAATAACTGTGAGCTTATATCTTTTCCACCATATTCCTCAGATTTAGCCTTCTCTAAATTTTTTTCTCTTGAGAGATGGAATACCTGATTCAGTGCAAGAAGATTTACACCATGAGGAGATTATGTTTCACATAAACGCCTATTTTGCAGCGTTTGATAAATCCTATTTTTTTGGAGGGCTAAAAGGTTGATAAATTGGACAGTGTATCGAGCTGAAAGGAGACCATATTGAAAAATAAATTGATTTTCATTACGAAATGCTATTCTTTAACTTCGAATTTGCTTATCAAACGCTTTTTATATGTATTAAAAGTATATAATCTAAGCAGTGGATGCTTAGCACTTTTCAGACTTTAGCAACCGTTTGAAGAATATACATTGTTCTTTACTCTATATTTTCTTCTTTGTTTGTTTCTTTCTTTTTTTATTTTTTATGTTGCCTTTCTTGATATAAAAATTAGAATTGAATAGTATAGTATTTGCTAGTTCAAATTAAAAATAATACCAATGAGAATGCGAAATAAGTACAATGAATAATTGTTTCGAAATGTATTATCCGGTGACATAAAACTAAATTTCAAGATGCGAGTGCCACAGGGTAATGTGATTCTGTAAAAACAACAACGAAAATAATAATAATAAAAAAAGTATCTCGTCGCTATCCGATGATGATAATCCGTTTCTATGGCAACGAAGAGCCTTCTCACTGATGTGCATCAAGGAAGCTCTTTTCTCTCGGTTTTCCGATATGTACGAATCAACAGATGACCCGGAAAGTTCATTGGTGGGGAAAATAAATGATAAATGGTTCCAGTGTCGAAACAGAAGGATGTAACCACCATTAAAAAGGAAAAAATGAAGACAAGGTTTTAGTAAAATTTTAACTGTTGACCATTTTAATGTACTCTTACTGAATTTTTGAATACTTCAGTGTTATTTTTTCGTTTTTAAACAATATTATCATCCGTATAAGAGCCCACGGATGATAGTGTTTTCATTATTTCTACGAATAATCTCTGGCTTGATCTCAGGCTTTGTAGTTGCGGTGGAAATATTTAATTTGTGATGGAATTTGTCGTTTGCTCCCACCCTCTTAATTTCACCTACGTATAATCCTTCATTATATTTATGATCCCTGTCATTAACGTATAAGCACGTTCAAGCTACAAAGTAATGGTTGTTCTGAATGTCAAGATCATAAAATATCAATAAAGGGAAAATTTTCAGTTTTTTTTTTTTCTTCCAGAAAACCTGTTTATATATAAAACTATACCACAAACCCGGCTTTTTTCATTTGTAAGCCCTGTTTCATACGAAGCCACTGAGTTGCATTACTGCTTGCGAGCATTGCTTTGAATTGGAGCTTTCATACGAAGCAACTGCAGTTGCTTCCACGAAAACAGTTGCTGCCACGTCTGCTCTAGGGGAACCGTCTCGAGCAACTGTCAGTATTCGTCACTTATGAAGAAGAATTGTCTTATATGGAAGCTTTCGCACTGGGACATTGTAGTGGCTGCCACCGCACAAGGTTGCCAATGTGTCATTTGTTAAAAAAAACTGATCAGAGATGGAAAACGCACAATTGTTTATCACTTAAAATTTACCTTGTTTTACACTATATACTAGAGTTCTTGACTTGCTTAAAACAACTATAGACTATTTCTATATATTTTGTTTTCCAAAATGTGATATCATCTCTGTGAGGAACGCATAAGATACCAGGAACAAATTGTTGCTTAGTTCTTTATATTACTAATATCTTCCATTATAATCCTGATCTTTTTATAACGTCAAATGTGATCATGGGAGCTAACTAATCGTTTATTATGTGTTGTTCTTTGTATATTAATCATCCGATTTCCAGCCACTCCTATTTCCCAAATCAAGCATTTCCGGATCTATTATTATTTATTTATTTAACCATTCAACTAGGAAAGAAATTGTTGACAAAATCAAACACACATCGATAGGATTCCCCGTGGCTAAGTGGTTAGAGCTTCGCTACTTGTGCAGGAGGCCGGGTTTTATTCCCGGTGGTAGGTACTGTGGTTTGAATTAAAGCCACGGATCTGCGTCTAATATAACCTAGTAGCCTAGGTGCTATATGTTTCTACTGTATATATTCTTGTGGCCTGGCAACCTCGTCCCACTACAGAGAAAATACGTGGATATTGAAAGATAAAAAAAAGAAAAGAAAAAAGTAGAAATGGTGTTGGTGTCTGCTACGCGTATCAGGTGGTTTATATTTCCGTTCATACTAGTAGCGCAACTCGGTGACGCAGTTCAATTGCTGTGTATGTAACATTCAAATATAGAGAAGATGCAACAAGAATACTCGTAATATCACTATAATACTGTTTTGCAAAGTAGTTTCAACGATTTTGTGCGTATTTCGTAAATCATGTTACTTAAGTTATTAGTATTCTACGGTCGTGTTAATACTTATTTTCCTAGAAAACATTAAGGGAAAATACATTAATTGATTGATATTCAATAATATTGCGATTCAGGAAGAAAGTATGATGTAATTATCGTACTGGTTTTATTTATCAGCAAAGGAGAAAAATGTTATATGTGAGTGATTTTAGGGAATCACTATGAACGATTAAGTGCGCATATTTTGATATAAATTACAATGTGTTGATACTTCGAGAGAAAATCAGGAGTACCCGTTACAGTTTCACACGCTGACATGACCTTGCATCACCACTAAGTCCACATGACGTTTGGAATGTAAGCCATGTAAATTCTAATAATACCGTAACTTATACATTACATCACGATTTTAGACAGTATTACTCAAAGTTCGTGTCTTATTACTCAAAGTTCGTGTCTTATAACTACTTCTGGGGTAAATTGTAAGTGTGGGTAATGATATTTTTCATTTGGTTGTATTAGAACAATCGCCACAGTTTTCCCACTGGTCTAGGGTTACCCCGCACGCCTTTGGTGCACAAAATCCGTGGTTTCCAGTGGGGAAAGCATTCAACACATTACGCTAGTTTGGATTTCACTTAAGCTATAGGTCCATGACGCACATTCAATTTCAATCAACAGCAATAGTTGCTGCGGTATACTCTAAACTGTAAGTAGAATTTTCGTCCAGCAGGCAGGTAATTCCGTCTTCATATCATTTCATTTACTACTAAAATTTGTTTTATACGTGTCTACAGTACAAAGGGAATGTTCAGTCTTGAGTACGTTCAGTTGAAAGTATTATTTTACGGTGATAAGTCGTAAATAGGTTGTTTAAAAATATCATTACTCTATTTTTTTACTATCAAGAACAGTGTCACAGATCTTTACAAAAAGGTGTCTTGCTACCGAAAGTTACGAACAAAATTCGTTGAAGTATTGGTGAAATTTTACCACTGTCGCTGTTAATTTGAAAGCAAAATTTAAAGGTAGTTGGTTGATTTTTTTTTTTTTTTTTCCAGAAAAGCATGGAAGATGCAAAGCTATGTTTAAATGTAGATTTCTAAACTTATGTTTCCTACCATCATCGAATAATGTTCTCCGCAGTAAATACAAGAAGAGTAACTATTATTCCAGGGGCTGGTGGCGTAATCCTGTAATCCATTTCTCTTTAAGGTGATATGGTGCGGAACTACCTATACTGTGAGCCCCTGGAATCTTAAGGGTTGATCTTGTATGATGATCTGTGCACTCGCAACTACGCCTGATTCAAGCCTCAATTATGGTTCTGAGCCAGGGCCCTACTGGCCAGGCGGGAAACCGGGAAATTTCCCGGTGAGTCTTGAACGTGAATCGTTTTACTGGGTCTTCGTCTTCATATCGTAAGTAGCGGTATATGTGCAAAAAGGCACTTCTCGTATATAGGAGTGACGGAACGGAGGACGATAACACGTCGGGTATCGGCAATACAGTCAGCTAATCCCAGACCAGCGTTGCCAGCCTATGATGTAAAAACAGCACTTCATATGTTTCCTAATTCAACCCTTAAAAGGTTCCTGATTTCCCATTCTGCTTTATAATTTTGCTAATATTGAAGTACTCAACTAAATTGAAATCTCAAATGATGTCATAACTTGAAACAAAAGAATAACTTACATTTTACTCGTTGTTTTCCGTATAGAAAATATTCAGGCCGGATTAAAACCATTCGGGTCCCGGAGCGGAAAAATACAAGGTGGGTTCCATCAAAACTTCTATGATGGGCCCCCTTTCTCAACATGTTCAAAAGGGTTCATGAATTATATAGGAGTGACTCATGTCATGTTTTTTAAACTTTTATGGTAAAAATGTTTTCAGTAATTTTAAAAATCTTTGGGGTCCCTTGTTCACGGAATCCTGGGTCAAAAAATGAAAACTCGATCCGAGTGACACTAGTATAATAAAATTAACGAGACATACGTGATTCGGTGAAAAAAAGACGGAACAAAGAGTGTTGCGCCGAAGCCATGAATGTAATCCGTGGGAACGATTGGTGCAGACTACCGACAGTCTTTACAACCGCAACGCCATATATCGCGACGCTGTACTCTTTCTGACAGTAGAGCTAAATCTGTGACCATGACATCTGTGACTGTGACCTAATCAGGCTTGGTTATTACATCACGACAACGCACCAGCTCATTCATCACTCCTTATGTGTCATTTGCTGACGGGAAAACCAAACACCATTGTAATCCAGCCACCTTACGCGCCTGATATGACTTCAACTATATTTTTAAAAATAATAAAAACCGTTTACTCCTCCATTAATCCATTGGCATTTCGTCTTTTTCAAGGGAAAAGTTTACTTTCAGTCAAGTATCTGCCGCTTTGGCACTATTCATCCAAGTATTGTGGTTCATACGTCATTTGTTTCAGAATGAAACAAGCTTTCAAGTGGAGCCAAATTCTCGACTGTATGGCATACACCAAAAGAGAAATTTAAAGTAATTCGAGAAATTTCCTTTCAAAAAAATCACTTTCGGGAAGTTTGGCGCCCCATGAACCGGTCCTGACCTCTCGCACCCGAATAAAATTTACTTTGAAACATAAAATTTACTCTTTCGTAAATTATGCCAAATCGTATTACAGTTTCTTGAAGAGTTACGAGGGAAGAATATTTTCCGATCCTGTTGGAAGATCCAAAATTTCATGAAGAAAGCGTGAGAAAATACGAGGTGTAATACATATTTCTAAAAGCAAACACTACTCATTCGAATATCATGATTCATACGTTATTCTCTTCAGAATGAAACAAGCTTTCATATGGTATCTTACATATGTGTGCGTGACGTACATGAAAAGGAAATTTGAGATAATTCAGGAAATTTTCCTCCTCACCGACATTTCCGCTATCTGAATCAGAACTGAGTTGTTCTCTCAGTCCTTCCTCGTCCGTTTCAAATCCTTCTCGAGCCTACTGAATGACGGATTGGGACAGAAACGCCATAATTGCTTCTAATGAGATGCTATTGTAGGCCTACTATCTAACCAAGGAACTGCACGCAAATCCTAACGCCTAAACTTTTCTATAAATAACCACGCCAACCACTTAAGTGAGAATTTCAATTACTTTCCTTGTTCCAGCTTCCAAATTAAACACATTTGTAGCTGGGAGGGGGGCAAAAATTGAGTTTCGCAAAAACAGAGCGACCAACTCAGAAAAAGTCAAAAAGTAAAAACGTAACTCCGAGCTTCTCTCACAAAAACCTAACTCCGAGCACTCAACATTATGGCACTGTGAAGAAGAAACCTTTCTGACATCTATGAATAAATAGAATGCTGAAGAGGAGACTGTTTTTTATCTATGGTCATTATTGTAAACCTTACATCTGTAAAGCTTTCTTAAAACGTGACTTTGTTCCTAGTTTGACACTGAAACAATCGAATATTTGTAGTTACGTACAATTTTGATCAACGGATATTTAAATGTGACATCTCCACTATGCACGTGCTTGCTAGCCAACAATCAGTCTTGGGAAGTAACGTAACGCAAGTAACGCGTTACTTTTTAAGTAACGTTTCCTAGTAACGCGTTACATTTTTTTCAAAGTAACTGTAACGGTAACGCGTTACAAAGTTTTAAGTAACGTACCTAGTTTGCGTTACTTTTTTCGCGTTACATTTCGGATGAGTAACTACAATATATAGTGTTGTAAATAGAAAAAAAACGGTTCGTATTTTTTCAGAAATTTACGTTTTTTTTAGAAAAAAAACATTGCCTCTCGTTTTTTTTCTAAATTTCGTTTTTTTTCAAATAGTCATTTGTAATGCATCTTACGTCAATTTAAGTATGAAATATTTTTATGTAGGTGTAATTACCGTAAAATGCAACATAAATTATACGCTAGATACTGATACGCTACAAATATTTTACAATTTACATGAATATCATACCTATTAACAATTCGGGTTTCAGCAGTTTTCATCACTATCAACTAAGAAATAAAAGTATAAATGAAATTTTGTTTTTTCATGAGAGCAGGCCTTTAATAAGTACAAAAATAATGTCACGAACAGTATCCAATAACTTGTCTAAAGGTAAAAACTAATACTAATTTGCCTTATAGTATTTTTCTAAATGTCATATATAAATAATTTGTCGACTAGATATATGAGGCGTATAGTTTCTAAATCCGCCATCTCCAATTTTAAAAAAAAATGAGGTAAGTAGATTTACTGGTATTCCTTTCCATGCCCTACATGACGGTGAAAAGAGTTGTTTGAAATGTCGCCACCTCCACCCTCAATTACTGCTTTAAAGTTCAGGGTTTCTTCAAAAGCCGCCATCTACACTCAGCAGTGTGTTTGTAAACCCCATCATCTCGATTCTATTCTATTCTATGCTTTGAATTGAAGACCGACGTTAATGAAAAAAAGTTGCAAGATGTTGTTCAACTCCTAACGAAACACTTCGGGGAGAATTGGCGTGCTAATTCAAACTTAGCCATTTATGTTGATGCTGAAAAGAGACTGACTGCTTCAACAGAAGAAAGTGTAGATGAGGATTAGGCTGAATGCCAGTGTTTCGAACATGATTCTGATGAGAACTATATCTGAAAACAGTGTAAAGATCACTTTCAATCCTTTTCTTGTTGGTAAAGGTGGCATTTATTCCGAAGTTCCCATCCTGTTACGTCAGGCTATGTTAGGTTAGGTTAGGTCCCAATGGGTTAGATTAGGTTAGTGAGGTGAGGTTAAGTAAGCTTATGTTATGTTAGGAGACGATATTTCTAAACGGGCTGGGAACTTCGGAACTTGACCTGTAAATGTAGCTAACGTACTATGATTATAGCTTCATTTCTTTTTTCCTTGTTTGTGCACATTATAATGTCACCCAACAAGTTAATATCGTCGTTTAGATTCAGTTTATCTCCATCTACTGCTCTGTTCTGAAATAGTTATCAGAAATTATAATAGTAATGACTTGGAAGCAAATAAACCCCAAAAATTACTTAGGTACGTTTGATTCAAAGTCCTCCATCTCCAAAAGTTGTTTTCAAAATCCGCCATCTCCAAACTGCTTTCTGCAATAACCGAGAAATGAGATGAGAGAGATTTTTGTCATTTGGTAGTTATAATGAATGTCCAGAAAGCAGTAAAGTATTTCTAAAAAGAAAATTTTATCTCACATAATCTCTGAGTTATCAGTTTTTCCTGTTTTTCTCGAAACCGTTTATGAAGGAGATGGCGGATTTAGAAACTACACGCCTCATATATGATATGCAGAGCCGACTCTACCATATATGCAACACGTGCATTTGCGTGGAGCGGCAATTTTGGATGTTCCGGCAAAATCTGTCATAAGTAAATTGTAATATCCTATGTGATGTGGTAAACAAGCAATTCCACATCAATGTTTACAAACACCTCCACATAGTTCGGCAAGAGGATCTTCCACCAGAGGGACCTATAATCACATGCAGACGACGGCTTCTGGCCCCTCCCACGGAGCAGAAGACGACATCGGAGCACCAGCGCCACCGCCACCCAAAGGACCCTATAAATTGGATGGACGAAGGCAACTCGATACCAGTTTTCTGGAGACCCTCCTTTAGTCTGCTACGGGACTCTTGGAGTAACCTAACCCCAGGCCTCTAGTCTGCTATGGGACTACGCCTATCCCATCTCCTGGCTTAGCCTGCTGCGGGGCTCTGTCTGGGAATCCTAACCTCAGCTGCTTAGCCTGCTACGGGGCTCTGTTGGAGATCCTGTCTGCGACCTTACGGTCAAAGATCACCTATAAATCACCTTGATTCTAGAGAGATCAATTTGTATAGTATTTTGTGAAAATACTTTTATAGAGGAAACTTTTTATAATAAAAACTGTTGGTGGAGAGTCAATTCCGGACGCTCTTTTTATTAACTCCTCTACCCAAAGATCCCATATGAGACAAAGTTTTACAATATTATTTAAATTAAATATTTCTTGTTGGAAACAGACTTCATGAGGATGGTAGTTACATTTACTAAGCTGACCTTCTATTTGAATACTACATTCATAAATTAAGTTTAGGTTGCATTAGTTTAAGGCCACATGGACAATGCTAAAGCAAATGGTCGAATAAATCCGAGCACAAATTGCTTGATTGTTTCAAATACAAGAATTCAATTCTCGAATAGTAGTGAATATCTGTTCCATGTAGTACGTTATCACAGTTTTGATATGAAACTAGTCTTGTTTTTGTCAGAAACAAGTTCCTTATCATTGAAGATAGAAACAATTTTTTTTAAATGTTAGAAGATATAGAAGGAAAATAAAGAAATAAAGATAAAAGAGCTAGTTGCACTGGAATTGGAAACTTATACATTGAGATTGAAGCTCGATAGTGAATTCTATAAAAAGGATTACCATCTTTCCTCTGCAGGTGTGTTTGCTTTATCTTTCACTAACATAATAGATTAATATTTAAAGAAAAATAAACAGACACGACGGGATTGCATTTTTAGTAAGTATTTAAGCCTTTCTGAGTGCGACTGCATTTACCCTCACCTTTGTTGTTCATGCTGGAGTAGCATACTTAAAATCATGACTTTTAAGATTTGTTCTTTCTGGAGAAAGGGGGAGGCGGCAAATTATACCATTGCACGAGGCGACAAATTGACTAGGACCGGCCCTGATGATATGTACATAAAAGACATGAATATAGGATGACTCAATTTGAAGTAATACAGGGTGTTTCAAAATTAATATTAGGGTTTTGAAACTTTGTAGTATCTATTACAATTAACTTACAATTATAAATATTATATCAAATGAAAGAGCAACTCAAACAGTTTTGTACTCACGCATGTACATGCATTGTTTCTTCTGTCTGCCGTTAGAAAGAGCAAGTAGCAAAGATGGAGACTAGAGAGCAGAAAGCTTTTTGTGTTTTAATAAAGACTGAATCTCTACAGTGCAACCGTCTGTGTGAAGAATATTAAGGAGAAGCTTGTAACTACGTCTTTATCGTTTGCAGTTGCTACAGTCTAAAGCCTACAGATTACGGTTTACATGCCAATTTCGCAAGCGAAATATTCCTGCATAACAATGCAGATTTTCTGGATCGTGTCGTCTTCAGTGATAAATCGACCTTTCACCTAAGAGCTAATGTGAACACTCATAATGTTTGCAAGCTCCCTCGTGGATAAGCGGTTAGCGTACGCGCCTTCGGCGTGGGAGACCCGGGTTCGATTCCCGGCGGGAGCTCATGTGGTTCGGATTCCACGTTAATCAGTAGGTCCACGTCTCATATAGCCTCGCTGCTGAACAGGACGCTAAACTAAAATCAACTCAACTCATAATGTTTGCATCTGGCCGTCAGCAAATCCTCAGGAGATAGTACAGTTGAAACGAGACTCCCCTAAATTGAATGTGTTTTGTGCCATATGGCAGAAACTTTATGGGCCTTTCTCGCTTATCGACTAGATGTGTGCCGTGTGACGAATGAATCTCACATCGAACACTTGTAGCAAAGACTGTTTGAGGTGCTCTTTTACTTGATGCATTGCTTATAATTGTACATAAAATGTAATAAGTACTACGAAGACTTAAAGCTCACCAACAGTGTTGGAACTAAGATGTAAAAAGGAGAGAAAATTTTTCTTAAAGTTATTGTTTACAACGATATTATTATTAGTCGAACTATAACTACAAAACAACATGAGTTAGTAGTCAAAAAATGTAATCAAATGTATACTCGGTGGCCTAGGTGGCCAAAGTGGCACACACGGGTGTGTCACTTGTTTTATCCGCTCCTGTGTGGACACTAATTAAGATATCGGGATATTATTCTTGCAAAATATGGCTGGACTATAATTTATCATATTAATTTCTTTTCCTTCTGGTGTCGAATTTCCTTTTCAAATTTCACCCCAGTCAAAAATTCGAGAATTTTCTAATTTCTAATTTCCTTTACTTCTTTTTTCCCTGTAGCTTCCTTAGTTGTAGAAAGACATCCTGAAGACTTGCCAGGGAGATACCTCGGATGGATACCTAACTGTTGACATCAAATGGACGGGCCTGCGCGCAGTGTTGCCAATTAGGGAAATTTTAATTCTCCTATATTTGGGCAAAAAATTAGAAATTTTTGTTTATAAATCTGTATTTATACGTCCGAGTGCAAGTCAACTTACGCCAATAGAAAATTTGTCCTTACTTAACAAACGCAAGTACAGATCGTTACAATGGGGTAATTAGGGGGCGTACGTAAAATTCGTATTTAGGTTCTAACCCTTGATTTTTCTAGTTTTTGCCTACTTTTCTATTTACCGCAATATATTTTTGGTAATTAGAAACTTTATTCCTCAAATATCGCCATCATACTTGTAGGATATATTAGTGGTGTACCAATGTTTAATTTAAGATAATTTGCGTCTGTCTGGTAGCAGTGTTGCCAGCTACAGAAAATTTTAATTCCAGATTTTAGGGGGAAATTTTGGAAAAATTATATGTTTTGTCTCTATTATTTACCTCTTGTTCGCTATATCGGAACAAACGTACCAGTATCTGGAAGTATCGTCTTTGCTCTACACAACGCACTATAGACAGTTTCAATAGGGTAATTAGGGGAAGTACAGTTGAAGTTTACAGTAGACCTTGTTCTCTAATTGGAAAGATAACTGATTTTCTTAAAGGTAGAATGAGATATTTTTTATTGACATGCTTACTTTATTAGATATCGTCACAATACTTGTTGGATATATTAGAGGGATACCAAAGCTTATTTTAAGATAGTTTGTGTGTGTCTGATGGTAGTGTTGCCAGCTACAGAAAATTTTAATTCCAGATTTTAGGGGCAAATTTTGGAAAAAATCCCTTTTTATTTCTTTTATTTCCTTCTTGTTGACTACATTCGAACAAACGTACCAGTGTATAATAGCCTCATCCTTAGCCTACACAGCGCACCACAAACATCTTCACTAGAATAATTAGGGGAAGTACAGTTGAGATTTATAATAAACCATTTTCTGGAAATGGTAAGAAAATGGTGAATTTGTGAGGTAGAATGAGATTTTTTTTAAAATTTCATACTTACGTTGTTATATATCGCCATGATACTTGTAGGATATATTCTTGTGGTACCAAGGTTTACTTTCAGATAGTTTTCGTCTGTCTGATGGCAGCGTTTCCAGCCAAAACAATTATTACTGCTATTAGGTGAAAAATTCGGAAAATTTCCGTTTTCCCCTCTATTATTACCCTCTTGCTGGCTGCATTGAAAGAAAGGTACCACTACCTGAAAGCTTCCTCTTTGCTCTACAGAACGCACCATAAAAGGTTTCAATAAGATAATTAGAGAAGCTGTAACCTCGGCATATTTGATTTTTGGTTCTGAGGCCTAAAAAGTGTCAAAATTTCATGTGTATGACAGAATTTTTTTCCCTCTTTGAATGGAAGTCAGCGATTTCAGGATTTCACTGTACCTTGTCAACACACCAAAGATTTGTTTAGGTGACTTGAACTCATATAGCAGCAGTGGTGCTAGATACAAAAAATTTTGAAATTCGGTTAGGGATTTTTTTGTAAATTTTCACCCCTACATTTCCCTCAATAATTTCCCACCCGTTGGCAACAATGCAATGCAACTTACACCAAAAAGTACCCACTACTATTTTCTAGAAAACAAGACCTTAACCATATCAATCAAATGAATAGTTTTTGAGCAATAAGTCACTAACTGGAAATGTAGGAAAACGCCAAAAATGACCTGGGGCCGAAAGGAATAATCGCACAATTTTGCTCGTATAGGTACAAAGAAACAAATGATTTGTAAGTTACGAGGGCTTCGACTCAAGTTCTGTTGATTATTTCAATAATCTGCCATATAAATCAATAAATAATAGTTGCCAGAAAAAAAACAGACTTTTGAAAAAAAACATGAAAAAGAACGATGTTTTTTATTGAAAAAAAACTTCACAGAAAAAAAACCGTTTTTTTACAACACTAACAATATATGTATTTTTTTTTTTTTTTTCGGAAACAAATGTTTCTTTCCTGTAAGCACATTTCTCAGAATGGAACAATGGAGCATGAACGATATAGGTTACCGACAATCAGTCACCGGTACACAAAGAAACAGATAAGATCATAGTGCAACTTGTTGTTTTTGGAAGATGTGGACAGCCTCAGTCAAATCACATGTACTGATTGCAAGCACCTGGAACATTTTGTCGTAGATTTCGACAGCTCCAAATCACTACATTCAGTGAGTGAATTGCGAGTACATTGGTACCGGTAGTCTATTTTACTTTGATTGGTGTTGTTTTTATAAAGATGGAGAACGAAAATATTTTATTGTTCGAACATTTGAAAAAATAATTTTCTTAAAAGTTGAAGATGATGGTGAACAGGATTTAAAGAAAAGTGAAGCGTCTGCGGGAAATATTTATCAACAACTAGGGTGTCATAATTTACGACATACAGTAACGGGTTAATACAAATAAACTGTGTTCTGATGAGCAGACTACCTCATTACTAGAAAATAGTTTATTGATGGTATGTAATATTGTAGTTCTTTCAGATCAGTTTGCGTATCTTAGACTCCCGTTGATTATAGAGTTTGGAACAACTAGCTTTAAAAAGTATGTATCGATTTTAGTTACTGGCAAGTTTTGATTTATCCCCAGTTCATGTGTTCTCATTTTATTAGTTGTAGTGTAATGTTTCTCTATATTCCGTATTTGTAATTTTACATAACAACATTGTTATTATTATACAATTAGTTTAGCAGAATAATAATAAGCAACCATTTTTTCTAACGCATAGTTATGGGCACGAGTCAAGCTAAAACTCGACTCGAATTCAAGTCGAGTGAAAGGTAATATTCTCGAGTCGAGTTCCGAGCCGATTCACTGCTTTTGGCGTCGAGTTTCGAGTCGAGTCGAGTTTGATAAATGGCTCACTCGTTTTAACTCGCTTTGAAATCATGGCCTGATTAAACTGGAAAGCGAAAGCTATAAGAAATGTAAGCTAAACAGTAATATGGAATAATTTTAGTGTTGATCACGAGAGGGCACACTGCTCGCGTCTCGTCTCGATAGCGAGATTCCAAGAGTTTTTTTTTTTATTACAAGTTCGGCTCAACTGAGCCGAGGACTCTGGCCGACTGGTGGGGTGAGCTGTGAGCCGAGCTGCTCGAGTCGTTGACAATTCTAAACCCGGGCCGAGCAGTTTTGAAGATATTTGGCCAGTCCCCTATAACTTTTAACAATATTTGGCTCGACCCGAATACTCAACCTAGACCCTCAACCCAAATTCAGAAGCTCGTGAACAATGTCCTTGATTCCTAGACTTCACGACTACCGTCGTTGGCAATCAACTACTTTTTTAGTATTTAAATACAAACCGCCTATCTTTCATGTTTATACACAGTGTTGTGTTGTTATAAATATTAATAATAATAATAATAATAATTATTATTATTATTATTAATAATAATAATAATAATAATAATAATAATAATAATAATAATAATAATAATAATAATAATTTGTTGTAGTAGTAGTAGTATCATTGATAATAATTATATTGCCTATGTAAAATATTTGAAGAGAGTACTCGAAACTGCACACCGGATTTAGCTCGACTCGACTCGAAGCTCGACGCGAATTCGAGTCGGCTTGGAGGAAATTTTTCGAGCCGAGTTCTCGGGTGGAGCTCAAAGATGTCTGTTTCTAGTCGAATCGAGTTTCAAAGAAAACTCCCTCGAACTCGCTCGTGCCCATCCCTACGAGTAATGCAGTATGGCATTTTAGTCAATGTTACATTATATGAAAATGTTCATATAGCTGTAAAGTAAAATTTTGTTCTTGCATTTACACAAAGCGATTCAGAACGTGCAATAATAATAATAATAATAATAATAATAATAGTGGTAGTAATAGTAGTACGAAAAATTGAAGTAATAAGATTTTTTTGACATATCAAAGTTTCGGACCTAAAAGTAACGCGTTACTTTCGAAGTAAAGTAACAGTTACTTTTTTGGGGCAGGTAACGCGTTACTAACGCGTTACATTTTAAGAGAAAGTAAAGTAACTTGTAACGCGTTACATTTTTACAAATAACTTACCCAACACTGCCAACAATTGCGACTTGAAGTTCTTCCTTTATCCTTTAAAAAGTACAAGGACAAAAGAAAAAAGTTCTAAGAAACAAGGGAGCTCCCAGGCGGGAAGGGGGGTAATAATGACTCACCGTATGTCATGGAATATCAAAGAGTTAAGGATTCTGATCACATGTATTTTTAGGTTTGACTAAATTTAACAGAAAACCTGGTGACTTTCGAATGATAGCAAACTTGAAAATTATATATATATATATATATATATATATATATATATATATATATATATATATATATATATATATATATATATGAGTACTTATTTGCTTAATAATAACTGCTTATTTTACATTATTTGCTGTAGACTATGCAGTCGTATCGCACTAAAGCAAAATTATTCGCCTCTTCAAGATCTGGTTATCTTCTTTTAAGGTTTTAACATTAGCATGGATATGGTTTTATTTTTGCAAGTGTTGAGAATAATAGTATTTCAAAGAGTAAGTTTTGTTTGTTCGTTCTATAAATATAAATAGTCATTTGCCGATATAACTCTGTGTATTCCGTTTTTGTATTTGTGTAATTAACTCTGTATGCATTCTAATCCATCTTGCTTCCTACCCTTCCAAAGACCGCAGTGTAATTGATAAGAGGAAAATGTTGGTTGATTAATATTTCCCACATTAACTGACATGAAGAGTAAATCAGAGCAAACATGTGGAAGGGAGAAGAGCATCGGAGTAGTTAACTCATCGAAAGTAAAATCTTGATACGCGTTGTTTGATCATAACCATTCATTTAATATTTAACATCTGTACACTGTACTCTCATCATGAGTACCAAGAGAGAATGGTGTCCTATAATGCTGTTGTTTCTTCCTTCCAGCAAATTGACCGCTTTTGAGACCAGACAAGCTGGATACATGTTTATTCAGTATGCCTCTGTTTCATATTCTGTGCTTGTAAACGTTCATTGCTACTAAAGATTTGTTTGTGAATCAGAGATGTATGTATGTTTGCCTAGTTGCGTGTGCTTTCCAGCGTGGGTTAAAACTGTTGATGATCACCGAACTGCGTCCTCTGCTGGTATGTAGAGAATATCGACCAGAGTCAGGCAGTATACCCCTCAAGGGATGAAATGCAGATTTGCATAGATACTCGTACTTTTAATACAAAATATCAATTTATAGTAAACATGAACGAAGTTGGAAGTACACTAAGCTTGACTTATCGCCAGAAATCATGAAGATTTTTTTGTTTTGGGCTTTGGCTTTGCAATTACTTCTATGCACAAATCATTTGCATTTGAAGTACTTTTCTTGAAATATGTACTAGAAAGTGTGTTTTGATAAAAGTTGGTTTATCGTAAGACCTTGAGGCATGTTTAAAATAATTTCAGTTTGATTAAAAACTTACATAATTCATTTATAAGTTATACTTCCTAATTAAATGTAAGTGGAGGCGTGTCCTAGCGTTAAAAAAGTCTGTTTCTAAGAGGCAAAAGGGAAAATTTATATAGAGAAAAAGGGGTTCTTTCTCTGTAAGATGGAGTGGAGCAGAGTATCAGTAGCACTTAGGGAAACATCAAGAAAAGTTGTGGGAGAAATAAAAGGAAGAAGCCTCATTGACAAGGAAACATGGTAGTGGAATAAAGAAGTTCAAGCTGTTGTGAATCAGAAGAAACGATACAAAAAATGGCAGAACTCTGGCAATCAACTAGATCTTATTTTTTTATAAGAAGGCGAAGAAGAACACCAGAAAGGCAATTAGTGTAGCACAAGGCAAGGCTTCTGATAAGTTAAACAACAACCTGGAAACAAATCAGGAAGGAAGATTATATACAAGTTTTCGAAGGTAAGAGAGAGACAAAAGAAAGACATCTCGAACGTGCGCTGCCTCAAGGATAAAACGTTTTAACAAGTGAGAAGATGATAAAGAAGAGGTGGAAGGAGTATTTCCAGAAAGTTCTTAATGAAGAAAACCCGAAAGAAACTTGCGAAAATCCACCCACAAATCAGGAATTGGTTCGGCCTGTGCCCATGGTAGAGGTAGAAAATGCCATAAAAAGATGAAAAGCGGTAAAGCTCTAGGATCGAATAATCTCCCTATTGAAGTGTAAGAAAAAATAGGTAAAGAAGAAATGCAGTGATTTACTTTATTTTCAAAAGGATATTTAAAATAGGAAATATGCCAAAAGAATGGAGAAGCAGCTACATTGTACCGGCTTTTAAAAATAAAGGAGATGTGCGAGAATGTGGCAACTACATAGGGATAAAACTTTTGAGCCATGCAATGAAGCTCTGGGAGAGAAAGAGAGAGGCAAAATTGAAGGAAGAGACCGAAATAACAGAGAACCATTTTAGTTTCATGCCAGGCCGATCGACAACAGTTGTAATATGTGCACTTAAGGTGCTAATGGAAAAATGCAGAGAATACCAGAAGAACCTTCCTATAGTTTTCATCGACCTAGAGAAAGCGTATGATAGTGTCACGGAGTCTTATTTGGAGGGCATTGAAGAAGAAATGTGTTTCCAACACATACATGTGTATAATTCAAGGTATGTGTAATGGATGTAAGACAGGAATAAAGAGCGCGTGCGAACCAATATGAGTTTACAGTTAAAGTGGAACTTCATTGGGGATATAGCTTTAGCCCATAACTTTCTGCAATTGATGGACGAACTTATAAGGGTATCCAAGAGTTAGCACTTCGGAATATGCAACTTGCGGATAACATCATGCTGGTGAGTGAGACCAAAGCAGCACTGCAAGAGAAATTAGATACCCGGAGAGGAACATTGCAGAGCAAAGGGCTTAGAATTAGTAAAACCAAGACAGAATATTTACATTTTATTTTCAGGAAAAATGTAATCAAGAATACGACTGGACGAAAAAGAGGGGTAATGACGAGGAAATTAAGGTACTTGGGATGAATACTGCCCAAAATAACAGAGTAGAAGAAGATGTAAACAACAAAATTAGCAGCAGCTGAACAAAATGGAGAGAAGTGGCAGAAGTATTGAGTGACCATAGGGAAAGTAGTAACGAGACCTGCTGTATTATACGGAGCGGAATGTTGAAGGACGAAGAAGAGAAAGAAATAGAACTTGTATGTTGCGCAGTAGAAGATGATGCAGTTAATATGTAGAATGGCGCGGAATGACAAAATTAAGAACGAAATGATCCAGAGAGCAAGAAAGGTGAAACCAGTACTAGAAAAACTTCAAGAAAGTAGACTGGAGATGGTTTGGGTATGTAAGAAGAAGAACTTTGAAGTATGTAGCTCAGCTCACCGATTGGATGCTATAGAAGTGAGTGGGATTGGATGCTATAGAAGTGAGTGGGAAATGAGCACGAGGCCGGCCTAAGAAGTGAAGAGATTGTGTTAAGAACGATACGGTGCATTATGATGTCACAGTGGATATGATACAATTTAGAAACAGGTGGAGAACAGCGATCCAGAAAGTCGGGCTCACCTAACTGGGGAAAAAAGGCTTAAAAGAAGAAGAAAATTTTCTTTCTTTTTCCTTCCTATAAACATTTTCTTCCCGTGCAAAGAACCGGCACATTAGCTACTCATAGATATAGCAAAGCATGCTCTTTGTTGTTCTACTTTTACAAAGGCACGTTATTTTATGTGATTAAAGTCCTTCATTTGATTGATTCTTCATTTTTTTTCGAAGAATGTCGCTGCAACAGAACTAAAACCACATTTTGTGCAAGTTGTTTTGTTTAATTCATATTGATCCACCAGATTTGCGTTTGATTAAACCTTTATGGTACCGTATATTCTGTATGTCATGAAAACGGTTGGAATAGTATATCATTTTTGTTGAAAAATTTAATAATAATAATAATAATAATAATAATAATCATCATCTTCATCTTCATTTTAGGTATACGATCAACTATTTCATGTTTCTCTATACTACTTCTTTTCAAAAATAAAACATCTTTAAAAATAAATAAATAAATAAAACGGATATCTTCAGAAAACGAAAATACAACATTCGGAGCTAAGACATTTTCAGAAACTTAATAATCTTTAATGGCTGTTGTTGCAGTAGATACAGATAAATAAGAAATGAAAATCTGACTACCTTCTTAACTTGCTTTTTTTTTCTTCTAATTGTTAGAATATATGTATATGTTCGAAAAGGTAATAAAATGATTATATTCATGAATAGTAAGCTTTACACATGTAAAGAACTTCTCTTGTTAGTCCCACGACAAGTTGATTTCTGACAGATTCATCTCAATGTATTCATCCACTACGAATACTATGCCAAACATTGCAACATTGTCGGAGTGCTAATATTAAGACTTGAGTTGCTTTCAAAATATGTCTTTGAAATGCAAAATATATCTTCCTTGTAATACACAATTGAGAATTTTCTATGTTCCGTTGCTTATTGTCGCAGATAGGTTCTTGTCCATTTACTTTCTGTTTCGGTATTTTGTTTTTAAATATTTTTGATTTCTTTGTTTAGCTCAATAGTTATCGTGGTTATCGCATAATAGAATATTAGATCTTATACCAGCACTTGTAGAGACCCAGAAATGTTGACACACACGCACACACATAAGAAAGAAACAATTCAGTATGGCACATCAGAATATATACTAGGTTAAGTTTTTGAAGATACCACATTTTAAAAACGAAACGTAGGAAAAAGGTACCGGTAACAAAAATGTCGGTGTTGTCAACTTGGAAATTATTTCTACATGAGAAATAAAATCTTATTATGTGCAAAGCTATTCGTCAATTACTGTATATAAAAATGAGTTTATTAAAAGTATTTAGCATCTACTCTTCAGTAGCGGTATGTTTTGGTCACTGAAAAACCAGAGACTGTATGCCTTCATCAGTGAAAAACCAGAGGTGGTATGGCATACCACCGCATACCGTCTCATTTCGACCACTAATAGTACCAGAGAGAATGTTGCCCTCGGGAAGAGAGATTTTTCGTCTCGAAAAGGAGGAGAGAAATACATTTTTCAGAGTTCCTACTGGTCAGGGAAGTCAGGGAAATCAGGGAAAATGGTGCAGGTAAGGGAAGCTCAGGGAAAAAGACTGGTAATCCGGGAAAGTCTGGGAAATTTTATGAAATTTATTTTTTCCAACATTAATTGTACACCAGTTTCAATTAATTCACGTTGTTCATAATTTTGTGGGAGGTAAGTGGAATGTACGTGTGAACAATTGCTCACTATTTGTCTCAATAGAATAAATGTTATCATATGTAAATATTCATCGTTATTTATTCCTTATTTATATGTCAACGTCATCCGACACCCGTAATGAAAGTCTGGGAACTTCCTGCCAAAGGTCAGGGAAAGTTAAGGAAATAGATTTCTGCAGATCAGTAGGAGTCCTGTTTTTAAATCCGTTACAGAACGAGGAACATGACAATTGTAATCTTGTTTTCGAGACGAGAGGGAGATTTGTTGGGTTTCGTGAGCAGCATTAGTTTACCCAAGTCTTAGATCTTAAACTCCAAAAGAGAGTTAAATAATTGACAGAATAAAGACCATAAATCAATGAAAGTAATTGTACGAACACAATGAAGAGAAATGATCAGCGTTTAAAAGTATGCAGGTCATTACACAATATACTCCAATAGTAAGTATGGTTTAAATATTGTTGTATTACACTCTTTGTGGACCTCTTGTGACCCCAAAAATTTATGCTAACTTCGAAAGGAAATTAAGATGAAAATCAGGGCATAAAATTTGTACATAAATTTACAAATCAATATGAGAAACGTTTTTTGAGTATCGAGACGAGATTAGAAACAATTCTCCAAGAATTGAGACGAGATTTCCATAAGATTTACGATATAAGACGGCAAATCCTGGTGACCAATACAGTGCATTTTAATTTGAACAATCTTGGAATGGTGAGCAATCAGTTCTTGATCAAATTAACAAGATATAAGCTATTACAATCTAGGCAGTGTACTTAAGGTTTGAAATAATATTTTGTAATTTATTTTTCTGATTTCATTTTGATTTAAGAATAGAAGCTGTACTTAAATTTCAGCATACATTCAGCTCAGTAAGTAGACATTACCCTGGTAACTTCCACTTTCAAGTTGGTGATTGATTGTTTGTGGCCACAAAGAATACATTCAGTTCTTGTGGAAATACCATTAAATCCGAAATCGAAGAAACATTGTGCCTGCCGTTTTCATTGCATTTCTTCCATAAGATGTGAAAAGAAGCTATTGCCTTAACATGTTTCCTGTAGCTTTTGTGAGATTTACTCACGAAAAATCCTGATTGGATACTAGAAGGTTGCATGTGCAGGGCAATAGAATGTCCACGCGAGAGAAAATTGCTGTGTGGAATTGCCACTTTTCTTACAAGGGGAATAATATATTGGACCATTTGGTGGGAAAAAGATGCAATAACGGAAGAACCACCACCCGTGTATTTTAGCAACAACGACTTTTTTTTTAATATTACTATTGACCCTTGCGCACGTAGTACTAAGGATCCTTGACATTTTGTATTCGCCTTCATTACCCTTCGAGATGTATGCTAATTCTTCTCCAGTATTGTTACCAAATTTAGTATCTTTTTAAATCAGAAGTCTAACAATACTCATTACAACAAGAAATCAAAGCCGCCCTTGGGAAATACAGAGCGCAGTCGGAAACAATTATAGTTAGCCTCAGGTTCCCAGCCAAGTTGCACTATTTCTTTATCCCACCGTCACCCCAACATCAAAGCATACCTGCCAGCAATAATAAACATAAATGATAACTCAAAGAAATAAATATTTTTTAGCTGGCATTTACTCCTTTCTTGCTGAAAAAAAATGGAGATAATACGGGTTAAAGCAATTTTTTTTCTTAATAAAATGCAACTTTCGTTCTTCTTTCCTGTTTAGCTGTAATCCTATAAAAACAACTATAAGTAGATTAATAATAATAATAATAATAATAATAATAATAATATAAAATAAAACCTACTAAGACCAGTATATTGTACGAATCCCATGGGAATGTTTTTTTAAAGGCATCAGAGTTACAGCAAAGGCGCTTCCACCGAGATGTCTACCAGTCCGGACCGGACCCCTCTTCAACTTCGTAATTCTTTTATAATATACATTTCTGTGTATCCGATTCCGTCGTAAATATACGATGGAATCCGCTCTGTCCAGACCCGTCCAACTTTTTGAATTTAGATCCTCTTGACAAAAAATTCTGAGTACGCGCTGAGTCAGAGTGACTACAAACAGTTACTTGTAAATTAGACCTTCCTTAAAGAGACTTCAAAACTTATTTCGTCAACTAAAGTTCAAATTTACACTTGTACTGTCTGTTAATATGACTGTATGAAACAGAAAATATGAGACATCTAACACTTGTTACGAAAAAACCGCCCGTGACGGAAGGAATACTTGAGAAAAGTGTGGTTCAGTCACGTATGTTGGTGTGCGATCATCTTCCGCCTGATGTTTTATGAACATTTTGTACTGCTCTATACAGTAAACTTTGGAAAATCTGTGATTTCATAGTTCAGGTTTATATCTTGGTTACTGTAACTTACCTCATTTATGTGTCCGAGACACAAACTTACTGAAATCACTGAGCTATGCGAAGCCCAGCCAATTATTTGTATAGTGAACGGAAGGAAAACTCACATGAACACCATGAGATGGAAACATTAAATCTGACGATGGGTGCACTTTACTGTAGTATTATTACGCCTCACATTTTAGATTAAAGTAGCGTCCTCTTTCGATTATTTTTGTCGATAGTAAGGTTGGTGAGATTGATATGAAGCAAATTGTGAACGGCGAAATCGGTTGCACCTTAATTTAAAACTGTCGATATCATAGTAATAGCCGCGACAGGATAAATTTGAATTTATGTTTACCTAAATTTTATAGCACTAATACTCTTTACCAGCTTAAGAAACAGTTGAGGACTTCCTTGTAAAAGTTGCTTTGAAAAAGAAAAGAAAGAAAAAGCGAAGTAAGTTTCCTTATTATTTTTTTATATATACATACAGTATATGAATGTTATCTACATGGTGATAATAATGTTTTTGGTGAAATGCTTAATTATCATTGTTTTATTGCAATAATCAGTGATATTATCCTGTAGAAAATGAAAATGAAATATATATATATATATATATATATATATATATATATATATATATATATATATATAATATTGAAATATGGTATTGTGTGTACTTAACAAACCGAGAATAAATTTTAAACTAACGTGGGGCAAGGAAAGAAATAATGTGGATAAAGTACCGTCACTACTTAATCGGAATATGTGTATTACTATGTAACACAATGTTTACATATTCTTTTTATGTAAAGAACATCCGGGATAAGTAATTTTCAGGAATATTTTTTACCAGGGTTCGGATAAGCTTTGAAACTGAACTTGAACACTCGTTAATTTCCGGATCGCATATATTCGAAACCCGGGCAACTAGTGATGTCAGATAAATATTAGGTTATTGTTAATTCGGAAGCTTCAACAAGGGTTGCACCTTTAGTGGCATTTATCACAAAATGATCTTTCTTTTTTTGAAGTTGAGGCTTCCTACATGCTTTATTGTTTGAATGCAATCTTGTATGTCCGTTTTCCACCATAGCTTATGAGAATGTAACAGTTGCACAGAACAATATGCCTCAGTATCACATCTTCTGTTCTGTGTAAATGTCTACTGCTTCATGTACTCGTCTTTATTATGACAGTTTTCCGTGGGTTTTCTCAGGGTACTCACGTTTCCTCCCACATTCTCATTCCACAATTTCTCCCATCATCATCATCATCATCATCATCATCACCATCACCATTCACTTGCCTTAATCATCATCTCCCTTAGCCTAAAGGTCATAATCGTGGGACATTAAACTAAAAGATTTCATTTCATTTTCACTATGACACTTTCTTTTAGGTACATTTGATATTTACAGAAATGAAGTTTGAATGAAATTGACCACTATAAACCGCTTCTCAGCACTAGCATCATTAACATGTATTTACAGAATTATGACTGAGCAAGAAATGATGCCAATATTACCACCGTCACAGTTTGGAACCAAAATTTACATTCAGTTATAATAGTAGTTCATTAACTAGAATCTTAAAGTAGACTTAAGTTAGGTTAATTTAAATACTAGATATTTACTAACAGTATATAACAATTTCGAAAGAAGTACATATCAAATAATTCTTTCCTTGAACTCTGGACATTTGGTCATCCCAAACGAATCTTTTGGGACACAGGGACAGTGAACTCAAAATCGGTTATCATCTCGGAAAACTAGGATGTACGCAACCCAGCTTTTGACTGCTACAGTACTACCTTTCTTTGAGTGAATGAGTTCGTGGATTTAAATCAGAAAAATCGAAATATTTTCTCTGTTGTAGCTTAACATGAACTTCAGTAATAGAAGCAACTGTTGCAAATGTGTAATGTTTATGTATATACATGTGTATTTTGTTTATAGGATAGGGATAGGGTGGATGGTACGTTCCACCTGTTGCTTGAGTATGTGGAAATCAGAGAACAAGATTGCAGGAATAGATTGAGAATCAGGAATATTAACTACAACAGTAATAATGCATGCATTATCCATATATTCTTTTACTCATGTCAGTTCATTCAATTTTATGACTTCTAGGGGGCCGCGGTGGCTCAGTGGTAGAGCGTTCACTTCTGATGCATGGAGTTCCGGGTTCAAACCCTGCTCCCGCCAATTGAACTTTGTGGTGGACAAACACCGTGTGCGTGTGTTTCCCGGGGGTTCTTCCGTTTCCTGCCACTTGCTTCTTTCCACCATTTCTTTTATTGCCCATCATCACCGTCTCCTTTAGCATAACCGTGGGACGTAAAACTCAAAAATTTCATTTATTTCATTTAGAATAATACCAATATCTACAATTACAAAGATCTTGAACGTTTTTTTCCACTTCAGATTATGTAATTTGATATATTTTGTTTACAATAATCTTAGTTCATTATTCTTATATCAGTTTCGTTTTCTATTAATGCCTATTCCATCCTAGCAATCATTGCTCAATCCAGGAAAAAAACTTGCAGCTCTCTGTTTCCGTTGTTTTTTCTACATCCTATATATATTAAGGGTGGTCCTTATTTTTTTTTTTCGACTTCAAGTTTTTTGATTCTCATAACCTAATATAGTTCCACATTAGATAAAAGTACTCAATGAGAAAAATGGCTTAATTGAATAATATTAAGTGATGCTCTAAGCGACCTCAAATTTGGAATGCATTTAGAATTCAAAACGAAGAATTAGAATTAAGAAAAGTAAGAATAAACAAAAAAGAATAGCGATGAAAATTGATGCGCTGATATCGCATCAACCGCTAAAACTACCTTTATACATTAAAAAAATGTTATTGTAGGTTTCTTACAATGACATTTCTATATTGAGGAATTTTCCTTAAATTTATTCCTGCTGTCTGTTTCCTCATTCAAGGAGTCTTTATTTTTAGCAACGAGGCTATGACAGATGGACCTACGGCTTAAGGTAAAATCCGAATCATCGCATGCGTTCAATGCTGTTCCAATGAGAATCGAACGCACTTTTGTAATAGTTTTTCTGTGCTTGTTGTGAGATCAGTTTTGATCTTTTGAAATGTGTCAATACCGTTCTCAATCTGCGAATATTCGTGAGATTATTTTTTCCTAATTTTATTCTCCAATTTGTTCCTGTTTTATTTTGTAATGCACAATCTATATAGCTAATGTAAAGAAAATTATTCATTCAGGTGATGCGATCTGTCATGCACCGTTGTAGCACTAACCAATTCATCAAATCATTAATGTGTTTTAATTTAAAGTGCACGGAAGAGTAATCTAATAATGAAGAGGACCAGAACATGCGCGAAAATCACATGATTTACTTAACCGTGAAGAAAAAAAGGAAACTTCCGTGCAATGTAACGGTAACGTGCCAAGTTTTGTGAAAAGTTCTGAACTGGGAAAAGTAGAAAAAAAAATCTCGTTATTTGCCAAATGGAGGTGGGGTCTGACAGACCCAATCCACCTGTACCATTTGTCTGGGGAGTGAGACAAGACTAGCGCATTAACTCCTGTCAACAGTTGGCAGCTCTATCTCTCGACTCGGGGAGAAAGAACAGACCATTGAGTGTCAACGGGACATAGACTACCTTCTCTTTCTCATTGCAGACGAGCACAATATGACATAAGTGATGACTGCGTGTTGTTTACTACAAGATTTCATGCTAACTTAATATTATTGCTTATTGCTTGCAAGTGAGGTATTTTTGTTTCTGCAAAAGAAATATAATTATATATATGATATACTGTATTATGTAATACAAAATAATCCCCGTCTATGAGTAACGGTAATTCCTAATAGTTGACAATCGCCGTTCCGCTAAGTTCACCGCTTACCTTTGTTTGAAAATGGATAGGGATAGTGCTGAACATGAACGGGCTTTACTATCTATTCTTAAGACAATATTAAATGTAAATAAAACTGTAATTACTTACGTAAAATCAGCATATATTTATTCGATGTCAGGCACAATGTAATTGAATAACTAAACAAGATGAAAACTATTGTTATAGTTTGTTTTTAGAACCGTGGAATTTTTAACAAACTTTACCACCAATCTACGTGAAGCATACTACCGTTAGTAGGCTGTAACAGTATTTAGATTTGAACATTAATATTTGTGTAACTGCTTGTTTTGTTTGGAAAACTTTTAGAAACGTTAAATGTAAACAATTTGAACTTTTAATTATCACGTTTTAACCTATAACGTACAACGAGCAGAAGGCTTGGAGAGACAACTAGTGTATATATTAGTTTTACTTTCAATGTTCTTTCCATCGTACTTTTTGTACTGTTAAACGTGGAAGAAATAAATGGAAGGATAGTCTCATACGTTTTGGAATAAATTCCTGAAATTTATTAGTTGTACTTACCATTTGATACACGTAATAAAGGCATTGCACTTTCTTGTAATACCCACGAGACAGGCCATAAAATAAAAGCTTTAAGTAACCGTTTAAAAGGCTGCAAAACAATGCTTTTGTAAAATGGATTTTTTGTGGGATAAAATGAAGGGACCAGGAAACAGTTGGCGGATATAATGTGTCTATTATGTCGACTATCATAGATCTCTAATTGTAGGTATGTGATAAGCACATCGCATCAAGCATTGTGGACCCAGATATCCACCCATATTATTGAGCCATAGTACGCATGAATGTTGACATCGGACACTTATAAAGGAACACTTGTAAAGAGACAAAAGTTTCTAACTTCTTCGCTAAGGCGTCACACATTGGTTTCGATCTAACAGTGAATCTCTCTGCCAACTATTTAAGTTATGTTACACATATACGCAGTTGGAATACATTTTTAATAGTTTAATTTTTCAATAAAGCCAAAGATAGTGCGAAAATCGTAAAAATATTGTTTTGTCGTCAGATTTACGTGTCTGTACACAACTTTAGAGCTCTAGTGTGAAAGTGCGTTGCAAGATTTGACTTTAAGAAACACAAAAGTAACCGTATAAAAGCGTTGTCATAAATAACGGTATCTGCTGCTTATAAATAACTAGATGATGGCTTGTCTTCAATCTGCAGAAAGCTTTTGGAGGTATTTAGTGTGTTAAAGCTTTTCTTTAAAGGCGTGTGCATTAAAGAAAGTATCAGGCGTTTTGTGCATCAAATAATGAGTACAAACACTGAACCGCAGGAATTGGTCCCAAAGCCTCTATAAGTATGCTCTTCTTTGTGCCTTACAATACAGAAACCGAGAGGGAAAGGGGCGGGAACATGATCAAAAAGTGTTACGCACTCCTCTTACTATGTTCATTGTAGAACTTTTCTATACCCATCGGATTTCAGCAAACACAACCGCATGCTTTTTCCTAGGAACATAACATTTCCTTTAAAATTATTAACTACCCACGAGAAAGACAGTCTTAGTTAATATTGTAAGCATTATTAACTAAGACCTGTTCCAGTTTCTTACACGTGCTCCGCATTTCATTAAACGCTTACAAACTCGTAAACCAATGAAATTCAAGGTACACGTAAGTGATTATAATAATAGTGGATATTGATGACAAGTTTATAAATAAAAACATTATTTTCTTTACAACGATTACATTGTATAGTCAAGATATTTAAACTACTTTTCATACTTATAGTATGGACAAGGAGCAATAAATTGGCTCTAAATACAATAATAAAATTGTTTATAAATATTTTATTTGTGCTTCTTGACGAATAGCCAAGTGTTCTCCAATTAGATATAATCATCATAACAATAGTGCATTTCGTTGTTAAAATTCATGAATTGTTACTTTACCACAGTAACGTTGCGACTAATAGTAATAATACTACTACTACTACTACTACTACTACTACTACTACTAATAATAATAATAATAATAATAATAATATTATTGACAGTATAAACAACAGATCAATAAAATTCGTAACTATGTCAATAATAAATTTTGACGGGAACAGTAATGGGAGAAAACTTATACTATTTTTATACGGTTATTAAATATTTGTATAACACTTTTCATTCAAAGTATCCTTTAAAAATACAGGGGCTGGACAAAAAAATCTAAAAAAAACTTCATACAGGACACATAAATTTGGCCCTCCACTGTATAACACGTGTTGCGGTTGCGGATCGTTCTTTGTTCTCAATGTGTCATGTGGACCTTCCTCTTCCGTCAGCAGTAACCAGTTCACCTGTAAGTGTCGTAGTGTGAAAGTGGTGCGGTAAAATGGGCGACCTGACAGATTTCCAAAGATGCATGATCGTTGGTGCCCGTCTGGTCGGAGCTTCAGTGACATAGTGCGTTTCGATAACCCCACAGTGTCCAGTGTCACGAAGGCATACACAATTCATGGGCAAACGACGTCTGCGAAGCAAACAGTGGTTGAAAGACCACCCTGTCAGATAGGGACTGGAGGGCATTAAAACAGATTGTAACAGCTAAAAAGAAGGCCACTGCAATGAAAATTACATCTGAACTCAAGTCCGGCCTACAGAACCCGGTTTCATCGAAAACAGTGCAACGGGTACTTCATAAAATAAAAATTCATGGTAGGGCCGCTATCGCCAAACCCCTGGTCACAGCAGTAAATGCGACGAGGCGTATCCAGTGGTGCAAGGACCACAAGGCGTGAACTCATGAGCAGTGGAAATATGTAATGTGATGCGATGAATCGACCTTCACCTTGTTTCGAACAACCGGTCGTGTTTACGTGTGGAGAACACCGTTGCAGGCCTATGATACAGACTGTCTGCTCCCAACTGTAAAGCATGGGGGTGGTTCTCTTACAGTATGGGCAGTGATATCGTGGTTTTCTGCAGGTCCCATCATAGCCCTGCATGGAATGATGAATGCTAAGGCGTATGAAGCCATTTTGGGGGACCAGGTTCTACCTATGTCCCAAATATTGTTCCCTGAGGTGATGACATCTACCAAGATGATTTGGCACCGTGTTACGCTGCAAAAACGGTGAAATCATGGTTTGAGGAGCATGACCAGGAGCTATCACACCTCCCCTGGGTCCCACAATCACCATATCTGAACATCATTGAGCCATTGTGGTCTGAGTTAGAAAGGCGTGTTCGGTCTCCTTACCCTCCACCAGCATCTTTTAAGAAACTGGAATATATTTTGGAGGAACAATGGTACAAAATTCCACACACCACGATTCAGGAGCTGTATACGTCCATTCCACGTCGGATCCAAGCTGTTTTGGACGCAAAAGGAGGCCCCACACCATACTAGGTATGATTTTCACACTAGATTTTTTTTGCCTAACCCCTGTAAGACACAGATGGTTAGCTAGACAAAGCTCATGAAACAATAGCATGAAATTTTGCTTTGCTTCACGTATAGGCAACACCTCAATACAGAAGTGTACTGTGAGATTGCATAACGGCAAAATGTTCACTCCGTTTCATCCATCAGAGCTTTCGTGTTAGAAAATGAGATTTTCAAGTCTAATATCACACAATTATATTCTTCAGTCTAATGGAGATAAATGGTTAATAAAAGTGAATGATAATGAAATAGTTTTTTTGATCTCGAACCTTGAATGGAACCTGGGCCCATTGCACCAAAAACACATATGCTAGCCACTAGACGACCGGGGCGGATGGGAGGGTATTTCCGTGTTATTCCCAACATACTCTTGTATCTGTTTATACTTGCAGTTAATGCATGGTTATACATCGCAAGAAGCTTAGTAGACCCTTTAAATGACTAGAAAGAAATATATTCAATATTTTTCAATTATTATATTCTCAGATATCATTAATGATGGTATCATAATGATTAAAGGAAAGTACAGTGGGTCAGTAATAGAGTAGTGCGTTGGGATCCCAGGTTAGATCCGATATCATGTAAGGTTGTGGTGGACTACTACATCGATTCTGCAGGTATTCTCAGATTTCTCCAACATTATCATTCTACAAATTTCATTATTATGTACCTGGATCTTGTTAATTCAATGGAATGTGCTCTCAAGATACTCTGCAATACATTTTGTAAGTTACTAACAAAGATTTGTTTGACTCTCAGTAATTTCTTCTCACGTTTTATTTCCTTTGTTTCTTTTATTCTTTTTTTTCTTATGGCCAGATACACAGTAGACTTTATTTAGTAAAATTACAATTATAGAATATACTTTGTGCAGTGCACAGTTCTATATAAGCCGAATCATCCCTACAAATAAATACATAGTTTCACAATTATATTTTGTAGTGTAAAGAAAACAGATGAATGCAAGTAAATGATTATCAAGAAGTCGTTAAAAATGAAAGTAATAGGAGGAAACGGGAGATTCTTCAGAAAACCGAAGGAGCCGTTGCACCAAAAGTAAGCACTGCACCACTGAACCGCCGTGGTCCCGATTCACTTGGAAATCAATATTTCAGTATTACAGAGAATCATGTGCAAGTAGGAAAAACTGTTGATTACTTATTACAATTGTTTTTAAAAAGAAAGTTTTATAAAGGAAGACGAAAATTTTTGGGTTTATTCGTTTAAAATCTAGATACATCCGTTAAGAGACAAACCAAAAAATGTAGTTGTATCAGTTCAACTTTGCAGTACAACACATCCTGCTTAATATATAGTTGATGAAACTAGTAACTTGTGCACAGCGACGGTCGCAGTGTCCATAAATAACTATTTAATTTTTCTTTGTCTTAGATAGTATCTATTAAATTACTCAATGGAATGGATACAATGTTGTCTGGTAGCGAATGTCTGTCGCTATTGGTAGCGTGCGTGATATCAGAAGAGAGGAAATGGAGAGATCAAATGATCCGGAAGAAGAAGGGGCAACGAAGCAACTAGCGTTCACATTGCTCTGAGGTTCCGATCACTTTGTAAAATGTCACTCGAAAATAGAAGCTACTTTGTTGAAAAACTCACTTTGAAGGGGATGGTGCGGGTAGGCTCTATCTTATATTCAAGTTTTCTGTGGAATTTACTTGGTAAACAGATTTAAACGTTTCTATATATCAGGTGAAAAGGATAGTACGAATAATGCATTTTTTATGAATTGTCTTTTATAAATTGTAAAATACAAAATAAATTTAAAAATTTTAACTAATGAAGATAAGGGGTCATTGAACTTCTCTTTCCTCCAAAGTAGAGAATAACTGTGTTAGAAATGAATCGCGTTTACTGCAACTTAGAAATGTTTGTGGACAAGAAAATTGCATGCTAACAAGCTGAAATCGTACTGATGCATGTAGATTGGTAGTATGTGGGCGTTAAATGAAATGACGTCAGTTTCATTTTTATATAAAATACAGTGAAACCTCCCTTAACGGACACCTCTCAATAACGGACACCTCTATAATACGGACAGATTTTTTTGTCCCGGCAAAAATATATGTTCTCTTACGGAACAAAACCCTCCCTTTTACGGACACTCTCAGATACGGACGCGGACAGTCCTTTTTCCCCCCCAAACGTTTCAATAACCTCTTCATAACGGACAGGAATTATTCTCAGTTCTGCGATATATTACAGTAGACAGAAAAGTCTTTTCCCAACAGGTGTGTCTATCATGAGTCTAGACCGGTGAACCATCAAACAGAACAGCTTCAAGCTGAAATTGAAATTATTTTTTTCTGCCCTCAATAAACCACTTTCTGGTGGAAATCATAGAAAACCTTCAATAAGTAATAACACTCATGTAGGGTCAGTCGTGTGGCCAAGAATTCTATACGAAAGATCTTCCCTTCCCTAACAAATTTAGTCCTTTTTCCTCTGGGCCTTGAATTTTCCCCGACAATTTCATAGATAACAAAACAAACGCTGTTTGCTTTACAATAACATTTTCAACGAACAATATTTCCTCTTAATTTTTTGGAAAAGTAACATTTTTTCTTTTACTTATGATACTGGAACAAGTCTGGGTTGGAGTTTTCCAGGCATCCTTTTTCATTTTTTAAAAGAAGATATTCTTTGTGATTGGGGCTGAGTCAATAAACATATGTAATCACAATAACTTGCTTTTTCATCCATTCCGCCAGTACACAAACATACATACATACACACATATTTTTTCCGCAACTGTACTGAGGATTATCAGAGGACACTTGCTAATGAGTTTAACCGGTTAGTTGATTCCTAACGCATCTTTTGAGAAGGTCCTGAGAATTTGAAATATATTAAAAACGCTTTCCCTCCCACTTTCCCCTCCTATGTAGGAATAAAATTATTACCATACACGCATTATCTTATGCAATATACGAATATATTAACACATCCCCAGCAATAATACTATTTAAAAGAAATCAATTTCTTCTTCATCCCTCCGAGTAATTCAAATACATACTAAATAGAGTATTTTCATATTGAATTTTACGTAGTTATGCTCATACATAATGTATTTACTGTATATTACTGCATACAGTTACCGTTGCGAGAAATTAAATTAATACTGTAACCTCTCTGTAACGGACACCTCTCAGTAACGGACAAAAATTCATGTCCCATTGGTGTCCGTTATTGAGAGGTTTCACTGTACTTTATGTAATATACAATCATTATCAAAAGTCAGTACATTACTGTTTTTTTTTTAAAGGATTTTCTAAACAAATACACAGTATCCGTACAAATTCCTGTTTTTTGGACTTGCTTTGCAAAATAAACATCAGTAGTCAGATAAGGAAACGAAAATACACTATCTTTCCATTGAGGAAATTTGCGTTCATCGAAGTACCGACCCTCATTGTGATAAGAGCTTTACTTATCAGTAATTGCAATGGTTTACGGTTTTACCTACTAATGAACTCCTCGGTCATAGAATTAAAAATAAACTAATCGCTGAGCAAAGCAAAACAATTTATTATTACAAAACTATCATGTGACAGTTTCGCCAAGTAACCCTCGAGCTTTATCAGACGGTCTAAAGTATCTAATAGGGCCAAGAATTCGTTGGAGAAACTGTCACAAGATATTAGTTTTATAATAATAAATTAGTTTGCTTTTCTCATTGATTAGTTTTAATTATAATTTATAATAGGCAAAGTTCGTATAATGTTGAATATTACAGAATAGAATTGTAGATTAAATCAAGCCCTGATTGTGTGGCTGGTAGAGAGTGATTGATTGATTTTGAGTTTTACATCCCGTTCAGCAGCGAGGCTATATGAGACGTGCACCTACCGATTAACGTGGAATCCGAACCACATGAGCTCCCGCCGGGAATCGAACCCGTGTCTCTCGCGCCAAAAGGCTGGTAGAGAGAGACTGTACCAACTACGCTACTGTACAAATTAAGCCAAATTAAGTAGGATAATTAAATTAACAAGCTAACAATAATAGTATTTGAAACATTGAGAAGAACGAAGTAGAAAGGGTTTAAGTCCACGTGTGATAATATAAAAAAATGAATTGTGTAATTTTTCTTATCTTTTAAACGGCTAAACTTCTTTTTTAAAAAAAATAAAATAAAAATAAAAAGGAACTTACTGATAATACGGATCATAAATCAAAAACTTTCTTCTTGCATGCACAGAGAAGTTAGTAACGAGTGTCTGGGTTCATGAACGTCCTCACACAGGAGAGACAATTACTCTTATACAAGAACACTTTAGGGAATGGTTTAATAAGCCTGCACCGACAAAAAGGACAATGATTTCTTGGCAAAGAAATACTTTAATGGCAGGAAATGTGAAAGACCGATCAAGAAATGGAAGGGAAACGATTCGGCTGGAGACATGTGTCGAAGCTTATGTGTCAGTTGAACACTTTCTCTTAATATGCATTCACCGTAAACGGGCTGCTAGTAAATTATTCTAATAACTTAGTGTGTGGATCGGTATTATGCACTAAGGCTTGCCTACATATGCACGAAGAAGCTTTGGATATTAATTTAAAATTGTAAAGTATGCATAAAAGTACACTTACAACTTACCAAATACAAAACGAAATGTATGTTTATTTCAACGCGTGGTTTACACAATATATTCTCCTTGCGCTATAAACGTATGCGGTTGCAATAAATTACAGCATATTTCTACATTTTTAAAAACTTTTGTCTGAAAGTGTGTGTTGTAAATGAAGAATGATCTTTCAGCATCACAAGTTGTAGCTGGACAGAATTTTAGAGATGCTGTTTCACCTGCAGAATGGTTTTCGAAACCTTGCAGTGATATACCACGTAGCATTTACATTCCGTAGGAATTTCAGTCAGTCCTTGGTTTCTTTATTACTTAAGCTTCCTTTATATATATATATATATATATATATATATATATATATATATATATATATATATATATATATATATATATATATATATATATATATAATATAAAGTCCAGGTGGAGTTCGTTTCACGATACTCAAAATGCACCAGTGATGCCAAAAGCGCGGTAAACCTTGATCTTCTAACCGAGTGATTGTCTTATGTAGTGACCAAAAATGAAGGCTAGATTGGACTCTGCAGAAATTCCTTACTGCGTATATTCGTCTGCCTTCTTGTGGGTCTAAACAATCAAGTACCTGAAAACGTACAATGGAAGAATATTACTATGTGTAAAATGGAAACATTAGTATGCAATCAAAATAGTAATGCAACCAACCACATGGCTCAATGGCAAAGCGTTCACCTCTGGTGCATGGAGTCCTTGGTTGGATCCTAGCGCGCGCCAAGTGAACTTTGTGGTGGACAAACACTGTGTGTGGGTTTTTTCGTGGTTCTCCCGTTTCCCCCCACTTTCTTCATTCCACCATTTCATTTATTTCTCATCATCACCGTCTTCTTTAGCCTAGCCGGCATAACCGTGGGAAGTAAAAGATTTCATTTCATTTTCATTTCATTTGCAACCAACCACAATAAATTAATATATTTATAGATACGTGTTAGCAGTAATGGGAGAAATCTGTGAAGGTCACTAGTTCTTAATTTATATATAGTGTGTTTGTCCTCAATTTTATTGAACCCCTTTTAAATTTGGTGGCTGGCTACAAACCCGTACTAAACCTTTCCTCCACGTAAGTCGAGTGTGCTATCTTAAAACAAGTAGCTATTGGGAGCTCATTAAAACAAAACAATATAATTAGTTGTCATGAGAACATCATTAAACATATTAAGTATGATTTATGAAAAATATTAGTGCTATGAGTCTGTCAGCTTCAGAACAGTTACTATTACTGAAAGGTCCATTTGGCAGAGCAATTGAATCATACGTTCTGTCTGTTTTTTCTTCTTCAAGAAAATTCATGTACAAGTTAGACAAGCTTCAGCCTTACATATTCGCGAATTTTTTGTTTTCTCTTTAAGGAATTTGTACTACTTTATGTACGTATCTTAAGTACGAAACCAAGAATTCGTTTAAAACTTATTGTGAACGCAACTATATTTCACAAATAATTCGAGTGCAGTGTCCACAACATTTCTTATATTTTGCATAAAGCTCCACAATTCAGAGGATTAATTGCTAACCTCTTCAGCCCCAGACTAAACCACCACAAAAGTTCATGAAACAAAGGGCCCATATAGCTGGTTTTACAATCTTATAACTTCTAAAAGATGTGTCGTAATATGTTTTTAAGTTTCCAGTCTTAATGATCGAATTTTAGAGAAAATCCCCCTCCTCTTCTTTGTACACCGCAGAGGATTTGTAACAATTTTCACAGTTACCCTCTAATTTTACATTTGATTCTCAAAAACGCAAAAGAAAATTTTGATTTCATTAAAAGATCAATTTTCTTTTTTCTTTTCTGTAAAGAAGCAAGTAGTAAATAAACTAAAAGTAATGCTTACTTCTTTACTACATACTTCCCATAACACATTTTCCCATCTCCACACACGTGTGAATGTTCTTTAGACCATTTCCTAAGTTTGGAACTCCTCGAGCTTTTTCCTTCGTCATCCTTATTCACCAGCAACACTGCTGCACAACTCAAGTTCCCAAATAACTGTGATAGACCGATAGATAAGATTTAAGTATTACTGCAGAATACAGTTACCCATTCACCCCGAAGGAGATAAGTGTAAAGAGGTTATACCTCCAGTTTATTTGCGTATCCTTGAAAAGTCCTCACTAATATTTAAACCAATAAGTTATTTTCATTTCTTGGGCGTCCCAATCACTGCTAGAACATTGAAAATTATTTTTTAAATTTGACCATAGAATAGTTATTTGCCCCAAATATGCACTTTTATATAATAAATAATGTTTTCAATATGCACCAGCACCATTCATCAAAATATGCTATTAAATTATATGCACTATACAATTTCGCGTTTTGACTTCTAGGTACCTAAAACAAACATTAATCATGTAAGCATATCGATATCGTATCAGAAAAAGAATACGCAAATATGTAAAAATCTGCAATCTACTAATAAGAAACTAGTAAGGTATAAGAGTATAGGACTTTCCGGACACCTTGTACGTGAAGTCTTATCTAACTTAATGTGTTTAAGAGAAATTAAGAATTTTTCTTCTCTCCTCTGTAGTCTAGTGGGTAGTGCGCGCTGTGTCCTACGTGTGGTGTATATAAGTTTCTCTGCTGAGAAAGGACTGAATACAAATCAGTCAATTTCTGCTTTTCGTGTTATTCTGCTAAAATGTTCGAGGTAGTGAATAAAGAAAATAGTTTCGAAATTGTGACACGAATTAGCGATAGAACACAATCGGCGCAATTCGCGATGGATGTGGACTCCAAACATTCTTTAGCTTCACGTGCAAGATTAAATATATTCAATCTCTGCAACAGGGATAAACAGTCCTCATATCAAAGAAATTCAAATAGAGGCATGTGTACACGAATATTTTTTAAGTGTTCTCAAAATATTGTTTCATTTTCGTAACGAAGTAAAGAATTTTTCGTCAAATTACAGTGAGGAAGGTAAGCGAGAGATATAAGAAATGCTATAAAAACTCTGTGGTCTGAGTAATAATCATGAGTTACATTGTTCGCTGGAAGGAGAGCAATCCATTTCAAATAGGGTGTGGTTCAGAAAATTTTGGGGCGTATTGAAGTTTGTAGATAAATCATTGTATCTTTGGTGTGCGTGGCCCTGGGTTCGATTCCCGGTACTAAAGCACAAAATTTACTTTCATAATAATTCATTTTCAATAATATCCGTCTTCTTTAGCGTAATGGGCATAACCTTACTAAAAAACATTTTATGTAATCAGCAATCTTTGTTGCAACTATTGACACATCATGTTTAGTTTGTCTTCTGTTTTTTATGTTTTTCTATAGTGCTCGTATTGGGTAAAATCCATATTTCCGCCCAAGTTGCAATTCGTAACATATCTCAATTACGCGTCTCAGATTTGAATAAGGTTATCGGGGCCATCTTTGCAGAGATTTTTTTAAAAAGATTTTTTCATATTCCGTAATGCAAACACTGGTATGTTTCTTCTAACTGTAACCAAGGACCAACTCCCTTCCGAATTTTCTTTCGCACTAATAATTCTTAACGCTTCCGGCGTAAAAATTGCATCGCGGCATCTGAAATAAATAAATAAATATTTCATTGATAATCCTTTATTGCAGGGGAACCTCGTATTTTACTACATATGTTAGTGAATCTCAGTGTGGTGTTGTAATTGATTAACTTCATTATTGAAACTGGGAAAAATCCTGTAACAGAACAAATATCGTTTCGCAGTTTGCTGTATGTTGAGATCTAGTGACAGTTGTATGCATAATACATGTACTCCATTCGGTCAACTCACAAACTAATTAGAAAATATAATTTAGAAGTTGCTTTTCAACATGACGGTTGCAGTGTAATATGAAATGCAGGAGCGAACACAATTTACTATTCAGACCCGGGCAAACGAGCTCTTGACCTGTGACATTACTGAAATTTTATCAGTATTTACTGTTCCAGACTACTTCTTTCTTTTTCAATTTTTAGTGTGAAATTAGGGCGGAAAGAGAAAAGGAAATGGTAGTATTTATAATTCATTCAACTGTGTGTCCATCTCTTCTTCGTATTTTACATCACATTGCATAATTTTAGTTTTCTTATGTATTTAAAGAGTGGCAATTCTCTATTATTGCTAATTCCTATTTTATCAGCAGATTAAAGGTGTTCATTCTTTCCCACTGTTTATTTAACTGTCACCTATAACAGAGCTGTTGCTTCTTTTACAAGCATAATAAGGATATCTGGGAAGTGAAAATGAGAAAGAAAGTGAAAGGAATTTTAAAAATAAAAAGTAAAATATACAGAATACAGTATGTATACATAATTGACACATATATCAGTTGACAAGAAAACAAAATACAGAATTATGAGAAGTTCGTTTTTGTGCTGATTATCATTAAATATATATGTTTTATTTGAGGTATGAATTTACTACATTACTTAAAGACATCAATATGTAATATTTCTATTTAAGATGTTGTATTATCTTGTAATTCTCAAGAGTAGTAAGTTTCGATGTAATATTATAGATTCTTTACAGTAAAATGTTTGTCGCATTCATATATTATTCTTCTTGGTATTGAAGTATAGTTGTTGTAAAACCGTTTCATTTTCAAATGTGTCACTAAATAACTTCTATAAAAATACGTGGTGTGCAGTTTGTCTTCTGTCACGTAAAGTACTTTGTAATAGTCTTGTGTATGAAATATATTTCTTAATATAGAGGATTTCTTACATTGCTTATAGATACTGTAAAAGCTTATTTTGTATTCTCTCTATTTTCATAATGTAACATTCGTAAGAATAATTCCATACTATCGAGACATATTCTAACTTCTAATAAAATTATTAAATAATATTACTGAAGTTGGATTATATACAAGTACTTTAGAATTCTGCGCTAGATAACCACTAGCTTTGTATGTTTCATTAACACATTTTTCGATATGTTGATAAGTAAGCCTATTGTCTAAAATTATACCTAGATCTTTTATATTAGTTCTCTTAATTAACCTGTCATTCATTTTATGTTGAAAGTTAGGAGAAGTATATTGCGTGGAGTATGTAACTGCAAAACACTTGCTTTCATTAAGGTTAAGCTTGTTATATAGCTACCATTCATAACATTTAAGTCGTTCTGTAACTCTGAACAATTTGTAAAATTAGTAATTTTCTTGTATATTTTAAGATCATCAGCAAATAAAAGACATTTTGAAAATTTTATGACACGTGGAAGATAGTTTGTAACAGAAAAAAATAGTGGTCTTAAATTTAAACCTTGTGGTATTCCAGATTTTACCTCAAACATGAATGGTTTTACTTGTCTATATGTAACAAACTGTTTACGTCCATTTAGGTAAGAAGATACTACCCTTAATTAGCGATAAGATAAACTAAAATTTGACAACTTCTGAAGTAAAAGTGTATGATCTATTTTATCGAAAGTTTTTGAAAAGTTCGTATAAATAAGTCTACAGAATGACCACCATTAAAAGATTCAAATAGATATTGAGTAAACGCGACTAAGTTCATAGCCGTACTCCTGTTAGGATAAAATCCATGTTGGTTAATAGAAAGAAACTGCTTCATATGTATAAATATTCGGTTGTATATAATTTATTCAAATATTTTTATGGCGTAGATACAAGAGTTCGGTCGGTAGTTCTTAACTTCATCTGATTTTCCAGATTTTAATATGAGTGTAATTTTATTTATCTTCCAAGTGTCTAGATACAACTGAGTTTTTAATGTAAGTATTCCATATATAACACAGAGGCATACAAAGTACATCTGCACATCTTTTAAATACATAAATTGTAGTTTCGTCATAGCGTGCAGATTTAATCGATTTTAACTTTTTTATTGGTTCCTGATACTCATTTTCAGTCACTGTATTAACATCTAAGCAATAAGACACTTCATTACACGTTTGTTCAGGTATTTCACACAAAAATGAACTTGGGCAATATACATTTTTGAAATATTTTGCAAAGGTATCAACAGTTTCTGTTGTTGATTGTAAGCTTTTCCCTTCATGTGTCATTTATGTTTCTGTTGTTTCTTTTCTTTAATGAAATTCTAGAAAAACTTTGGGTTTTCCTGAATATTCTCTTCTACTTTACGTATATACAATTTGTATGATTGGTTAATTAGTCTTTTCAGGTTCTTAGGTAATTCAACAAATTTAATGTAATTATATGATTTTTTTCTGTAAAATTGTTTTTCCTTTAAGAAGCCTATTATTTCTGCAGTAAACCAACATGGGTATGAGCGTTTCTTACGTAGTTTCCTTTCTTTTCTTTTTCTTTTCTTTTCTTTTTTTTTTTTTTTTGGTCAATTGCCTTATTCAATACAGCGTAAGAATAATTTAAGACATCATTCGAATTTTCATAAAGTTTTGTATTAAGGAAAATAAATTATAATAAATGACAAACACGCTAATTCGTGTTGCTTTTATTTATTTATTTATTTTCTAAATAAGTCCTACTACTATATGAGAAATATTTCAAAATAACCAGGAGTGGATTCCGAGTATCACATCCGTGTATAACATTATAGGGAGGAGAGTCATTTTCGGTTTTGCTTTGTTGTTCAAGATTTTCCACCGATATACGTAGAGTCCATATGTTTCATATTAGCGTATTCTTGAATAAAACATTGTAGCTCTCAAACTATTCCTTTCCTTTCTAAATGACGTCCCTGGTTATAGGCATGCTACTAACTAGCATTATTTCAAAATAAAGAGGAATTTAATGGTTCTGACTATTTCTACCTGACCACTGTAGAAGTAAATTTCTTTCTGAACTTACAGTCGAAAATGAATTGAACAAAATTCACTGAGGGACTAAAATTTTATGAACTCTGTATCATAGAATGACATATTCCAAGAGCAAGTTTGTTCGACTTTGGGCAAATTTAGTAGATTTCGATTAGCTTATTTGCATATGAAATATTATAGTATGCACACCTTTGGTTCCCGAATCATTCGCCATTGAATTTGATTTTTTTAAAAGTGAAATCCGTGAATTTTATTTGACGCGATCGATTAAGTATTTATTGTTACACCCATTCAGCAATTGGTTTAGAGTATAGAACATCCACAATGTACAGAAACCCTTCAAACTATGAGAAGGCGTATTGTAAAGTAAACTTTAATTTCCTTGTAAAAGTAATGGGGCCGCGGTGGCTCAGTGGTAGAGCGTTCACCTCTGGTGCATGGTTCTGGGTTCAAACCCTGCTCCCGACAAGTGAACTTTGTGGTGGACAAACACCGTGTGCGTGGGTTTTGTCGGGGTTCTCCTGTTTCCTCCCACTTCCTTCATTCCACCATTTCATTCATTTTTCATAATCACCGTCTCCTTTAGCCTAACCGACATAACTATGGGACGTAAAACTCGAAGATTTCATTTCATTTTCCTTGTGAAAGTAGTTCGCTAAAATGTATCTCCAGGTGAAAAATAGAAGTAGTTTACATGCCTGTGTTGATTAGCATTTTGTTCCATTGCGTGCTAAAAATATAATTTTGCTAAATCAGTGATGGACGATTTTTCCTGCTTGCTTTTCTTACCTTTTAAAATGACAGGAAGTACCTGAAATTGCATGAACAATAGATAGAAAAAGCCAGAAATTGAAACAAATTGAAATAAGTACTTAGTATACTATCGTCGGTTTATTATTCAAGTATTTGATCCGAATCCTGTCCACAATGCTATAGCTCAACCATAGTCAACATTACATTTATGGATGGGGGATAACTGTATCTATAATTCAGTATTTCAGGTACTATAGCCATTATGGACCAGTTTCCAGCATGTTTTAGAGGTGCAAGGAACATTTAATATATGCCTTTCTCGGCATTAACTTGATACAGGCCTGCGGTATGTCTGTGGGTCCCATGGCCTGAGTTGAAACTTGGACTTTGCTCCAGTTGGAAAATGAGATAGTTTCTTCTTTACTTACATTAGATAGTTCGTACTAACAATGGAGAACTTTGAAAATACAATACCCAAACGAAATTATATATAACTACATGTAATCTATAACATGCATACGTATAGCCTTGTTCAAAAAATTCTCCCGTCCACTACTCTGCCTTTCATTCTTCCCTATGGTTAGAATTAAATCTAATAAATATGGGTTTTCTTCGGCCAATTGGGATCTTTATTAAGAGCCAAAATATTAGAATTTGCTGAATATGGCCATCTAAAGCAAGGTGGGTGGCCAATTTTTTTAAACAAGACTGTACATAGTAACAAAAATGACGGAAGAACAGTAAATTAACGTCATCTTGCAGACAAAATCAGCAAAAAAATTGCGCGCTAAAATCGACAGTAGAGTATGCGCATGTGTTCTGAAGAGCAACACACAGGCAGAAACTGAAAAAATGTATAGATAAAAGTTTTCACTTTACAATTGCCATTCATCACGTCTTTTTAGCTTATAAAATATAATAGTCAAGGTTACACTCCAACTTTGCTGCAGTAGCTGATGTGTTTTATTCTTCAGTTCCCTGTCGCGGATAAATTTGGATTATTTTGACAGTACACAATGTGAAACAAGGTGTGGTTGGGAATGCGACTGATATGATGCATACATGTGGTGCAAATAGTATAAATGTGAATGGATTATTAGCTGCACTTGCTGTCGAATATCAGACAGAGGACAGGGTAGATCGATTTTTAGAAAGATGAACGTACATATGCATAGTGTTAATTAGCTAGTGTCGTGTTGTGGTTTCCATATTATTTTTTTTTTTTATTTTATTTTAATTCTGACAAATAACGTGAATCACCTGTGTGTTAGGTTTCAGTTCATTAGCAGCAGTTAAAGCCAGTGGGCTTAAATTATTCACCAGTTTTACGTCCCCTTGAAACTAGTAATTTATGTCATCCTTGTTTATATACATATATTAGTACATCAACATATGATGATGGCCATGGAATCTTTTAAATGTGAAATTATAAAATAATGAATGGTGTCGTGTTTATTACACTATTTAGTGCTAATGATATGATTTATTGATTAAAAAATTAAAAATACTTTTACAATAAAATTTTTAATGCTTTATACGGTTGTAAAGTGGTATTATTTTATATAACGTTTCATATAAAAAAAAGTTGAGAACAAGTTAACTCCTGAGTTTCAGCTCAGGATATTATATTAATACAGGGTTGTAAAAGGTCACTTTTGAAACGAGCTTAGCTCAGCTCAAACTCAGGATGTAAAAAGTGAGTTAACTCGCGCTCAACTTGTTTGAGCTGCGTTCAACATAAGGAAACCATGCTTGATGATTTAGTAACTAGAAGTATTTACAATGGTGCAGATTGAGAATGGTCCGGATTACAATTGGAAATATCAGTGTAAAACATACTACTTTATAAAGAAAGAATAACGTCCAAGGAACTCATTTTATCAACCAGTAAATCTGTAATTACAGTAATAAGATAGAACGTGACCTCCATGTGTGCCTCCATAAGAAAAGCATCTACACATCGTATATATTCCGACACCTAACAAGCACTTATCTGAAATATTACAAAACTGTGTAACTTCGACGTCTTTACAGTATGGCACTTGCTTACCTTTGCTCCCTCAGCTCTTGTACTGTACCTCCCGGTGTGTTATGAATAGAAACAAATATCCTTGACCAGCGTTTAACGAATGGTAGTCTGCTAACAGAACAAAAAAAAAGCGTCAAGAGCTTTGTTTGGCTAAAACTAAGCACTACATATTTTGCAGCCATATTTTGTGTTTTTAGATCTTAACCTGTACGAAAAGATTAAATCCGTCTACATTATGCAAGATTTTCAAGTACCATAATAAATTCTTTAAAAATCAGTCAATCGATATGAAGTTGCTTGGCATCAATAAGGGTGGATTCACCATTTTTACTTTTAAAGATTTTTGTATACTGATCCCATATACATTGGCATCATAAAACTTCTTAATATTCCTCGTCGAAAATATGACAATAACTGTTACTTGTATATTAGCTCATGAACAGGCATACCCGCAAAATTCTTTCGGGAGGGAGCCGGGGGTTAAAAGAACGACACATAAGCACAATCTCCAATGTGCACACACTTTGATGTACACTTGCACGTAAAGAAAAAAAAAGAAAAAAATATTTGTGTACATTTTATAACTTCATTAAGTACAGTAAATATACTAATATTATAAATATATTAATTATAATTATAATTATAGTATGTGAATAAACGGCTGTAATATTGGGTTGATGCATAAGTTCGTGCGGTTTCCTTTCGGGTTGGCAACAATGCGACGTGAAGCGATTGTTTATCGTTATTCCGTTGTTTTACCGTAGTTCGGTGTTATAAGAGGCACACATATAGCTATTTTCTATTTAAAATTTTTATGTTAATTTCACCCGAACTTTTTGCATAATATTAGAATAATTTACATATCTATAGGTTAATTAAGAATATATATATATGTAATGTTAGGTTAATTAGTATATAAAATTGGTGAATTAAACATTTCTATTTGGAATATAAAATATATGTAGGAAAGAAAACTTAACTTGGAAAAGCTCCACTGAGTAAAAAAAAAAAAAAGAAAGAAAGAAATGTTCCGTAGCAGTTAAAAGCTGTGTACGTCAGGCACGTAGCCAAGGGGTGGGTCCGGGGGGTCCGGACCCCCCCTTCAAGACCAGAAATTTTAGAAAAATAATAAAGAATGAAACAAAAGCAAACGAGAAATAGGAAGAATCAGCGTTAAAAATAAAAAGGGAAAAATAGAAATAATTTTTCATCATCGCTTCTTTGTAGGGTATCAAACATGTTATTTTAGAAACGGTTTTCAACTGCTCCTTTAACTTATCATTTGGAACAGACAGTAGTTGACAGAAAAATAGAAACAAAAAATTATGTGGAAAGCAAGTTCTGTTAACATTTGATTCAACAAGGGAACGCAGATATTATAAAATATTTTACATTATTGGATACGTACTTTTTATTTTAATAGTTGAGGTCATAATGAAAGGAAAATTGTTATATTCTAATGAACAGAAGGAGGAATGTAAATATTGTAAAATCTTTTTAAATCTTTTAATATTCTTTTATTCGATATTTCTTCATAGTTTGTTACTAAAATACTTACCAACTTGTCCTCATTTTCTTGTCCTAACAAACCAATATGTGTTGCTAGTAAAATAATTTAGATTGATCAAGCTCCTGGTGGGATAAACACAATATTTCATGTCACACTGCCCTCCCCCCCCCTCCCCCCCATTACGAAATCCAGAATAAACGAACCAATGTATGTTACCAATAAAATAGTTTATAATAATCGAAATCTGGTGTGATAACCACAGTATTTCATGTCTCGGACCCCCCCTATTACGAAATCCTGGCTACGTGCCTGTGTACGTGCACCCAGAATTGCTATCTAAAGTTAAAGAATAATTGTGATATGAGAGAAATTTTATCTAGGTCATATATTTAAATCATACTTCTAACTTAGTTAGGTAGAAGTGAGCAGAGTTGCTAACGTTGCTGCAGATAGTGGCCTGGCGACATAGATCCTATCCCACTACCTTTGTATATTTCTGCTCAGATATTTTAGCAAGTGGGTTAGAATTCTTGGGAACAATAAGGCGTTAGATTTTCTTCAAGTGACCATTTTTCACACTAGAAACTTCGATAGCTTGGGTTGGATCCCGCCAGAAAACTTGCCTATATTTTTTTTTCTTCAAAGCGCGGTTTCGACAAGGAAGAGCTTCTGCTCTTCCTGCGAGTGGGCTTTCCCCCCATTGAAAATTATGAATGCAGTCATATCTTAGCATTATACATATTTAGAATTGTAGAAATATAAGATAAGATGTAATTTTGGTCAGAAAAGATTTTTCGTTGTTACCTCAACTTTAAAACAAAAGCTTATTACTTTACTGTGCTTGGTGTTGACATTGCTGTAATTGAGACGACAGCGATACGCAGTACCGTGAATGTCATAGCAGTCGATATGTGTATATTTATTGATTATTAATTCTAAATTGAATGTCACTGCTGGAATCCTATATAAATATAATCAGAGGAATATTAGGTACAATGTAATATACAATATATTGTTGATTCATGATAATTATTGTAAAAAAAAAGTGAAAAACCAAGAACAAATGTGTATGTGGAGGTTGCGAGAGATCACCGCTAGAGTACTCTGGTGAGGTAAACAAAAGCACATGGACTGGTTCGGTAAGGAATGTTGTTTACAAAGAAAATGGATAGTGACGCCGGGGAAAACAATACGAAAACAAGTATTTAACATTTGAGTAACAAAGTGTATGATACACCGTATTAAAGCTTAGTATTTCCTCTATCCAGTGGTCAAACTCAATACAGATGACAAACAATAATAATCTAAGAATAAATGAAAGATTACATGAAAGTGTACTACCCAGACATTTTGGCGACAAAACCATTAGGGTCCGCGAAAAGGGTCTATACATTGAATTTTGGGTAGGTCAGGAGCGAGCCTTGCAAAATCATGTTCTTTTCTCTGAAAGAAAACTGTTTGACAGGGAAGGAGCGAGTTAGTTGGTGTTAAGACGCGATATACAGAGGTCATCCTCTGTGACAGTTAGTGCAAGACTCATCGTGACAATGGTCTGTTTTGTGAGATAGGCACATTTTAAATAGCCGAATTGCGACGTTACTCGAGATTGAGTTTTTTTTTTTCTTTCTTTCGTCTCGATCTGAAATATCAACTCTAGTAAGTCTTTCTCAGAATTTAACGTCATCTCAGAACTTAACTGTGCTTTACGGGAAACACATGTAGCGAGACGAGATGTTTTTTTTTTTTTTTTTTAAAAAAAAGGAGAGTTATAATATTTTTTTTTATAGATGCAGAGACTGAGTTTTGAATCTGCAGCTAGGACAATGAATAGTAGCATATAACTCTCGTATGTAGTTTGCCGTGTGATATATGTATACAATTCGAAAAGTAAAGTTTTAAGTGCGTCATATGTGGCCGATATAGTGAGAACTTTGGAACTGGATCGTAGAACCAGAACATTTTCAGAGACTTTGATGCAATTCAGATGATAATTATCCAGTAACACTGCATAAACCAGATGTCTTCAAATGGATCCAGAGATACTAAGAGAGAGACACCAGTGCAGCAGAGAAACAACCAGAGCAGCGCCCAGTAGCAGCAATTTATACCTTCTAGGAGGTTCCAGGATGCCGAGCGAACTTCAGTGAGAAGAGAAAGGACTGAAGGAAGAAGACAATGAAGAACGCGTCAAAACAATACGTGCACGAACTATGAACAGAAATATATAATGGCCAAATTTTCATAAAAAAATATTTTTTTTATCGACCGGTCACTTCGATTTAATATGCGTGTGAATATAAAATATTTTTTTTTATATATGTGTGTGAATATCAGTGTTTAAAATCTGTATGATTTCTGTGGATGAGTGGAGTGTTTACTTTATCACCATTAAAATTTCAACATAATAACACGGAAGTCTTTCTTGTTCGGATTCCAGACATCAATTAAGGTATGTGCATAATTTCGCATATGTTTTTCTTTTACAGCATGGCAAGAACATGTACAGAGAAGGGTGTATGGTTGTAATCTGACCATTTCAATGAAGCATCTGAGTTGAAGTAAAGCCACTGATTACCTGAGTTAGAGTATTTTGTATATTTCAGATCACTTAATTTTTTTTTAAAGCTCTACCGAATATTTCTTTTATATCTTTAATATTTTAACTAATCACAAGTAATTCATATAATTCATTTACATAACTTCTGTTAATTACTTAATTTAAATACTTCTTGGGACTGTCCATTCAGGGCACTCCACCATTGTGGTGCAAATATTTAAGTATTTTAGTTTCAAATTCTGGCTATGCCCTACACGTTCACTTTAGCTCACCACAAAATCTGGCTTACCCAGCGTAAGGCGAGATCACTTCAGTGTCACGGGTTGTAATATTAAAAACAAAAAAGAAAAAAGTGGATGCTGTCAATGAAATGTTCAGGGCCATACACCAACAATGAAGTAATAAGCTTTGTGTCCGGCAACATTTTATTTACGAATTTTGTTTCTTTGTTTTCTTGTTTATTTCGAAAAAAAAAAACAGCCAAAATTACATGTTTTATTTGTAAGAATTTAGAGTTATTTTGATTAGAGATTTTCCATGTGTGCCTGTCGGAAAATTTATAGAGGGGGATAAGATTTATTTTGCGTGTTATTTTTATAAGATACAGAAATTAGCATATCTTAGAAAGTTAGAGTATTTCTATTAAGTTGATGGTGGTCACTAGGCTACAGAAAAAGAAAATGGACGAAGACCTGGTTAACTTTCCGCAGAATCAGCTCGGCGAGTTAGAGTTAGAAGAGAGAATGGCGAATATAGAAAGTCAGGGAGAAGTTAGTAACGGAAACGGAAATCAGGGAAGTCAGGAAAACGAAAAGGAATCGATCCCTGGACCATCCAGTGTTGTGAACATGGAGACAATGGATCCATCTATGAATCCACTGTTTGTAATGTTACAACAGCTGGTAAAGAGCACTGTGAAAGAACTCGTTGACAAACAGGAAAGGTCAGTAAAGGAACTAGTTGATAAGCAGGAAAAAATCGCACAACAGCAGGAAAAGTCAGTACAAGAATTAGTGAAAAGACAGGAAGTAAATAGCAGTAGATTAATGAACAGTATAGCTGAACTGAGTACTCGGCTGGATGCAACAGCTGAATCGTTCAATGAGCGATTAGCTGGAGCATGCAACGAGTTACGAGGTTCAATAAGAGCGAACGATGAGAGGGTACAGCAGCTCGAGGCGAGTAGCAATAGAAAATTAGATGAAATACAATTAACTTTAGGACAAGACATTGTGAGAGTAGACAACCAAGTAGAAAGCGTCAGGACTTGCGTAGAACAGGTGACAAGTAGGTTGGAAAGCGTTGAGGGTTCAATTGCTCAAGCAGAGAATAATATGCAGCGTGTAGAAATACAGTGGAGAGAAGAAATGGGTCGATTACGCGAAGAAATTGGTCACGAAAACCAGCTTGAAGAGGTGCGGAGCGAATATCGGGATGGTATGCAAGAGATACAACAGAATATTACTTCTGTTTGCACCAAATTAGAGAAAGAACTTGCTTCTTTAAAGAAATCGGTTCGAGAAATTGATGACAGAGGTGAAAGAATAAACAATAACCAACCCGGTACCTCTCGAGACGCTCCTTGTTTTGTCTTTCGAGACGAGACAGAATCCCGCGTCTCGTCAAACGCTCAGCCGCCTGTCTCTACGTGCCAGCTAGCATCAGCTGTGGGACTGATGCATCGTGATCTGTCTCTTCCTATATTCTCTGGTTTAGAAAGTGAACTGCAGTCTCATAATTTTCTTGTCGAGCTCGATAATTATTTTGATCTCACGGGAGTACCGGAAGATCGAAAGCTACAGTTTGTCTCGAAATGCTTTAGAAATACATCACTGCAATGGGCTCAAGTAACCTTAATTAAGTGCAAGACGTATCACGATTTTATCATGCATTTCAAACGGACCTATCTGAGCGAAGAGAAGTTGGCGAACTTACGTGCGACCATTCTAACGGCTCGGTTTGATAGCCGCTCAAATAGGCTTCCCACGGAGTACCTTTTAGACTTGCTGCATAAGAATAGTATTTTATCGCCGCCATTAGAACCGCAAGTACTTTTAAAGATTCTGCCAAGACAACTGCCATCTTGGATTTACAGGTCTCTGATATCATCCAAACCAAAAACAATTGAAGAATTGGTTGGTCTGGTGGCAGAATTGCAAGTGACGTATCAAAATAATAGCGGAAATAATAACATTAGAAGGGGGATTAATATGATGTCAATAGAAGAAAGCAATAATGAAAGGTCTAGCGGTACATCGTATAGACATCGCCCATATTCCCCACGAAAGAATCGCAATAATCAGAATCGTGGTGGAAATACACAGAGAGGTAGAGGGAACACGAGTAGGCAATTTGGCAACCATGGAACGACATGCCACCAAGGGATAGCAATGGTGAGAATAATAACAATGAAAGGTCTCAGGGTCGTTCAAACAACCGAGGTTCCTTCAGGGGCAGGAATAATCCCAGAGGTCGGAGGAGATCATACTCTGGTGAAGAGCAGGTTAATAATCTGGAATTCAGTAGGGGTAACGGTTCTTCTAATGAAAGTGAAAACCAAAGATCTAGGTCACAGAGCCCCCGGAATATGAGACAAACAGTTTCTAGACAGTGAGAAACGTACGCACGCTGTCTAGGAGCTACAGATGACTGTTCTCTATCTGATAGTGCTAAATTTCTACCTAGTAGTGTGCGTAATGAGGATAGTTCATATCATGCTGAACATAATAAGGGAGAATGCGAAACTCTTGTCAAACAGTTAGAAATCATGGGATTAGAAAATAATAGCCGAGATTGCATACAATGTGACAAAATTATTAATAAACACTATTTTTCGGATGATAAAAGTGCCAAAGGTAAAGATAAAGAATTATGCTTGCTTTTGAGAAGTGGAAAAGAGATTAAATTAAATAAAGGTCTTTTTGATGAATCAAATGCCATTTTTCGAGATTTATTGGAAACAGATGAAAGGGAGGATGTACCTACCAACAATGTTATAACGTTACCAGAAGTAGAAACTTGTTTATTTGGTAAAAAAGTATGTGGTCTTCTTGACAGCGGATCATCTATTAGTGCAATTAGTAGTGATTTATGGGCACAGGTAAAGAATACCACTCCACCCCCTGCATTCCTAAAAGCAAACAATATAAAGGTTAGTTCGGCTTTTGGAAAATCTATAGCCAAAATCCTTGGACAAGTGATGCTAGTAATGACATTTAGTAATCAAGAATTCTATACTGTGGGATTAATTGTACAAGGATTAAATCGTCCCTTGATTATTGGGTCGCAGTTCTTTGCTGAGAGCAAGGCTGTATTAGATTATAATGTGGGAGTTTTGAGACTAAATTCACCAACTGAGGTTCAGGTTAGTTTTCGAGATGTAGAAATCGAAGAAAGTGAGTTAGTGGTCAGGAGTTTGACTTTAGAGTTTGAAGATGAAGAGAGATTTTTATATTCTTTTCCCATAGGCGAAATGGGCGAAATAGGCGAAATGGGCGAAACGGGTATAGAATCCATCTATGCGTTTCAGATGGAAGATGTAAGAAATAGAGAAGGGCATTGTAAGGAGATGACTTCTCTCAGAACCCATCTGGATGATGGAAAATATCCGACAGCTACTGAACTTGCCAATGTAGTGTACAGCCCGAATGAATGGAATAAAGTACAAACTAAAGTCACACCAGCTGAGATTTCTAGCCTTGTAGAAGGGTACACTGACCTCAGTGTGGTCGAAAAGAAAAAATTAAAAGAAGTGTTAATGAAGCATAGAGAAGTGTTCGATTTAAAACCAGGGTGTATAAAGGGATATGAACACAGTATAGAATTGCGTGAAGAAGGGAAATTCAAAGCTAAAATGTATCCATATGCATTGAAGTTTAGGAATCAGGTGACCAACATCATTAATCGGTGGGAAGCATGGAAAATAGTTAGAAAATCTGAGACTTGCTACACCAGCCCGCTTGTTGTAGTTCCAAAAAAGGACGGAACTGTTCGTATTTGTTTGGATGCGAGACGTTTGGCAGAGGTCACTGTTAGTCAAAGGGATCAGCCAGTCCCAGCACTTAGTACACTTAGAGACCTATGTGATAAACGTTGGAAAACTTCAATTGACTGTGTAGAGTCATTTCTGCAAATCCGAGTAAAATCTGACAGTCAAAAATACTTAGGATTTTTACATAATGGAATTTCTTACGTATTCCAAAAGTTACCTTTCGGCACAAAGCAATCTCTTTCATCATGTGTGAGAGCGATTGATTCAATCCTCTCAGAGTGCAGAGAGTTTTGCGGTAATTATGTTGATGACGTCATCCTTGGAAGTTCGTCTTTTGACGAACATATACGTCATATAGACATTGCGTTAGGCAAAATTAAAGCAGCAGGCATGACTTTACGTCTGAAGAAATGTGAATTTGCGAGACGAGAAATTAGCGTCTTGGGATATAACTTGTCCCCAGATGGGATAGGAAAGTGCCCAGAGAAACTTGAGAAGATAATGACATTTAGGAGGCCCAGAAATGTGAAAGAATTGCGTAGTTTCATTGGGTATTGTCAGTTTTATCGCATATTTAGTACAAAGTATGCAGAAGTCCTTTTTCCTTTATTTCAACTTTTGAAAAAAGGAGCAAAATTTCAATGGACTGAAATTCATGAGGAGGCATTTCGGGAAATAAGGAAAATCTTTCAGGAAGATGTGCTGTTAAAGAAGCCCCTTCCGGACAAACAATTTATTCTTGAATGCGATGCTTCAGACGTCAGCTGTTCTGCGCACTTATATCAAATAGATGATGATGGAAACATTAGAATTATCGAAATGACATCGCGAATTTTTAACACTGCTCAACGAAACTATGTCATAACTGAAAAAGTTTGTTGGATTAATAGATAGGAGTAAACAAATTCAAGCACTATTTGATAGGGAACAGGTTCAAGATTAGACCTGACCACAAGAAAACCGAACACAATGTTTATGTTTTGGCTGACCCTGTGACAAAAGAAGAGAAATGTAAGAGAAACGCCTACCTGATCAAACGATACAAGGCAAGGACACCGCAGGAAGTCTGAGACAGGTAGTGCGGTTAACAATACGAACTTGAGGTACTCTCGAGAAAAAAAAAAAAAGAAAAGAAAAGAAGAAAAATGTATTCACGTTCAGACTCAGATAGCTCTGTTAGTATACATTTTACTATTTAGAGGTTAGATTTGTTTGTAGCAATAATTACTTGTATATGTATGTAGATATATCAGGTTATTTAATATGTAGAGGTGTTGAAATTTTAAATGTACTTAGGAATACATTAAAAATTTCAAAGGGGGATGTTATAAGAGGCACACATATAGCTATTTTCTATTTAAAATTTTTATGTTAATTTCACCCGAACTTTTTGCATAATATTAGAATAATTTACATATCTATAGGTTAATTAAGAATATATATATATGTAATGTTAGGTTAATTAGTATATAAAATTGGTGAATTAAACATTTCTATTTGGAATATAAAATATATGTAGGAAAGAAAACTTAACTTGGAAAAGCTCCACTGAGTAAAAAAAAAAAAAAAAGAAAGAAAGAAATGTTCCGTAGCAGTTAAAAGCTGTGTACGTGCACCCAGGATTGCTATCTAAAGTTAAAGAATAATTGTGATATGAGAGAAATTTTATCTAGGTCATATATTTAAATCATACTTCTAACTTAGTTAGGTAGAAGTGAGCAGAGTTGCTAACGTTGCTGCAGATAGTGGCCTGGCGACATAGATCCTATCCCACTACCTTTGTATATTTCTGCTCAGATATTTTAGCAAGTGGGTTAGAATTCTTGGGAACAATAAGGCGTTAGATTTTCTTCAAGTGACCATTTTTCACACTAGAAACTTCGATAGCTTGGGTTGGATCCCGCCAGAAAACTTGCCTATATTTTTTTTTCTTCAAAGCGCGGTTTCGACAAGGAAGAGCTTCTGCTCTTCCTGCGAGTGGGCTTTCCCCCCATTGAAAATTATGAATGCAGTCATATCTTAGCATTATACATATTTAGAATTGTAGAAATATAAGATAAGATGTAATTTTGGTCAGAAAAGATTTTTCGTTGTTACCTCAACTTTAAAACAAAAGCTTATTACTTTACTGTGCTTGGTGTTGACATTGCTGTAATTGAGACGACAGCGATACGCAGTACCGTGAATGTCATAGCAGTCGATATGTGTATATTTATTGATTATTAATTCTAAATTGAATGTCACTGCTGGAATCCTATATAAATATAATCAGAGGAATATTAGGTACAATGTAATATACAATATATTGTTGATTCATGATAATTATTGTAAAAAAAAAGTGAAAAACCAAGAACAAATGTGTATGTGGAGGTTGCGAGAGATCACCGCTAGAGTACTCTGGTGAGGTAAACAAAAGCACATGGACTGGTTCGGTAAGGAATGTTGTTTACAAAGAAAATGGATAGTGACGCCGGGGAAAACAATACGAAAACAAGTATTTAACATTTGAGTAACAAAGTGTATGATACACCGTATTAAAGCTTAGTATTTCCTCTATCCAGTGGTCAAACTCAATACAGATGACAAACAATAATAATCTAAGAATAAATGAAAGATTACATGAAAGTGTACTACCCAGACATTTTGGCGACAAAACCATTAGGGTCCGCGAAAAGGGTCTATAGAATTTTGGGTAGGTCAGGAGCGAGCCTTGCAAAATCATGTTCTTTTCTCTGAAAGAAAACTGTTTGACAGGGAAGGAGCGAGTTAGTTGGTGTTAAGACGCGATATACAGAGGTCATCCTCTGTGACAGTTAGTGCAAGACTCATCGTGACAATGGTCTGTTTTGTGAGATAGGCACATTTTAAATAGCCGAATTGCGACGTTACTCGAGATTGAGTTTTTTTTTTCTTTCTTTCGTCTCGATCTGAAATATCAACTCTAGTAAGTCTTTCTCAGAATTTAACGTCATCTCAGAACTTAACTGTGCTTTACGGGAAACACATGTAGCGAGACGAGATGTTTTTTTTTTTTTTTTTTAAAAAAAGGAGAGTTATAATATTTTTTTTTATAGATGCAGAGACTGAGTTTTGAATCTGCAGCTAGGACAATGAATAGTAGCATATAACTCTCGTATGTAGTTTGCCGTGTGATATATGTATACAATTCGAAAAGTAAAGTTTTAAGTGCGTCATATGTGGCCGATATAGTGAGAACTTTGGAACTGGATCGTAGAACCAGAACATTTTCAGAGACTTTGATGCAATTCAGATGATAATTATCCAGTAACACTGCATAAACCAGATGTCTTCAAATGGATCCAGAGATACTAAGAGAGAGACACCAGTGCAGCAGAGAAACAACCAGAGCAGCGCCCAGTAGCAGCAATTTATACCTTCTAGGAGGTTCCAGGATGCCGAGCGAACTTCAGTGAGAAGAGAAAGGACTGAAGGAAGAAGACAATGAAGAACGCGTCAAAACAATACGTGCACGAACTATGAACAGAAATATATAATGGCCAAATTTTCATAAAAAAATATTTTTTTTTATCGACCGGTCACTTCGATTTAATATGCGTGTGAATATAAAATATTTTTTTTTATATATGTGTGTGAATATCAGTGTTTAAAATCTGTATGATTTCTGTGGATGAGTGGAGTGTTTACTTTATCACCATTAAAATTTCAACATAATAACACGGAAGTCTTTCTTGTTCGGATTCCAGACATCAATTAAGGTATGTGCATAATTTCGCATATGTTTTTCTTTTACAGCATGGCAAGAACATGTACAGAGAAGGGTGTATGGTTGTAATCTGACCATTTCAATGAAGCATCTGAGTTGAAGTAAAGCCACTGATTACCTGAGTTAGAGTATTTTGTATATTTCAGATCACTTAATTTTTTTTTAAAGCTCTACCGAATATTTCTTTTATATCTTTAATATTTTAACTAATCACAAGTAATTCATATAATTCATTTACATAACTTCTGTTAATTACTTAATTTAAATACTTCTTGGGACTGTCCATTCAGGGCACTCCACCATTGTGGTGCAAATATTTAAGTATTTTAGTTTCAAATTCTGGCTATGCCCTACACGTTCACTTTAGCTCACCACAGTGTGTTGTGTGTTGTGAGACATAGGTTTTCTTGATTGTGAACGTGTTGTTATATATATTTCAGACAGAATAGTATGGAATGTCAAGTTGAGAAAAGTGATTATTTTCGTCACATTTTACTCTTCGAGTTTAACCGAGGATCCATTACAGCAGAGGCTGCGAGAATAATTTGTGCAGTGTACGGGAATGAAGCAAATACTGAAAGAACAGCACAGAAAAACTTCGCGTGACCAATGGCTAACAGATTTCTTCCAGTCAAAACCAAAACAGTTCTACAGGCGAGGCATTGAACTGCTACCTAAACGTTGGCAGAAAGTCATAGATAGTGGAGGAGAACACATCACTGAGTGATTGTGAGTTAATGTGAGTGACAGTAAAATGTATGTAATGTGTTGTTGCAGAACAGCAGAATAAAATATAAAATATAAGAACTGCACGAACTTATGCATCGATCCAATATATTTTGACATGTATTTCGAAGAACGGAATCTGCTTCTAAAGTCCATGGAGGTATAATGCTCCACATTTCCTCCCACTGCGGTCCGCCAGGGTAATGAATGTTTATTTATTGTTGAAATTAGGATCTATATTGGGATCAGGGTAGCGCGTGTCAGGTTAGCTAAAACAACACATATTATGACGTAGTAAACACTACTAAAGACAGTAAAGAGAATCACGCAAAGTGCAGTTTTTCCAGGTAGATATCAACTGCTGGCGGATGTTTGCAGTCATCTATCATCGTGATATGTATCTTCTAGCGTTCCACAGTTATACGCATTTGTTTTAGTAGTAGAAAATGGCATACACATAGCAATCGTTAACCGTGAAGATGTTAACAGATTGACTCCATTAACGAACACAGTCGAAGTAATCGCTCTAGCTATCTATTCCGGAAAACAATTCAAAAATTGGTTTTGAAGTGCTATCATGTAGAGTAATAGATATACGAACGTCCCACTTCCTTGATCCTAATAACACATCATGTGAATTATTATGTTTGAGCAATAGAAAGAAACGTCCCACGGTTTCTCGGCTAGGCTAAAGGAAATGGTGATGAGAAATGGTGGAATGAAGAAAGTGGGAGGAAACGTGAGAGCTCCGAGAAAATCCACACATATGGGTTTTGTGTCCACCACAAAATTCACTTGGCGCGAGCTGGGATCGAATCAGGGATCCCGTGCACCATAGGTCAACGCTCAACCACTGAGCCACCGCGGCTCCTGTTTGTGCGATAGAGTTGGTTACATTGTCGTTTTATCTTGACAACAGTGCATTTTGTCCGCAGTTGAAACACAGGTTTATTGTATGTCCATAATGTAACTGACTTTCGCGCTTCTATGTATATGTATAAACCTAAACTGAGGTGATACATAAACATTTCCATTGAAAAAATAGAACCGCAACGACAGTACCATGTTTGACGATAGAGAAAGCAGCGAAAGAAAGACGAGAAACAGATAGGAAAAGAAGAAGAAAGATGAAAGTCTTTTTATGAAGAAGGAAGGATTGAAGGTCGATATATTGATCTTTTTTGATAAGTAAGCCAGCTACCCGTGGCATTAAATAGTGAAGAAAGGAGAATTACAGTGATCCTCAAATTTTCGCTAGTTCTTTCTTAGTAATCCTCCATTAAAGAAAGGGATTTATTGATTTATGAGATTCGTTGTTATTATTAAAAATTACAAACTTCGAAACGATATATATAAACAGAATACTCATATATTCATTATATGACATTAGGAAACTAAAATAGCGATATATTTATCTACATAAATAAAACTGAAAATAATCTTGTTTGTGAGCACGGAAGAATGACTGAACAATTGAAATTATTGTTGAGTGTAGTTAGGGCCAACCACGAACCGGACTTTTGTCATATTACTTTAAGAATGCGTATCCTTAAGTTCGTGGGGAGATGGAGCACAAAATTTATGTCAGAAACAGAGTATTCCGGAAGTGCCAGAATTTAGGGAGATTAAACACGGTATGTAAACTCATTGAAACTAATTGGGCACAAATGCCATCGTTTTAAAAATTCCTCTTTTAAAAGGGAAGGGTATAGTTTCTAGTTTCCACATTTGATGTTCTATCTCTCACCATCACGAAGAAACAGCTGAAGCGTTTGAAATGAATTTCTCAATATAGCACGTGGATAGAGCCCAGTTTTTATCATGTCACTCTCGTTAAAATGCTCGTCCTAAGGGAAGAGAAAAGGTAGATTTTCTTTCAAATATTTTCAGTAAACCTGTTCCTTACTGTGCAAAGAATGAGATATCATTTAATGTACTTATATAATTAGGAAAGAAAATGTTGAAGTTAGCATAGATTGAGACTTCCTCTTGCACAGTTTGAAGCAACAAAATTTACCTGGTCTCTCCGTTTTAATCATTCAATAACCTCTAACAAGGAGAAGGCACACTTTGGTAAGTGATCTTCGGGGCCATTTTTTTCGAGGTGGTAGTGTACATTTAAAGAGTTAATATTACAAACTGGGAGAGCGCAACAAAAATGACGGAGAAAAACCGTCTTAAAGTTTTCTACTCGACGCATATATCGTACGACGCGCAAACTTATCAAGTGACGGCGTGGCAGAGTGAGAAGAATCAGCGACTCAAGTGTAAAGGGTCCCGGGTTCGATTCTCGTTCGAATCAAACTTTTTTCTTGTTTTTTACTTCAACCAATAAAGTAGGCATTTGTAACTATAAGTAAAATATTAATTTACTATGTGTTTATAATGAATAAAACAATAGAAATTTCCAAATCACTTGTAAATTCTTTTAATGTTCCATGTTAACTAGGAACAAAATTTAATCTCTTCCGTAAATATTATTGTTACTGTAGTCGTTGTGTAAAAAATATTATTGAAGCTTTCTGTCTACATCTGTTGAAAGTGTGAGAATTACAAGGGGAATGAGGGGGAAATTGCTTTGGTTATAGCAACATCCAGTATTAGCAAAGGGGATTTCCCCCCTCAGCTCCTTTGTAAATCGCACACTGTCAACAGATAAAGACACGAAGCGTCAAGAACATTTATTACACAACGACTGTCGTCAAGGGCGCCGATCATGGGGGGCCGGGGCCCCGTATCCCCAAGCTCATACGGGCCCTTGACAGTGATATCAGTATATTTACGGAATAGATTAAATTTTCTTGCTAGTTAACATGGAACATTGAAAGATTTTACAAGTGATTTTAAAATTTCTATTGTTTTATTCAGTATAAACATATGGTGAATTAATATTTTATTTATAGTTACAAATGGTTACTTTATTAATTGAAGCAAAAAACAAAACAAGGATTGACTCGAACGGAAAGCGAACCCGGGACCCTTTGCATATAAGTTGCGCACTTTACTCACTCTGTCACGCCGTCACTTGATAAATTTACGCGTCGAACACTATATGTGGCGAGTAGAAAACTTTTGAAGAAGGTTTTTCTCCCTTATTTTTGTCCATTGCGCTCTCCCAGTTTGTAATACTAAGTCTTTAAATGTGTACTATCTCCTCGCAAAAAATGGCCCCGAAGTTCACTTACCAAAGTCTGCCTTCTTGTAAGATTACCGGCAAGTCGATAAATGAGGATAAAACGCAGACTTGGTGTTCAAGGAACAGATAGGTGATCAATGGTTGGAGAACTTAATAATCGTAAGAGTCAACATCGGCCGTCTTAGGTACTTTTAAAGATGGGGTGAATTCACCTCCTTGTTCCAGACTGATTTCAGCTTCAAACGTAAATAAAGCCTCATTGAGTAGCCTCGAAGCTTGTCCTTGACTTATTGGGTAATTTTTTAAAGAGAACATATTGTAAAATAATAATAACCATAAGAAGAAAGAGAAAAGGAAAGAGAGAGAGAGAGAGAGAGAGAGAGAGATCTGATTAAAATCATCCCTTGCTCCTAGCTGATGTTCAACATCAAACAGTAGAGAATAATTTAGTTGGTTGGTTCGTTGAGTTGGAGTTTAGCGATCCTTTAAGCATTGAGACTGTATGAGATGTAGACTTACAGTTTAAAATAGAATCTGACACACCTTAATGCATTCACACTTCAAGGCTCTGCCACCAGGAATCGAAGCCGAAAGCCTCGCCGCTAGTCAGTAGACCAACAGGGAGGGAAGTAGGGATAATTGTTTAAATTTCAAGGAAATATATAGTGTCGGGAAACTTTACTAAATTTTACGGTTTGTTTATATGTAAATATTAGTAAATAAATGTAATGATGTTTGTTCGCTAACTCCTGGTAGACCGCTGCGCCGATTTTGATGATTTTTGGTACTTGAGTGGACCGTAGCCTAACTTAAGTTTCAAGCGCATTTTCGGCAAAGGAGGCGACATTGATGAAAATTGGTAAACGACCGCTATTAGTATCCAACCCGTAGTTTTTGGTGTCGCAGAGATGAATACTGACACTTCCCATGCTGTTTACTTAAAAATTCATCTCCATGCGCACCCTAAGGGAGGAAGGGCTCAAATACCCTTCATAAACCTATTCTTCCATGCGAAGAACTGGCGTTTCAGCTGGTATATATGCATATAATAGATTATAATGAATGTACTCTCTTATTCGCTACCGGTTTCAACCTCAAACAATATATGCTTATTTCCGAAATCTTGAAGAAAGTATACACGATCTTTTATTAATATTATCAGTAGTTAAATTCTATATACTATAATTATTTCTGGTAAGACATACGTGACAAATGCGTGTCGTGTCAAGTGGTAGGGGCTATCTTAGGCTTGCTTCAACCAGATTTTTTTTAATTGTTACTTTATTTATTTATTTATTTTTGAAATTTTAGGTAACAAGCATTTGACATTTCATGCAGCAAGTATAATCAAAACAATCAACAGTGATACGTCGATATTTACTGTTATAGCACCCATTTTGCATTAGATCTAAAACAGTTTCCTTCGATATTCATTAATAATTTGGAGTGTTGTTATAAATATTCCAATAATAAGTAGTGTCATTTTGATGAAATACAACTAAAGTACATACGGGTTTAGTATCCCAGTCAAGTAACGATGGGATGTCCGCCGTAGCCGTGTAAGAGTTAACTAAGCGGAACTTAACCAATCAGTTTCACTGCGTTCGCTTAATGAGCGTCTTGTCTACTTCGGTATCAACAGGATGGATTCATTACGTAATGGAAGCACGGTGAGCGGGACGGAGAGAGAAAAGATTAACATGTTTTTCCTTTTACGGAATTTTGTGCCAATGTTCGGTGTGTCCATTGTTATTTTTTTTTTCTTTTTAGCTCAATTTCACCAGCCACAGGACGGTGTCAGCCGTAAAATGATGTTGGTGGCGGAGAACTTTCAGCCCAACGACACGTCGTTATGTCAATCAAGGAGGACAAGCAAAGGGCGAAGGGGATTTGCTCTTACCTTTCCGAGATCTTTCTCCTGGATTATATAGCTCGTGATAAAGTAGCCAGGAAGCTTGGTTCAATAAAACTTCCAGCTAAAAATGCTCACAAAAAAGTACTTTCCCCCTTATCTCCATCTCTTACGGGTTATTGCTTGTGGTATATGTGTACAAGATGGAGAAGTTGATGGCTTGTGTCCGGTGCTTGTGCGGTCAAGTGCGTTTAGAAGCAACTATTTCCTACTTGCAAGTGCTCAAACAGCTCCTATTCGTCAGTAAATATAGCTTTCTGTTTCCTAGAATTCTTTACTCAGTTCTCGTAAAAAGCCTTTCAAGGTACCTATAAGTGAACATAGTGGTTTTAGCATTGTGAGTCTTCAGTTTTAATGTGTCTGCTAATTGCATTATAAAGAAGTAACTGCAAATGTTGACTATCCATACTTCTATGTCACTTTCTCAGTTTTAACTCTTCTAATATTCAACATTGGATCCATAAATTCGATATCACACTTTCACCTATTACAAATACAGTAGTATATATTGACGTACTCAACTTCAATACTAGTTTATATTTATTAATTTAAGACAAATTATAATTAATTATCCAACTGATTTTACTATATATTAACTATACTTTTGCATCATAGGCATAAGTAAAGACGTTAAGATATGCTCCCAAACTCGAAAATACACAACTTTTTTGTTGAACATTGTTTTTTTTAAATAGTTATCGAAAAAAAAGGTATAATTTTAAGCAACTCTTATAGTATTTTCACTATTTTTGAAACGAAATCTTATTCTGTATTTTTCTTTTAAATGTTATATTTGAGAAATAAAACATTAAATGAGCAGGTTATTTTATCGTTTTGTTAACATATTTAAATAGACTCATATTATACAGGATAAACCAAAATTCTCAAATTAATGAATAAATTACAGATATGTAATCTTTTATTGTCAAAACTTAACTTCAGAATTGTTTCCATTCTACAGAATGCAGAACAATCATGCTGAGAAAATGGTGCGCTCACGCAGAGTCCTTGATTCTCACCTTGACAATATAGAAAAATAGTAGGTTCCATAGTTTTAGATTTCAGATATCTCTGTGAGTCGAATTTGAGTCAAGTAATAGGGGAGTCTGTTCTACTCCTCCTCTACCATCAGTTCAGAGCTGGGGGGAAATACTGTCATTCGGTTAATGACACGTGTTAACTTGACTGTGTACTATTACAAATTAGTGATAGTCCCAGAATCACATGCTTTTGTATTATAAATAGAATTGTCGTCCCGTTTTAATATATATATATATATATATATATATATATATATATATATATATATACAGATGGTGATCAGAAAAATGGAAACACCTGAACGAAATTCGCCTTCAGAACAGCCTTGATGCGACGTGGGATGGAGGCATAGAGGTCGTGAATGGTAGCAAGTGAAATTTTACACCATTCCTCTTGCAGGGCATCGGCCAGTTCTGTGAGAGAAGATGGAGGTGGAAATCGTCGCCGGAGTCGTGTTTACAAGACAGACCACAGATGTTCAATTATGTTGAGGTCTGGGGATTGGGCGGGCCAGGGGAGGTGTTGAACTTCTTCCCGATGTTCCTCAAACCACGCTGCAACAACGCCAGCTGTGTGAATGGGTGTATTATCATCCTGGAAGATGGCGTCATTGTCCGGAAACAACATCCGGACCATAGGATGCAAGTGGTCTCCTAAAATTGCGACATAATCGTTGGCAGTGATTCGTCCGCTAAGTGTGAGCACAGGACCCATTGAAAACCATGATATGGCGGCCCACAGCATCACCGAGCCGCCGCCATGTTTCACAGTTGGGCGGAGAAACTGCAGATCATAAGCTTCTTTGGGCGTTCTCCACACATAAACGCGATCCGTGGTTGGGAATAGGGTGAAGGATGACTCATTCGACCATATCACACGTTTCCAGTCCTCAACGGTCCAAGTTGCGTGGTCGCGGCACCATTTGCGACGTGCGAAAGCGTTATGGTCCCTGATGAGCGGTTTGGCCCGTGCAACACGACCCCGTAAGTTCATGTCATGTAATTCGCGGCGGACTGTGATTGTCGAAACAGGGTGGGAGAGGTGCTGATTGAGCTCCTCCGTCACTTGCTCCGCAGTGGCACGACGGTTCTGCGTGACAATGCGCTTTAATACCCGGCGTGACATGTCACTCATGATTTTCTTCCGCCCACTGTTCCGCTTCCCCAATGTGGTTTTCCCGTGTGTTGTGTAGGCCGTCATCACCTTCGACACTGTCCCACGCGACACACCTAACACAGTAGCCACTGCCGTCACACTCACTCCACATAACCGTGCACCAACAATTTGCCCTTTTTGAAAATCTGAGAGGTCTCCCATTTTACACTACCTCCGTCTGCTGCAGCCACTGGACACTGCAGCTCCACTGCGCCTGACGTAGTATGGAGACCGACCTAACACACCACCACCAGCGGTTCTGCGCTGCGGGCGCCACGACACCACTGCCAACCCATACATCTGACGTGTTGCCAACTACAGGTGTTTCCATTTTTCTGATCACCATCTGTATATATATTGACTACAGTGCGTCAGTACCTGAACTACTAAATGTGTGTGCCGTCATCTCTCTCACCGAACTCTATTAATAAGCATTAAGTTGTAGAATGACGTTCAAAGAATATATTTAATATATGGCATCCTTTATTATCGACTGATTTAAGTTTATTTTTATTCTTTTTAGATATAAATAGTAGTATTTTAAAATTAATTAATTTTTCTGTTCTTTTCTTACAGCAATCTCAAAGGAAGAAAATGAAGATTCGTCGCGAACGACGAAGCTCCCATACAATGGTTACTCGGATGAGTTCCTCGATCGACTAGAGCCGAATGGAAATATCCCAACGGACAAGGAACTCCATCTCGGTAAGTTATCACGCTTAAAATAATCATTATTAACCATTCTCCTCATTGTTAACCTATTACATGATTTTCACGTGTCTCAATTATATGAACATGTAGAGATGTTCGCGTTTATGTGTATATATAACCATATTGACGATCATATATGTAAGTATATATTGTTTTGACGATTGTTTCACCGAATTGCACAGAATAACACCAAAAAAGGTTTTGCATAACATTCATATCCTGCATATCTTAATACAGTTGACGTACGAAGCGCATACTTTACAATCGTTTACAGAAAAGAAAGTAGTATTTTTCGTTTCAGGCTGTACATGTATCTTCGCTAAATTGTACAACTTTTAGAAAGATCGAAGTTAATTCATATACGAAGTTTTCTTAATACGTAACTACTTTATCTCATACAGAGTGTTTCAAAACAGCACCGACAACGCGTGGGAGGTGATTCCTGACACCAAGATAAGAAAAAAGTTTGTACCATCCTGGGTACACAAATGTTTCCTTTTAGAGTATAGCCAGCCGAAAACATAAAAAAATAAACTTTAAAGGTCAATAGCTCCAAAACTATGGGACCTACTACAGTCGGGTCAAGACTTCGCCTAGGAACTAATATGTTCCCTATCCAAATACCCAAGTTTCAGAATCCTGCGGTACTTTCGCAATAATTTTTATAGAGGTAGTTCTAGAGTACTTCAAATTACATTACCGGTAGCCAAACTCTCTCTATAAAAATTGCTTCGTGAGTACCTTAGGATTCTGACAAATGTATATTTGGATAGCGCACATATTAGTTCCTAAGTGAAGTCTTGACCTGACTGCGGTAGATCCCATAGTTTTGCAGCTATGGACCTTTAAAGTTCAATTTTTTCATGTTTTCGGCAGCCTATAAGTCCGAAAGGAAGCATTTATGCACCCAGGATAGTCTATACTTTTTTCTTATCTTGGTGTCAGGAATTACCTCCCAAACGTAGTCGGTGTTGTTTTGAAACACCTTGTAGATGTATACTGTATAGCAGTATCTTTTTTTTTTTTTCTATTCTAAAGATAAGATGATGTATATTATGCGCATTTAGTTGGGTGGAAAAACATTGGTTTGAGTTAAAGTGGTGCATTTACTTTTTAGCAATTAAAAAAAAACGAAAGAGAAAAGAAGCAGTATAGACCTACTTCCTCTGCAGGTATTATACGAATTAGTTACCTATCGTTGTATACTTCATTAAACATCATCTTTTCTCTATGCGTAGTTTATTTGGCTTTTCAAATTGGATCGGAACCTATATGATCAGACTTCATATTTTGATCTCTTTCCGTGGCCAAATTATTTGAATTCCGTGCTGAATTGATTTAATAAAAACCCATGTACAGAAATCAATTAAGACCGTAAGTAGTAGTAAATTTCAACCACTTCAGGTTTCAGTAGTGTGTTACGGGTTGTGATTGTATGTACTTTTGAGATTCTGAATCGATTGCGGAAAACTGCTTGTCGCTATCTAATACCACTTTTGTGGGGTTAAATGTTGACACAGGAAATGTTTAATTTGAACCACTTCCCGTTTGAATAGAGCATTGGTTCTCAAACTTGTTGTTACCGTGACCCACATTAAATAATAAAAAGTATATTGTGGTCTACCTACTTTTATTCAAATACACATTGACGTATTCTACGTAATGGTGATATATTTCAAAGCAATTAAATTTTGTAAATGATATCTCTAATTCCAGTTCCTTCAATTTATTTGGGGATGTTGCGAAAACCTCGAGTGACCACGAGTGTTACAAAGTAGATCTCGATGCTTAAACTTTAATAAATCAAAATTTAGTTAGTTTCTTTTATGTCTATCGTAAATATCTCAATTTCAAACTAAATTGTGATTTAAATTTATGAATACACAGGCCTCGTCGGTAAAAGAATATCAGAAGGTGACGATCGAGTAAGTGTAAAGTAAATTTCTTTCTCAGTAACTGTATCATTTAAAATTGAACGCTTGCGCAAAGAGAGTTAAAGTTTTTTCCATAGAAAGGCACAGAGCTAACACTACTCCCGACGCAATACCCTACCCCGTGACCACTAGCGTGCGCAGGACATTGGGAATGTGGGTGCCAGATCTAAAGTACCACCATACGGAATGTCGCCCTCCCCCCTTTCCCCTAAGAAAAGATAGCGTCATTGTACCCCTCGCTGCGTTGGCGACGCATGACACACACACAGATGGGAAACAATTTACACGTAACCTCTTCTCAGTTTGTAATAATTGTACATAAGAAAAGTTTGTTTAATGGGGGTACCAAGGCACCCATGGCACCCACGTTGCGCACGCCTATGCCCGTGACAAATTTTCACTGACCCACTATCTTCCCCTTCTAACGCAGCATCTCTACTAACTGTATAACAGGGCAGGGCTTTGAGTAATAACTTACTCTTCAGCTCGTTAACAAACGCTTGCAATTTTTATTTTCTCAGTAATACTTCACAACCAGGGCCGGATTTAGGGGAGGTGCACCGGTGCATGTGCACCCCTTCGTTGCAAATATGCACTATCTAAAATGAGAAGCTAGTAGTGAAAGTAACAACACTTTCCGAAACTTTCTGCCATCATGTTTCCGTTTGGGGCTTAAAAGAAAAAGGAGTTTTGCAAAAGTAATAGTTTAAATCAATTTTCTGAAGGTTCAAGGAAAAGGATTCAGCAAGCAAAGCAATGTAACATTTGTCAAGTAGGGAAGAAAACAGAAGCCAGGAGGAAAGAAGAACATTTTTTTCCTGCATATCACTTGTGACTCTCTTTAAAATACTCCCTCCCTCCGTTCTATGCATCAGCGTTGTCAGCTGTAAAGAATATTGTCACATGCCACTTTGAAGACTTTCAATGATACTGGATATTTTGGTAGTTATGGTGCACCACCCTCAGAAAATCCTGGATTCGTCCTTGTTCACAACATATGTTTCTGCATCAAAATAAAATGTTCAGAATTGAAAGGAAAAACTTATCGCGAACCACCAAAAGACGGTCCACGACCCACCAATGGGTCGCGACCCACACTTTGAGAAACACTGGAATAGAGGGCTAACGGAGAAGGTAGAACCGATTATTAGAACACTGAAACAATTGCAGAAAATTGCATCTCGATTTCTCTTATAGTTTGTGCTCTTTGAAAAGCAGTATTGAAACCGGAAGTAGTAAATTTCAGCTATTTCCGGTTTCAGTAGAGCGTTGTTAGTTTTGTGGTGATATGCTCTGTTGAAATATTAATCGATTGCAGAAAATCGCTTGCCGCTATTAATATTTTTGTTCTATGGTGATAAGTGTTGAAACATTATATGGTAATTTGATCCGATACTGGTTTGAATAGAGGATTAATGAAAAAAGATGGAGTCTATTCTTCAAATAATGAATCGATTGCGGAAAACCGTATCTAGATATTTCGTGCCGCTTTTGCTCCTTGGAAATCAGTATTGAAACCGGAAGTTTTATTAAATTTGAACCACCTCCAATTTTGGTAGAGTGTTCGGGATAGTCATAGTACGTTGTCTTGAGACGCTGAATCGTTTCCAAAAGACCGCTTATCACCATCTGTTACAGTTTTTGTTCTATGATGATAAAATGTTGAAACCAGAAATGACTAATCTGAACCACTTCCGGTTTGAATAGGGAGTTAACGGAGGTGCTATTCTTTGGACGCTGAATCGATTGCAAAAGAATCACATCTCGGTATTTCTTACTGTGTTTGCCGTAATACCTGTCGACAGGCTAACAGATAGACGGACAAAGCCGTTTTATAAGGCTTCTGACACTTACACCTAGCATAGTTAAAAGTCTGAAATGTAATTTGTAAGGATCTAATGGACTAGTAGTTTTAATTGGATTGGAATTTACCATCCCTTTCAGCATCAATGTTATAAAAAGAGACGTGGATCTACAGTGTAACATGGGATCCGAACCACATGAGCTCCACCATAAATCGAACCCGGATCTCCCGCACCAGAGGCACGTACGCTAATCAATAGTAACGAGGGAACTCAGTAGTTTTGAGAAATAGTCTGTTGAAGTAAAATTTGTAGAAATACCCGAGATGGACCAGATTGGAACACGAAGGACAATGCAGCAAAATAAATAATTACGATAGAATTGTCTGGGTTCCCGGACAATTCTATCGTAATTATTTATTTTGCTGCATTGTCCTTCGTGTTCCAATCTGGTCCATCTAGGGTCACGTTTAGCCAAAGAGTAAATGAGATACAAATAAAATCTTTTTTAGAAAATATTGGCTATTGAGATGTGTCTAGAGGTACTTTAGGACGATACAGCGTAGGCGCCCATCAAAGAAGGTAAGGTGCCCGTCCCGTGCTTATTTACGCACTGATGTTGACGTGATGTGATGTAACTGAAATACCATTCAATTTTCCCACTGTGACTGAATAATTGTCGCCATTTAGTTCTTGAAAGATGAAATCTTTGATAATTGGATGTTAGAAGTTCATTAGAAATAAGCAAGTCCTTCAACATACTAACTTGTTGATTGATAATGTTCTGTAAGTATTTGGACCACCATTAAGCGACTTTTGTTACATGGTGGGCTTTCTGTGTGCATAAGATGAAAATGTAAAGAATATAACTATTTCCCATTCTTAATTATTTTCATTTTATATCCATACCCTTATGTTTTTTGGATGGACATTGACGCGTAGTAGACATGAGTTTTTGTTTAGACTCTCCTTGGGTGTTTTGTGTTTAATCTTCTACTTTGTAAATTGAGATTTTTCTCAGATTGCTGGCAATGAATATCCCTCTCTCCTATCCTCAAACAAAACGTAAAGTTTAAAAAAATCTCACGTCTAAACAAACTGCTCATAGTTATGACAACTTGTTTTCTTTTTCTTTTTTCATTTTAATTCATCCTCTGGAACATCTTTTCAACCAAACGTCATAACAATTTTTTGTTGTATATACTTTTTTTTTCCTTTCATAGTAGATTAGGGGAGTGACTGAGAAGACTTAGTTTTCCTCCACAGGGTTTAACTACAATTGTAAGGCAACAATAACTTTGAAAATAGGGAGATGAAGAATAGGAGCAGACGAAACTTTTATGAACAATATAAACAGAAATGGTATGACTGTCATGCTTTTTTATTTCCAGTCCCGAAAGACCAATGCCATTGCTTGGCAAACAGAACCAATCATCACCACTCTTGAAGTAGCGTCATATATTGTTATTAATAAAGAAAAAAAAGTTGTTATAGCTTTTTTTTTCACATGTATGAATATCTCATTTCATTCTCCCACACTATCACTCGTCATAGGTTTTTAAGATTCGTATCTGAATTCATTGTTCATATTTCCCCCATTTGTTTTCATTGTGCGTTGTTATCTGTGTTAGTTTTCAGAGGGTTCCTCATGTATGAAAAAAGCCTATACTCTACCGTGTTATGTCACAATTTCCAGGTTTTGTATTATGCATATAGAAAAGAATGTAATGTTTATTGCATGACATTTTCTTGTGTTACTTGGTACTGTAGATCACATTTGAGGTTAGGTTCGGTTTGGCGTGTTTCTGTTCTGAATTCCAATAAGTGGCGGTCGATTCTCTTTTTGAAGGATATGATGGTGTTCTCCCCTCTCATACCTTTTCCTATCCCTCGCTTTCGTTTGAGAAGCAAGCTTTCATGGAGTTTGCATTCAAATTGTCACTGAAACTTCTGATGTTTCTTAGCAAGGAACTCTTGTTTCTCTCTTATTGGATTATTGATGTAGGTGTTGATACAGCCCAAGTCTTACTTTTATCTATGATGTTTAAAGAGTGTTGTTTGTTATATCTTTCCCTTCCTCAATTAGCTTCTCCCCCTTTTCCCAGTTGATTGTTGAAACAGTGCATCTATACCGACGTGCAATTAATTAACTTAACAAGTCTGTGATAGGCATTTCTCGTATTATTTTCTTACTCATTTGTGTACGAATCTCCTCTGTTTTGAATATTGATAAAGCGCTTCAAATGAAATAAGTTATATTGTAGTTCTCGTTTGTAAATATAAATGTGTGTAAATGTACAGTATGTTTTAACATATTAGTACGTTGAAGGTGTTGCTTATTTCTAGTAAATTTCTAACATCCAATTAATAAATATAGCTTATTCGTCTTTCAAGATTTAAATGGCGACAGTTATTCAGTCAGTAGTGGGAAAATCGAATTATATTTCAGACTTACATCACATCATGTCTACATTAATGTGTAATTTGAAAAGGGCGGGCATTGTACCTTCTTTGATGGATGTCTACACTGTATCGTCCTAAAGTACTTCTAAATAAATCTCAATGACTAGTATTCTTTCAAAAACACTCATTTTATTTGACTCTCTTTTACTCTTTGGGTAAACGAATTGGGTTTCGGAACAATTCTACGTAATCATTTATACTGCTGCATGATCTTTTGTTTTCCAAACCGGTTCATTTCGGTAGTTATAGTTACCTTACTTCAATAGACTATTTCTCAAAACTACTAAGTTCTCTGGTGGCTATTGGTTAGCGTATGCGCCTTTGACGCGGAAGATCCGGGTTCGATTCACGGTGGGAGCTCATGTGGTGCAGATCCCACGTTATACTGTAGATCCACGTCTCATTTTTTATATAACCTCGGTGCTGGAAAAGAGTCTAAATTTCAATCCAATCAATACTACAAGTCTACTAGCTCCTCACAGGTTATATTTTTTAAGTACAAGTTTCACAAGTCATTGCACGTAATTCGTATTTCTCAAATCTTCTATAAAAATGCAAACGGTACAGAAATTTAAACAAGTCATATGATCAAATATACAAGTCAGCTCATGAATATGAGGAGTATCGTTAGTCTGCCACAAAGTTCCAAGCATCATATGAAGTTGTGCTAGTATTTTATGCACTGGTATATTAGTTTCAATTTATCCTAATATAGCAACTACAGAAAGCGAAGTTGAATATTTCGAACACGGAATGAGATCAAAATAGTCAGTCTGGTCATAAGTTCTGATCAAACTCGAAAAACCAAGTAAACTAAGCATAGAGAAAAGATAATGTTTAATGCAGTACACGACAATAAGTGACTATAGTATAATATCTATAGATTAAGTATACTAGTGTTTCTATTTTATTTTATAGCTTTTAGCTTATATATAAAATGCTAAAAGCTGATCGCACTATATATTGATAACTGTTTGAATTACAATGAATTCGTTCTTAATACTGATTTTAGACAATAAACCACATTGGTTTACGACAGGAGTGACTGATATGCGGTGTGTCACTCGTAGCACTCGAGTACTTCATGAATGACATGTAATCATCATACATTTATGTTTAAACAAATTAGAAAGTTAGTTTGAGTAGAATTACTCAACAAGAAGTGATAAAATGAAACTTTTTATTAACTAAAATACATCATATTCTTTTTCAAACAAAAGAAGTTTCCTTTTCCCTCCTTTTAATTGGGATAAGTAAAAAAGACAAAGGAAAGTCCAGGAGATAAAGGAAAATATTCTATATATAAAAGATTATGTCCTTGAAAGGCATGTTTAAAATTGTGCCTGAAAAGTGAACGAGTGCATTGTGAATTTTGGAACTTATATTTCAAAACATATTTAACATATATTTCTGCCAATCTAGTTTCCGCTTAGTAGAGAACATATTGAAATTTTACAAAGTACATTTTATAGTATTAGCATTGGATAGAATCATTATTAGATGTTATGCGTACTAAAGTAATGTATATAGCTTTAAGATTGTGTTAAGTAGACATTTATTATGTATATACTAAATGTAAATATTTAATATTAATCTTTAAAAAAGTATAGAATTCCAACTCTGAATATTACAAAATAACACTTCGCACTTGAATATCCTAGACATATCGTAAGAACAACAGGACCATTAAGTAAAATTGTATTTCGTGCAAGTTTCTGTTGCCATTTTTGCAATTATATTCTTTGACGCTGAAGAGTTAAAAGATGTTGAAAATAGAACTTACACTACTTCGTCCCTGTATAATGCATCATTTCCGCGTCACATTATTGTTATCTACATCTATTTTTATCTCTTACAAACAGTGAGAAAAATGGAAATAAGCATATGTACATTATAAATGCATTATTTTTATTAAAAACAATGGAAATTCGTTTTGTAGACAGGTTATACTAATACGTGAACATATATAGGAAAATACTTGCGATTTCTTCTTCTTCTTCTTCCTTTTTTTAAATAATAATAATATAAGGCTGGTTTTCTGTGAGGATGAGTTCCATTTGTACAGTTTTCTCTACTCAGAATTTTTGTGAAAGCATTAAGATACTTAAAAATACTATATAATGGTTGATATAGTATGTAGGCCTATGTCGCTGAAGTTTGTTTTCATGAGTAATAAGAATAAGTATAACATATGACTACTAAATCAGATTCACCGTGGTAAGATTATCATATTATAGAGAAATAACATTATGAGTTTCGGTAAATGGATCCCTTGAAAGCACTCGCTGTTTGCTGCAATAGTTCTTTACATCATTTCTCATGTGTTTTCACATTAGATGAATCGAAGGGTGTATTCTTAAATAATCTGAAAAATAAAATATGACAAGCTGATTTTTTTCATTCAGAAATCCTTTCAATACATATTAAAGTTCATCTACTTGTGTTGGTCATTCTACTACAGAACCAGTTTACTCGAAAATTATTAAAGTTATGTGAAAACAAGTATAACTTTGTATATGTGTATAAAAGGGGCTTCAATTGATTGAAAAAATTTCGGTTCGATTGGTTGTAATTATCCTCGCCTGGAGATTTTTTTTCTTTCTTTCTTGAACGGCGTTCGTGTCTTGAAAGTGGATGAGGGAGTGTAATTGCAAGCCCATCTTCGGATGCGAAAGACTGGAAAAGCAGCAAACTCGGTTAACAAACGGGAGATGGAATACTGCGTTTCTCTCAGCCTAGCCCTCAAGTTTCTCGAGACTCCCCCTGGAAGCCTTTTAATTTAATTACGTCTCGAAATTCATCTAATTTTCTTCCGACTTGGGAGAACCGAAAGCGAGTCTAGGCAACCAACATAGATGGCTAATGGTGGCATAGGTTGTCTTGCAGACATTTCAGATTTCGTCGGCTTTCGCAAATGAGAAGAGGTTTACACAAGTCAAGCGAATTGCGAATTCTCTGCTGGTGTACACATTAGCTTGCGTTGGAGTCGAGATTAATTAATTGTTTCTGTTATGCTGTGGGCGCTGAAAACTTAGCCAAGTGGGTGATGACCCAACACTTCATTGTATTTCCTCTCTTTCGGTCTTCCGGACACAGTGCTAGGCTTCCTTTCTCACAATTGTTTATAAAGCATCTTTAGGTTGCGTTGGGCTATAAATAATGTCATCTCTGTATGAAACATGGTACATAATCCTTCGGTTGGAACACCCTGAAGTGCTATTATGGATCTAAAATTTCTCATTACCATGTTGAGGATCAGTCCATGTACGATCTTAATTGCAAGATTCATTAAGTCTGTAAAGAATTTTTTGTTTCACCTAGATCACATTCACTTTTTCCCCGTCAAATAAATTAAGAAAAAAATAGTAAGTTTAGGCTTATTACAAAATATGTAATAAATGCTTAGCCAAAAGAGTTTATAGACCGTCCGTAGTCAGTAGTAGAAAATAAAATATTTTAGTTTGACGTCCCACGATTATGCCCTTTAGGGCAAGGGAGACGGGTGATTAAAGAAAGTGAATGATAATGGAAGAATTGGTGAAATGAGAATTTGGGAGGAAACATGAATACCCGGAGAAAACCTACGAATACGATGTTGTCCACCACAGATTTATTAGCCGACGATTAAATCAAGGACCGCACACACTCTAGCTAGTTCTAGCTTGACAGTGTAGGATGAGATATAAACACTTCTCACACCATGTCACAATTTTCCTTTTGCGATATTCAATTAGTTAGAATCTTCAACACGTAAATGAAACAATTTTCTGTAAGCAGCTAGCCTTCAGGTACAGTTGCAAAAATATGGTAATTTTTCATGAGTTATTATTTGTATTGTTTATGTTAATACATTTTACGCGTAACAATAGCAAGTATGAAATTTCTCATTAAAGGTTTGTGTAATTTGAGCGAAAAGATTGAGGATTTTGCGTTAATTATGCTCAACAATTTTCGTAACTTTGTTACAAAGTTAGAATGCACGAAACTAAACATTTTTTTTTTTTTTTTAAATATCCTTTGAAAATCGTACGAGTCAAGTGCTTCTTGAATCTGTCTTTGTGCGTGTGCACGCACACCCACATTTTAGGATCATTTAAAAAGGTCAACGATATGCACTCCAATTTGCATTCAAGCGTCTATTTTCACAGGATCGTAACCTTTGGTGCTCTCTTTTACGTCTGTTAAGACAGTTTTCTGCGCTGTTTTAAAACGACTCTAATCTCTTCAAGTGAACCAAGAGATGGTTTCCCGGATCCAACCACACGGAAACTCTAAATTTCTAGCATCCTCTCCCTTCTTTTCTTTTCGTTAAAAGAAAGAGAAAAAGAGAACTGGGGACGAAGCGGCACTTCTTGAAATTGTTCTTGCACAAGAATAGGGCTTGATACAACCTAGAGCTTGCATTACTTCCGAGATCTTGTCTGCCTTTAGACAACTTGCCTCTATAAACCGCTGACATCATTATCTTGTTTTCCCCTTTTATTCAGTATAATACTGATCTATCCAAAACTTTGTATATTCTTTGTTCCCATCATTTTATCACCTGTTTAAATTTAGCAGGCATATGAAATGTTAATGTTTATATAATGATTCCTTTTCTACTCGTATATTATATTGTGAATTATTACAATATCCTCAATTCTTCAATTAGCATAACCAACTGTTATCTACCCATTCCATCGCTAATCATATTAATGCATTATTAACTACTTCTTCATATTGTCTTTACGACTATCTTCCATATATTTACTGTAATATTACGCGTATGTATGTATTATGACCTCTACCTATGTCGAGCTTTACATCAGAAACCATATCTTCCTCTAAATACTAAATTATCTTAAATCCTTTCTTTCAAACTCAATGAAGCCCTACATAAAAAGGAAAAAACATCGTATTTTGAGGATCCTTGAACAGAGAACAAAAGATTTATAAAATATTTCTTAAAGAATACTCATTGCGGCAAAGGCATAAATACTATATAAAAGTGATTGTAAGCTTCTAATGTCGGTCACTGGTGAAACTTTGCCTCGTGGAATTTTGTATTTTTGTAGAACTGAGGCTGAAAAGAAACCATGGCGACGATTCTTTAATGGTCTACGAGCATGTTGGAATCTAGAAATAGACGAAATTCTACATATAATGGTAATACTGTATCCATAAACAGAGAGTCACCAGCAGAAGAACGTTGGTAAGGTTATATATTTACTCGGCGAATCCGGGGACGCTACATACATTAATGAAGTACATAAAAGTGCATTAATGATTTGTAAATCTGGTGATTTTCCGGGCAATAGAGACATCTCTCCCATGGGACATGATGTACTCTCATCTAAATTCTCACGTCTTCCACGATTGGCAGCTGGCTTCACTAGGTGGTGTTCCTCTTAAAAAGCAATACCTACTTTAAACTTGCTCATTGCTTCTGAATTACAATGCTCTTTCTTCCTCTTGGGCTTGCTTCAGATTAATATGCTATTCTTGTGTGTCACATAGTTTTGTAAGTTAAAAGGTTTCAGCTTTTTCAATTCGAAACACTCCCAGTGTTGACCTTTGCACCATGCTTTTCCTGTTAGCACTCCTGTTTTTGCCATCTCTTGTTGTTCTTGTGTCACTTTGAAAAATATGCATTTAAAAAAATAAGTTTTCGGTAAATTAGAGAGGATTGTCTAGCATAGAAACTAATTAATTACATTCGTTTCTGGTTGTACTAATAAAAAGAGCAAGCTGGAAAAAGATATTTACTGGACCATATTGCCTTGACAAAGAGTGCTATGCCTCTAGAGGTGAGAATTCTGGATCGCAGTTTTACATTTCTTACGCCATTCAAAGCATTCACAAAAGTTTTGTCTTACAGTAACTACAGGTTCTCACACGCTGATGGGATCCTTTTTCGGAACCTGCAACAAATATGTGGTTTTATAAACAATGTAAGAGGACCATGGACCCGTAAATAAAACTGACTTTCTACATAGTCATCTCCTGGGGTACGTAAAAGCCATATACAGCTGTGTGCCAATTTTGTAATTTTCTACCTTTATTTTAGCTGGGAGTTTCCGGTTCTTAACTTTGAAAAATTGTTGGTCAGTGTCTGGACTTGTGGTAGGTTCCCTTAGCATTGTTCTCTTCGCTGCAGCGATAGCTATCCTTCGTTTATTGAGGCTGAGCTCAACTATCTGTAAAACAAAGAGACTAAACATAACATTTACATGTTATGATGTGATTCTTCAATTCCGATCTCTTGCCTGTTAGTTGCTTTGAGAAAAATGGACAGACCTGTGTTCGAAATGGCTTCTAAGCACCGAGTATCTTTAAGCAGCTTTTCAGTATTACTGGAAGCAAATTCGTAAACCTTAAAATGGAATGGTACCTGTAGCTTAGATGTGCAAGACAACATTTCTTTATTTTAACGATAGTACATACAACCTTAAATCGCTATGCATTAAGACAAAGCTGTACGTTAATGATTTTTAATAATTGTGTAATAAAATGTTTTGAGATTATTGTCTTCTCTTTCTCTCAAGAAGTCATAAATTACTTTTGACTTTTGCCAAGTACTGTTAATTGAACTAAGTTCATCCTTGACTTAAGACAGCTTAAAAGATTTAAATGTACACATTTAAGTTAGTGACTTAACTACACTGTCTGCTATGATTATTACAAATATTACATGAAATACCGGAGTATATATTCGGCTAAACAGCTTGAAAGTGGAAGATCTTCAACACATTGGTTTCAACCTAATTCTTATTCAGAATGAAAATAAATAAAATATAATATTGTTGGTCTGTTACTTACCGCGTATTCGTTACTTCAATGTAGGGTTTAAATGGATTTGAATAAAATATTTAAAAAATTCCAGTTTATAGAGGAATTCTTGAAATGCATATTTAAGGAGACAGCAGAAGAAAATATTAACTCTCGTATATCACATAAGAAAAATCTCTGTCAATACTGATTTTTAAATTTTTCTTTTCCACTCTCCATCCCGTTCAACTATGTCATTGAAGCACGAGGAGTCTTCAGATCTCTAGAATCGGGGCAGTGGGTGTATCCAGCCGGAAATACTTGAAGAAGAGACAGAAGAAGAAGAAGAAACAGCGGTTGTTCCGAGATTAAAAGAAATCTCGTTTCGAAGAAGTTTTCTGAAGAGTGACAAAAGGAAGGGAAGATCAAAAGCGAATATGGCATCAAATGAGGAAGATATTAAGTGGGAATAAGGGTTTCAAGAAATGAGAAAGTGCGTTCAAAGAATAGTAAAGATCCTCTAAAAAGAGAAAAGAAATACAGGAAGAAGGCTTTAAGAAATACTTAAGAAAGAGTTCGTAATATTATTCGAAAATTCTCTTTCTCTTTTCAAAACACGAAGTTTGAATGAAATTCCCCAGGTATTTCTGTGGTTTTTATCAATAGTTCCTGTAGTCAAGCTGCTTTTCAAAAAGCCTTTGTTCGGCTTTGATCTGAATGGAAGATCGTAAATTTGCTGGTAACATGACCAACAAAGGAGGATCTTAAGTCGCTGAACATTATACCTGGTTTGCTGTACATTGATTTTTATTTTTCTGGCTCAATTGACGATCTTCAGAGATTAACGCATTAAAAAGGATCGATTTCAGAGTTCTTAACTGATCATGATTGTACTGGAAATGCTCAATTTAGTCACTTCCGAAAATCAGTTCAATTTAATTCTATTTGTAGGCTTTTTCTTCCTTCTTTCTAATCATTTTTTAAACGTATAATGTTCCATTATCTCTTCGTGGTTGGATTGTATCGAATGTTTATTTTTTTCGAGCCTTTCAAAATTTAATTACAAGTTCCGTATGAAATCTACGAAATGTATGCATTTTTAAAAAAGGAAGGGTGCTGATTATTTTGATATAAATTCTTGTTGTTTGTCCATATTTCAACAGTAGTTATTCCTTGTTTCGTATGAAAAACTGTAATCTGTTCATTGAATTGTACCATGTTTCTGCAATCTGTAATAATAATCGTCTTCGTACCGAAGTGTTCTATTTGGAAGTTAGATTAGATCTGGATGAAACACGAGGAATGTTTTAAATGTAACACGGTCAAATTTTCCAGAGCAATTATTTTTTTCTTGCAGTTGTAAATTAGATATTCGAAACTTGTATAGGATATCATGCGCGTTGATCTCGCCTGTTCAAGATACTCTGAAATTTACTTCTGAAGATTCACTTCTGCTCAGGAAAGTACTGTGTTTAAGAATATTTCCTAGTGTAAACTTCAGACTTTTTTTTTATTAAACTATGAAGCTCTCTTTATTATAAAACAAGATTGAGAAACTTTTCAGTATAAACGTGATGAAGGCACCTTCATTATGTTCGTACAATCATTTTGTCAATTTATAGTTTTTATACTAAAAATTATGTAACACTAAAACAGTGTTTGAGATTTGGGTGAACTATTGTTGCCTACGAGACTCGAGAAATTTTCGTCCCGTATTGCATTTTTAAACGGCACTTGTTTCGTTGACTCTGTCTCGTTCTCGAGACAATAATCGAGTCGAGATGAGAAATTTTTCGTTTCGTCGGCAATATTACTTATAGAGATTGTTCAACTAGTTCTGCATTCGTGAAAACTGGAATAGAATTCCAAGTAGTGTTTGTGCGACTCCAAAGTTTGTCGAGAGCCGCACAGTCGTCTGGCTGCTAATCAAAGGATCTTTTGATCTCAACAAAGTGTTCAATCGGATTAAGTTCCAGTAGACGACGTCCTTGACTTCGAAATCACACTATGACAACATAAACGGTGTACTTCGGATCAATATCTTGATGAGGGATAACGTACGACATGTTGACTTGCCACAACTCGAAACTATCTCTGAAACCTGTCTCCAGGATGTCGACATATTGTTGGGCGTTTATTCTGCCGACGATTTGTAGGGACCGACGAACCTCCCGATTACCGTGCATTTTTCATAGCATTAAGTTGCCTCTGCCAGCTTGAGTGTGGATTGTAAATTACTGTCCTTAAAACGTTCTTAGTTGTTGTTCATGACAATTGCTTCCCATTAGAACCGAAGCAGTTAATTTTTGGTCTCCTCAGACCAAATTCTTTCGCTCACCCTGTCACACTGGAATGTCTGTAGCACATCGAAGTCCAAATCCAAACGGAACATCCTGTGCCTTTCAACAGTCCTTAAAGCCACTTGTCCTTAGTTCTTTTCGCACTCCCTTACGTCACGTTGATTTGATCACCTGAATCCAACTCCAGAGAGTCTTAGACGATATTGTCAAAGTTATCATGGCAATTTGCTGTATTTAAACTGTTCTGCGCGATAGAGATTATTCGAGCATGGTTTTGAGTGTTCGTATACTTGTTACCGTGCCAGTGTTCACATATACAGCGCACAAGACTAGCACAGTGCTGAATGGCTTCATCCTCCCACCCATCTCCTTTCGTATCTCGCTCTCTAGCTGCTAGGAGGTATGTAGAAAGTACGTTTTATTCGCCATTTTAAAAGTGTGGCTACCTTTACGTAAGGACAGGCGTTTAAAGGGCTGTTCTCTAAGATAAGCTAACGCGAGAAAGAACAAGGAGAGAACACGGGAATAGGAGGTAACATTAAGCATTGTGACTTCCGCTATGTTGCCAAATCTCATATTGATATCAGTCAGGGTTTCAGACTCCATATTAAAATAACTAAATTTTTTGTGGGTCCCTTCTTATTCCTATATAGGAATAAATGTTAATTTTACTCATTATTATTTTTGTTTTAGTTAAAAAGGAGCGTGACTTTGTGACTACATTATGGAGATGCTACTGCTTCATTCTAAAGAAATAATTAATTATTGACAGAGCATTATTCCTCTATCAATATCAAACATTTTAAAATTTATTCTGGTATTTCTATCCCGTCGGAATCGCGAATCAAACTAACTTTCACTTTTTTATTCACAAAAGGGTAAGGGGAAAAAACAAGGAATGTCCATACGTGTTCTTTATCGGGTGCTTTGTCCTATCTGTTGGTGACTCTTGGTATTATTTGACAGTATATGCCATGCATGCGTAGATGTCGAAATCTCCATGTAAAAAGGGGCAAAAGATTTAAGTACCCTATTCTTTTTTACGCGGTTTAAAATATAAAAACGCCGTTTTCTCGAAAATGCAGTTTTGTGACATTCCTCCTTTTTTTCCCTTACCCTTCAAATTAACTGTTTAGATGTTACAAACGTTAGCATTAACTATTTAATCAAATACCTCAAACAAATTGTCAGTTTCTTTTCTTTTCTTTTTCTTTTTCTTTCTTTTTTTTTTGGTTAAAAAAGTAAATCATATAACTGCGTGGATCATAAGTACCAGTCTGGCTGCATGGATTGTTAGTACCTGTATTCCCCTCTCACTCTTAGTACCTGTATTCCCCTCTCACTCTTCTTTAATGGAAGATGTACGATTTAATTTTAATAACGAAAAAAAAATCAATTTGAGTGAAAAAGAAGAATCTTGTTTGTTTGGTCTTTATACGTATTATCTATAATACGTACTAAATGTAAGAATTGATATTTATTTAATGTAATAGTGAGTCACTGCATGATTGAGTAGTTTAAAAAAATAAATGCAAAGTCACTTTAGTTTTATTTACTGCATATTGTAGCCACTGTAAACACTTTATTCAATTTTATGCTATAGATGTTCAAGAAAATATCCTGCTTTTCCAATGTAGGATTTCAAGCAGCATAATCTTTCATTTCATCTTTTCCTTCCGCTCATCTTCTATTCCTCAAGGAAATTTCCTGAACATAAGTTAATTAAAACAGAAAGGGGAAGTGATGACGCGCCTCTTTGTTATTTTGTAGGAGAACAAAAGGAGGAAGACTAGATCTGTGTGTGTGTGTGTTTGTATATAACATTTTCACAGTAGTTGAGTTTTTAAGTTCTTTCTTTGGCAGAAAGTGCAAAAATTAAAAAGAAAGAAAAACTCCAAACTTCCGGATTTTAATTTGTCACTCTGTTGTTTGGTAACCAAAGTATTAGGATAATTATAGAATCTCTTTAATCACAGAAGTATTTGTAGAGTCTGGAAGTACACTCATGTCGAAAACTTAGCTGAAAGTGCGAATAACAGTTGCGATCTTGAACAATTGATACAAAAACATTTTTGCTCGCTCAGAAGCGTGGAACAGATACCTGTGCACTTACAATGATACATGAACATTGGAAAATCTGACTGCATACACTTATGTCATGAGTCGCCATGCTATGAGTTGGAAGTCACAAGTCAGGTTTTTAACAGAAATGGTAGATACGGGATATATTTACCGTGAACAGCTATGCAGCCTGCACAGCGTGGACCTATGCTGCAGATTAGATCATCAAGCGGCTATTTTAATATAACATCTCTCTTGAACAAGCTCCCTGAGTAGTTCCGCATTTGACCGTGGTGGAAGTGTTAAAGCTGCAGTCTGTCGTCAGAGAGTATTCCACGCATGCTCAATGGGATTAAGATCTGGTGACCGCACTGGCCACTCGAGACGCGTAATGTCTTCATGCTGCATGGTCAGGTAATCCTCCACCAACTGTGTCCTATGTGGATATGCATTATCATCCATAAACGAAACTCAGGACCTATGCACCACGAAAGAGTCGGACATCGGTCAACAACTTTTTGGTGGAGACGCTCTCACAAACAAAAAATGAAAATCACTGTAGTACAGTAAGTCCGATACCTTAGTTTCTCCCCCCAATTTAAACAATAGTGTAGTTTGGCTTACCGATTCTTCCGTAATCTATCAATCTTAACTCATTATTAGTATTTTGATGTTATATTACATTTCATCCGCGATTTCTTGCATTTTACCAGGCTGAACAATTGATCTTACATTCCAAGTTGCCAAGTGAATGCCATTGTCCTTTCTACTTCGCATTGTCCGTTGTTCCTTGTTTCTTGTCCAGTTGCTAGGTTTGTTGTTAGGTTTCTGAACATCGCTCTTTTCACGAGGATAGATTGTTGGTCTATCGGCATAACCCGCCAGCCTGGAAGACCGGGTTCCACTTTTTTTTGACCTCTTATCTTCCACAAAATTTTTATACTCTGTCTCAAGCAAGAGTTGGGAGCATCACCACGTAGAGACGAAATAGAGCTTTCGATGCACTACTTCACAGTGAATTTATGTTGTCTATCTGAGTGTCTTTGTTGAATTTTACTCAAAAAGTCAGTTTTTTTTTTTTTTTTTTTTTTTTTTTTATGTGACCGAAAGGTAGTTTTCTGTTCGTTTATGTTTTCAGTAGTACAGTTATGTGTTCTGTGCGTCATTTAAAATGGCATCAGTCTGTTTAGTAATTAAACATTTTTATTAAGAATATTGATAAGAAACTGTTATGTGGAAAAGGAATTTCTGAACTTGCCACAGCTTGTTTCATATGATGTGCTCACTGGAGCCGATCTCCACGTGACGCTAGCCATTACTAGCGATTTATGGAGCCGTCTCCGGCAAGCGGAACTTAGAGGTGGCCATGGAAACCTATAGATTCCCCCAAGGAGCAATTCTAGATCCCATGTTCTATGATCAATGTTATGCTGGTCTCGGACCAACAGTTCTATCATCTATACAGCCTTAAGAAATAAGGCAGCGAAACACGCGCGCTAGGGCATGTTCTCACACTATGGATTTAACAAGAGAGAGAGAGAGTTGCGTGCAAGCTATGTTCTATCTTCCTCCTCTTTCTCCCTACTAGACTTAAAACTAAAACATACGGGAGAATACGAAAACATATTGTTAAGTCATTGATATTTACTAATTAAATTATCTTCATTAATAATAATAATAATAATAATAATAATAATAATAATAATAATAATAAACTTCTGCTTGACCCATATATGCTTCATAAATTCATTACTTTATGGTTTTCTTCTAGATTTAAAATAAATCAGATGTTATTTGAGACGTGTATCAGTAGGACTAATAAAGCAGTTTGGAAACACTTTTGGGACAAAATAGTTTCGTGAAATCGCTGAGTTTATAGTTTGTCTGCCATGGTCGTTATATTATCTACAAATTATTGACAAGAATGTTATGTACTCTAAAGCAGTGGCGTAGGGAAGGGGGGCCTGGGGGGCCGCCCCTCCAAAGAGGTCCGACAATTTACTTTGGTACTCTGATGTTTGTAATTTTTTATATATTTTTATGTTTATATATTTTTTGTTTGTAATTTTTCTATGTGTACCTATAACAGCACTTGGGCCCCCCCCCAAACACACATCCTGGCTACGCTACTGCTCTAAAGCCTACTAAAATTAATGAAAATATTGATATTTATTTTATAGAGTTCAGGTAAACTGTTTTTTAAACACTTGTAAACTTATGTAAATAAAATTCAGTATATGATTTTTTTCTATAAAAGATACTCGCACTCATTGACAGCATGTTTTCTTGCGCATGCGTATGAGTATATAGAAGGTTTTGACGAAATGAAGTGTGTCCTAAAAATATGAGACACTTTGAAATTGAAAATAAAAGATAATGAATCTCGAAGCAAGTGTATTTATAGAAATAATTGGTACAGAGAATGCAATTATTTGTAAACAAGTTAATCACTCACAAGACGGTCTTCCTTTTCCGAAGATGTCGAGAAGATCTAGTTTTTCACACCATAAGTCACTTCTTTGCTTTGGAAGGACACTTCATGCATGCTTTTGAAGAACACTTCATGCAGAGTAAGTCATGTATGACGAGGCCCATCATCATCTGAATGACTTCATCAATAAACAAGAAGTAAAATTTCCGCTATCAGACTCTCGAAACCCCATATTTTCTTCAGGAAGTACTCTTTTGTAAAAATATATTGAAATGATGGTCAAAATGGTAGCCGTTTTTATAACCTCATTTTCAAAGCATGAAGGTCTTCTTATGAATAATTAACGTATTTACAATTAATTACATACTCTGTACTATTCATTTCCATGAGTATACTCTCTCCGAGGTTCATCATTATTTTTTATTTTCAATTTCACCTTCCATTTTCTTGGGACATCCTTTTTGTGTCTTTGCAGGCTGCAATCTTACATACCTACAATTAGGAATGTAGAAATTGTGAAACAGAAGTAGGCGTTTATTTTTTCTAAACATTGGTGTACCCAGCGGTTTCTAAATATCTCTAATCTGATCAGGGTTGAAAAAAAACATGATTTTTTTAAAAAAATCAAAAAGAACGTTTTTTATGTTTAAAACATGTTTTTTTTGTTTAAAACGTTTTAAACGTTTAAAACAAAGTACTTTGTTTTAAACAAAAAAAAAACATGTTTAAAATGTTTATTTTGTTTAAAACAATAATCTAAGTACGCATATATATTACATTTTTACACTCTTACGTATTGCTTGCCATCTATATTCAACCGCTAGATCAAATTTCGGGAACTTCCCTAATCTCAATCCGCCCAAATGTTCAATTCCGGATAAAGAAATCGGGATTTTCCCGATCTCCGTTCACGGAATGTGTAGTTTAGTTTCTTTGTGTTACGTTCTACTGGCCGTCTGCATTCTTAATCTTTAAACGCCCATTGACGCAACTGATGTGTCAGGGCTTTAAACCTCAATGGCTCAGTCTTAAACCTCAAATTAAGGCTGGAAGATGGTTTTAGTACCAATTTATTCCTGTAAAATGCAGCTTTGCTGTTGTGCATTTTATGTATATGGGAGGAGGGTAAATATCGTGTTTTTTTTGTTTTTTTTCAACAGTTTTTTGGGGGGCCGTTCCCCCTCTTGGGGGATAGATTCATAAAAATTGTTACGTGAAGCAATCAAGTAGGCCACTACATGGTAATATCGTGTATTTGTACTTCTTGCTTATATGGGGGGAGAAGGGAGGGGGCAAAGTTAGCCAATTTTTGGAGTTTAAGTTTTTTGACGTAAATTACATTTATTTTTAAAACAAACATCAATAGCTCAGCCTATAATTAAGCTAGAAAGATGATTTGGCACCAAAGTATTTTTGAGGGATGAAGCTTTCATTCAGTTGCATTTTATGTATATAGGGGACGGCCGTGAAAGGGAGGATGAAGTTCGTTTTTTAATTTTTCATCAATTTTTTTTTCATCAGGTTTTGGCGGGTATTCCTTCCCCCTTTGTGGTACATCCATAAAAATTGGTATGTGAAGCAATGAGGTAGTCCCCTACATGATAGTAACCTGTATGTGTATTTGTTGTTTATAGAGGAAGAGGGAGTCAAATTTGGTTAATTTACATTTATTTTCGGGACGGTCCCATATAACACAAGATATATTTCACTGAAGTGGTCTAGAAGCATAATTCTTGTTCGTACACATGATGTGTGCAGCAAAAATGATTTGCATATGGACGTGGTACTAGTGGGGGAGGGGAGAGAATGTCTAATTCAATGAATGTTTTCTGCGCATATATATATATATATATATATATATATATATATATATATATATATATATATATATATATATATTTTAAATATTTCCTACATAAAACGAATTCATTACGCAATGGCAGCAATGGCTACCATTTCTTACATTATTGTCACAAGTATGTGGCCTACGCATTCATCATTTCGTCAGCGTAGGGTGGCCTGCAAGGGTTGCCAGGGCCCCGCAAAGTCAATATTTTCATATTGTTAATGTTTTTTATGTCTGTTTTTTTTTTACTACGAATACGGCGGGAATTTCACGAATGTTACCTCATTGGAATTTATGGTCTATAAGCTTTCCAATGGTGTATAACTCATGACTTTGTGATAATTAGGGAGGTCACCAGAGCCCCGAACGTGAGAGTCTACCATTTTGTTAAAATCCCTGGCGGGGCGTCTAAAAGTTAATTGTGTTGTTATGCCATAGGCACTAATCATTGTTACCTATCCATGTTGCAGATAGAGATGTATCTTGAAAACTGTTTAGTTAAAATATGTCATTTGCTCCTTGTAGGCTAGTCACTGCTCTTTTCTATGAGTTGTATTGTATTTGTCAGAGCATTTCTTCTAGCTTATGATGTGAGAATTCTTCCTTATTACGGAAACGATAGTGATCAAAAAATACCACAAGTTTTGAATTTGTGAATTTGGATCTTAGAATAGTGTATAGTGTGTTTAACCTCCGTTATTCTTGGAAATTAAGAAATGTTGAAATACTTCATTTGAATTTCTGTTGGTTTAGTTATACGCACATTGATGTGCAGAATTTCGTTCAGTAATTGCTGTTATAATAAGAATATAACTCTGCTTGTAATTTACTCCATGTAAAAATCCTGCGGAGGATGGGTTGTTTGATAGAAAATTAAATTAGCTTACTCAATCTGATATTTTAGTTGTTTTAAACATGTTCAACCACCATCGAAAAAAAACACGTTTAAAACATTTTGTTTAAAACGTTTAAAACAAACTGAATAAAACAACAGCCCTCGTTTTAAACATGTTTTAAACACTTGTTTTAAACATTTTGTTTTAAACATATCAACCCTGAATCTGATTGTCTGATTAGAATCGGGAAGGTGACTTTCAGAGACACTATACATGCTAATGTCCTTATTCCTTTCTCCAGAGTGTGCGCGCTTTTTGAGAATCTTTACATGTCTGATATAAATTTTATTATTTGTCTCCCGTACCTACAAGGCATGCAAAATATATTAAAACAGCGATTATGTGAGGTGTTGACAGGGACGGCATTAAGGGTGGGCAGGGGTGGGCGACCGCCCACCTGATGAATGACCTCGCCCACCCATCCGCCCACCCCAACAGAAGTAGATTAATGAAGGTGACACCCTGTACTTCAAAAGCAATAGGTATTACTTTCGAATGTAATGTAAAAGGTTCTAGGACTCTGTTTAACTCTGCAATGAACAATGATTTTACGACAGATACTTGTAGTAATACCTATACTTGTAGTAATACCTAGGTATAATGATGCCAAAAGTCGTCATTACTGAATTAAAGTTTAACACACTCATGTTATTGAAACGCCGGTGTTTGTATGTGCTGCTCTGTGTTCTGGATTCGATTCCCAGTGGGAACACAAGTGATTTGGATCCCACTCTAGGTCCTGTTCTTAGGACGTTATAATCGTTCCATGGAAGGCTATGGCAAGCCATCATGAGTTTACTTTGCCCGGGGACCTTCGGGCAGGACACTGCATCATCATAATGATCTTCCACTAATCGGTCATCGCGTCCTTTGTATATTACTGAGGTGTCGTCAGTGATACTACACTGAAATGACGGCTTTTAATGTACTGCCTTCTTATGGTATTCAATATATAGTATTATTTATGGCATTAAGTATCTTCTGAACCACTAACAAAATATTTTTTACCCGTTTATCTTAGGTTGCAGCTTGTGTGGCTATGAAAAAACTTTTAGGGCAGTTATTCTAACACTTTCTGAGATAAGTAATGAAAATCGCAGTCGCTTTTCTGAAGCAAGACGTCTATTGAGTGAAGTGAATTTTCAGTTTGTGTTCCAGCTCAACTTCTTCACACTTTTTCTTGGAAAGTTGAAAAGATTGTCAGATTATCTACAAAGTAAGTAGAGCACACTGGCTGATGCTGTTCTAGTTACGAAGGGTGTAGTGGGTTATTTTACTGATATTCGAAACAGTCTAGGAGTTCGAAAAAATTTGGAATGAGTCTTTGAATCTTGTTGAAAATAACGGTATATCTCTAACGGGTCCAATGTCCAGAACACGATCACTGCCCCATCATTTACGTCAGTATATTATGACTGAGCAAATGTCAGTTGAGGAAGAAGATATCCAATTCCAAGAAGACTACAGACTTAGAATATTTCTTCCTGTACTTGACAGAATACTTGTAGAAATTATGTGGGATAAGCAGTCTTCACCGTAAAAGTGAACACTTCCTCTCATTTGAGAAAATTGAACCACTTGCACGTCATTATGGATGTGATCTCGATAGTGTAAAGGTGGAACTGAAATTTCTCCCGAAAGTTTTGAAACGTTATGAGGAGGAAAAGCAATACAAAACTCCTCCGTTATTTAGTTTACTGAAGTGATGGATCGTTTCAAAATTGCTCTTCATGAAAATCACAAATTAGCCGTAATTCCTGTCACCATTAATGTATGTAGTTCACCATGTGAGCGTTCTTTCTCGTGTCTTACGAGGGAACCTGTCCAAGTGTAACTCTGACTTCGAGTCGAGACTTTGGCCGTTGGATACCTTGTCCCAAAAGAACATAACACGAAAAGAGATACATCCTCGATTTCAACAGTTGCGGAGATATAAGCGTGAAAATTTAGAAATAGAGCTCCATACTATACATTATAAAGTTAGAATTCGGGTCAGATTTTTCGGAAACGGTCGCGTAAGGAAACTCAGGAATACATATCAAATTAGTGTGGGGAGCCCAGCACCTTTTGAATGAAAAAAAAAATGTGTCCCCGGAGCACCTGCAGGGTCCCAGACGGGGTCCAACTCAAAATTTGCAAATGGAACCGGGGGTCAAGTAGCATATTGTATGAAAGCTATTGTTAAATAAAAGAAGATAGAACAAATCTCAAATCTCTACGATAACTCTGTACAAACGGACAACTGGTCAAAATGTCAATACAACCTACATCAGAAAATCTATAACCACGCTTCTAAATCCGTTAAGTTGCGACAATAACAAAACAGAAAAACACGTTTAAAAGTACAAGGTATTGAAGTAAAGCAAATTGCTGCAGAGTCTCTCACAGAGTCGCACAACGGACCTTATCCAAGTATAAGTGTGACCTGGAATGACCAATGGACCATAGAACGACCATGACCATTGGGTTTTGTGTCTTACTGTTAGAAGAGAAAGGATACATTGTCAATCTCAACCGTCATGAAGGGTGAGAAGTTCAAAAGGCAACGGGTCTGTTTTCATGCAATTTTACGATATTTGTTTTCATCTTGTCTAGCGCAATATATGGTTTCTTTATTGAAGTAACATTCTGTAAATACACCAACACGTATATGCGAAGTTGTATATCGATTTTCTTTGGACAGTTTTGTTTACTTATATTTCATTCACATATTCTTCCAATAAATTGCATATTTCTGCAAATCAATATTGGATTGTCACAGGGTATTTTGTGTGCCAATATTCTATGAAACACTACCTTCTGGTACGTTCACTATCTATTGGTTCGTCTTCCACCCCACTTGGTTATCGTTTTCTTTCCCGAGTTTACAATTATCAAACTGGTTTCCAACTTTATATTTTAACGAAATATTATTCTTGACCATTCCCTATAGCCCTAGAAAAGCACCCTCCGATATATTTTATTTCTGCACCATTATTCCAGTTTTCTCCAACATCACTCCTCTCCAAGTTGCCTCACAGTTTCAAGGTGTCACTCCTTTTCGTCTTTACCATCAGTTTCTTGTTCAGCAAATCCTCCGATAGAAATTTCACGGTGCAATCTGCGAATTTGAGGTCCCGATTGGCCGTTGCCTTTTACCGTTGGCTTTTGGCCTTCTCACCCTCCGCGACGGTTGCGATTGACAATGTATCCTTTCCTTCTAGGACACAAAATCCAATGGTCATGGTCATTTTATGGTCCATTGGTCTTTCGAAGTCACATTTATACTTGGATAAGTTCCGTTGTGCGACTCTGTGAGAGACTCTGCAGCAATTTGCTTTACTTCAATACCTTGTACTTTTAAACGTGTTTTTCTGTTTTGTTATTGTCGCAACTTAACGGATTTAGAAGCGTGGCCATAGTTTTTCTGATGTAGGTTGTACTGACATTTTGACCAGTTGTTCGTTTGGTAAAAGTCGACGCATTGCACTTCATTAAAGTGCAGATATAAAAGTTTATTGTAAGCTTGTTCGTACCATGTGATCAGCCCTTCATAGTTTAAAATACATTGTTGTTTCTATGTATCATGATGAAGTTTTGTTAATTGCTATTTACTTCTTTATCCAATATATATATATATATATATATATATATATTTGCTAACTTGAGTTTCAGTTTCAAAGATTTTTGTCTAAGGTATGATCAAAATTAGGCTGTCAAATTTCCGTATTCTTTTAGTAACATAGGTCTTTGCTGTTGCATGTAGAGATCACGTTAAGAAATCTAATGTTCACAAATTAAGAATATAAGAGAGAAAACATAAATGATTTATATTTTTTGTCTCTTGCTTTCTTGTAATAAGTCCTTCAAAGATAAAAATGTTTGCAGTAGCCTATCTTATCCTTGTTTTACTTTACCTACTTATTGTATATTTTATGTTAATTAACGAAAGGTAGAGTATTATCTGTTAGTCTGTGTTGTTTGAACCTTCTTTTATTTCTATGCATTCATGTGCATTCTTGGAGGGAGAGGAAGTAAAGCTGTCTTGAAATTCATCGACTACACAGTACGCACCGTTATTATTGTTTAAAAAAACTAGAAGTAAAGGTAGTGTGTCTGCCACGCGGAATTTGGTAGGTTGAGCATATAGCCAAGAACTCCCGCAGCCCATCCTAAGTCCTGCACTTCTTCAGTCCCACCAGGCAAATGCCGGAATTGCGCCTTCTATAAAGCCAAGACAGCTGTTTTCCACGTCCTTGTTTCTCCCCTATTTCGGTCTGAGCCTTAGCTAACTAAAGAGTATAAAAATTGAAAATTTTTGTCAAAAAATGTCTACATTGTCCAATTATCATTTTCATTGTCCGCCCACCCAGCAACTAGGTCCGCCTCTTTCCGCCCACCCTATCAAGCCTTTCTGGCGCCGTCTCTGGGTGTTGAGAACGAATTCTTTGTGAAATGAATTTAATGGACCGACGCGGCCAAAAACTTGAATAATACCAGTAATAATAGCAATACCAGTGGTACATTTCTATCCTTGCTACTAGTTTAGGAAATGTGTTACATAGAAACGGAGAAAAGTGAGCCTTCCTTGTTCTTAGTTCCCTGGTAGTTTCACGGAATGAATAATGTTTATGTTCTAACAATCAACAACTTCCCAACCAGGTATTTAAAAATATTTAAAACTATAAGAAAAGAAAGAAAAAAAAAAAACGATTCTCGTCCACAACACTCAAGAGCCAGCTGTGATACGGCAGATTTATCTTTTTGTGAATTCTGCAACTAAACAATATGTGACTTAGATATTTGTGGAATAGGGAACACTGAAACACTACATAAAGAGATGAAACAAGAAAGAATACAATTAGTAACACGTATTACAGCTAATGGAATAAGGAAATCACCTTAGCGAAAATTGGTGTCACCTCATTTATATTGCTTATGTGCTCTGTAATTTGCAGTAACTTTCAACTCTAGATCTGTAAAAACGTAAAGGAAAGAAAAAAATATTCTGTTGTATACGAAATTTAAAAAAAGGGTGGGCGAAGGAAAATAAAAGAGGGATTTGGGGTTGGCTGTGGGGAAGACTAATAGTTTTTCGCTGAAGTTAACGACTTCAGGAGGCGATAATAAAAAGGGCAGTAAGACTTTTACATTGATATAAATCAATGTAGAAGGAGGTCGATTCTCATCTAAAAGCTAGCGAAAAAAAGTTAGAAACAGCGTTTTCTTCTTATTATTACTGTGATACAAGGAATTCTCCAGTATGAATTAACCATTTTGCACATTTAAAAGACAATTTTTTTTTTTCATATGAACATTATCTCACAAAGCTAGAAATGGAAAACTGATATTTTGCAACCAGGTCATCGAACGGTCTGTGCATATTTCAGAGATATTTTTTTACGGACAAGTTTTGATTTTAAATTTCCGAAGTTGTAAACTCTACAAAACACCAGTTTTTACAAGTATTTATTTACAATATTTTTGAGAAACATTCTCTCACACAAATTTCTACGTATAAGTTTGATTTCCTCAGAATTCTTGAATTGTTACTTCTTCCTTGCATTGTGTAAATCAGAATCGACGTTTTGGAAGACTAAGAAAGGCTGAAGTTAACTAAAACAATCTTTTAATTCCCTCTCGCCACAGCCTTGGAGTTTATACAAATAAAATATTATTTTTTCAGTTTAACATCACACGATTATGCCTATTAGGCTGAGAGAAACGGATGATTAAGGCAAATGAATTGATGTAAAATTGGTAGAATGAGAATGTGGGAGGAAACAAGAGTATCCCGAGAAAACCCACGACAACGATGTTGTCCACCACAAACTTACGTGGCCGGGAATCGAACCAGGGACCCCACGCACATTGGGTTTTATAAGAGAATAGTTCCAACCTGGTATGTTTGCTAATATGCGTTGATTTTAAGCATTGGGTGTGCTACAACATACAGAATTTCCATTCAGACAGAAAACAAGAAAGAATATCCAAACTTCTTTTTGAATGGGTGCGTTTTATGAAATGTAAGGGTGATCACGGTAGTGTTATCTGGTACAAAGATACCCGAATTCATGAGATCGGCGCTTACGAGTTCGGAACTCAGTGTCACTCGACCTCATACTCATCCTCAAATGGATCCACTTTCAGATTAAGAAGTGAGCGTGATGTCGAAATAATTGTTAGCGTGAGGTCAAATGAGTGTGGTGTCGAAGTGGCGTGAGTGTAATGTTAAGTGAAGTTGGTCCAAAGCTGATATTTTTGTATGATACAAAATAAAGCCACTGTGCAAAGCTAGATCAGTTGATTTATAAACTATATGTAGCATGAGATCAAGATGGTAAAACTTGTGATGTCTCCGATTACAGTATAATTGATATAATTTACATATCAAATGCAACAAGAAATAAGGGCAAAGAGTGAAAAACATAGTGCTTGACTTCTACAAAATTCACAAGACGAGAAAATCATACTTCTCGTCTCGTTGGCAACACTACTCGTAGATCCATTTGATACTTCAACTTCTGCAAGATCTTTCTTTTGAAATGAAATGAAATCTTTCGAAATCTTTCAGTTTAACGTCCCATGATTATTCTCGTAAGGCTAAAGGAGACGATGATTAAGAAAGTGAATCAGAATTGGTGAATGAGAATGTTGAAGGAAACGGAAGTACCCCGAGAAAACCCACGGACACGATGTTGTCGACCACAAGCTTACTTGGCCGGGGATCGAACTAGGGACTCCACGCCTCAGAAGTAAGCGCTCTACCTGAGCCATCCTGCCTCCCGTTCGTAAGAGTGGTCTGAGCAGTGGCTTCTGTGATTCTCCTTGTTTTCGAATTGTTCATGCTTTGAGTTTTGAATCCTTATGAATCACCAAGGTTATGAAGGTTTTAAAGGACAGGACCTAATATTAACACGAGCTCCCTTGGCGAATGCACAGTTATACAAGTTCACCCCCCACAGTATAGACCAGCGTTTCCCAACCGGTGTACCGCGGCACAGTGGTGTGCCGCGATTGGGTCGCTGGTGTGCCGCGAGGAAATCGGAACAAAATTATTAATTCTATAGCAATCAAATTGCAAGACATACAGAAAAAGGTATATTTGTATTTCAAATTACTACTATGAATCTAAAATTTAAAGTTTCATACTGTGTTACTTTTCTGTAGAACATTTTTCTGTACATTTCTAATTTTGAAAAAAAAAAGTATTTGTTATCATTGTTATGACCATTATTGCTTCTTTATTGTTGCAGACTATTTCGTAACTTGAAATTTTAAAATATTATTCAATCCTTCCGGCAAAGTAAACATGCATACGAATTACCTATATTTGTGTTTTAAAAGTAAAAGAGATTCGTTTGTTCGTTCGTTATTTAGTGATCCTCCTTCTTAATGAAAGGTTGGATACAGTTTTCGAAAAAAAAAAAATGTATTTTTAACAACTTGAGCCCTATATCTGATTGTAATTGTTTTCTATTTTTAAATTAAAATGAAAAATAAGCATAATGATTTACCACGGGGAAAAAACAGTGGTCTAGCTTTCTTCTCTGTGAGAAGGATGTCAGTAATCAGAAAAAAATACTACAGTATTTTATATTTTCAAATAATAATAATAATAATATGTGTGCCGCGAGAATTCAAGTTACCCTGAAGTGTGCCGCAAGTTGAAAAAGGTTGGGAAACGCTGGTATAGACCGTTCCCCATTATACTGCCTCACTCCAAGGGAGATGGATTACAGGCTTACATCGCCGTCCCAAATTGTCCACAGGGTGACCGGGGCAGTTTAAGTATAGTAAGGGAAAACTTAGTTTTCTGAAAACTATCACTACAGGTAATTTAACTAATGACGTCAAAATACAGTCGAAACCGGTTATAACGACTAGGAAGGGACGTTATAGCCCTGCCGTGTCGTGACAAAACGCTGTAACTTTGGCGAAGAAGTTTTGCGAAAATGAGCCTTAAAGTTTTCATCCGAAAATGTGATCTGTATCGTGTAGAACCAGTGTAACTAGGCAATATTGGTGAACCAATCAATTTTCACCAAATTTAATCACACAACATGCATTTACGTAACATTACATGTAACCACGTGTTTCCAAAGTCAAGATACATTGGTTTTGTCACGACACGGCAGAGCCGATAGTCGCACAAGCCGGGTTTTCCTTTTCTTGCTCAAAATTTCGTATCTAAGCTTTAGGCTGTACACTTACGTGCTTAATGTACAGAATAGCGCTTAAACTTAATAAATAAATAAAAAAAACTGACTAAATAGAGATATAGTACATACAATACAATATTTGTGGAATGGGACTGAGGAGGATTTTTTTCTTCCAATGTTTATACAGTACGTACAGCAATAATACTGAATGGCAATAAAATATAAAGACTTATATAATAAGTGAAGAAAACGTAACAACAGTGTAAATTGTTCAGTAATGTCATACACGATCTTAGCTAATGAATGAGATAAAATGTTGAACATGTTCTACTTTCTGTATGTGTTGTATAGTATAAGCAAAACAAGAGTTTGAAAATAAACCTTACATTGTTGCCAGCAATCTCCAAACACTTAACAAACAAAAATCAACATTGAACGTTATAGCCGATACATTTTTTACGATAATGTGATAAAAATAAGTCGTTTTATACGACATGTCGTTATAAGCAATGTCGTACTAAGCGATTTCTTAAATACAGTTTATATATAGGGTTTAGACGGGACCGTTAGATTTCGTCGTTATACCCAATACGTCGCTAAAAGCGATGTTATAAACGGTTTCGACTGTATTTATAAACAAAATACAGTGAAAGTTCTCCTAATGGACACCTCTAAAAAGCGGGTACCTCTCAATAACGGTCACTTTTCAGTTCTCCGGCAGAATAACATATGGTATAATGAAAAAGTTACTTCTGAAGAGCGAACATTCTCAATAACTGACGCGGACACTGGAAACTATTCCCAAGCGCCTATGTAGAACTTCCAAACAACGGACAGCCAGGAATAAAACTCTCATTTTTTCTGGAACTTCAAACCATAACGGACAGAATTTCTAACATTATCGGTTATTGTTGAGTAAGGTATTGTATTTATTTTATATTCCGTTGAGTTGTTTTTTAAAGTGCATATTGTTTAGTAGCAATTTCCAGCATTTTGAACAATGGAATGACGTTTCGGGCATTTTATCTTCGTCTGGCTGCAAATGACCCATTTGCAAGACGCAGGCACCGAGTGGAGTACAGTATAAAAAAAGGATCTGTACTGAAATTTCCTTTTACTGTATTTAGAAAACTACATTAGTGTACATTACATATGGAAATAAACAGCAAGATAATGTCGCCTAAATTTGTGTGTACATTGCAGCAATTTTTCTTCTGTTGCAGCCTAAACTTTTTCCGAATAGCGAACACTTTCGAATAACGGACAGTTTTACGTTCCCCATTACTGTTCGCTATATAGAAGTTTCACTGTATAATGTAATATATAGGATGTTTCAAAACAATATCGACAGCGTTGGGGAGATGATTCCCTACACTAAGGTAAGACAAAAAGTATAGACCAACCTGGGTGCACAAATGCTTCCTTCCGGAGTCATAGGCCAATGGTTCTCAAAATGGGGTACGTGGACCTCTGAGGGTCCGCGGGACTTAGACAAGGGGTCCGCGGGGCCTAAAATTTGAAATATGTTGTAATAAAATGAAACTCACAGTTGTTATAAAGAAGTATTTTTAAGATTAAGAAACTGCAGCTGTGGGCAGTACGAATGCAAAACAATAACTTTTCATCATTTCCAATGCTTAAGCATTTCATTGGTTCTTCAGGTGAAAAACTCTCTGCTGAAATACACAAAACACTTGTAGGACACTTGAAAGCATTAGCTACAAGTTTTCGAGAATATTTCCCTGTTCCACAATCTGGTAATGGTTGGATTGAAAATCGTTTCACTAATGTAGAAATCCATGACATACAACGTATGAATCTCTCTAACACAGAACAAGAACAGCTATTGGAACTGCCCTCCGATACTTCATGGAAAAACGTTTTCAAAGAAAATGAATTGTGTAGCTTTTGGTTACGTGTGCGCTGTGAGTATATAGGCATTGCAACATTTGATACCTTTCCCTACCACTTACTTATGTGAGCAGACCTTTTCTGCTCTTTGCAGTACTATAACCTTAAAGCGAAATCGTCTTAATGTGGAATCGAACCTAAGATTGATTGTGACAAAATTATTCCAGATTTCTCAATGCAATTATGGAAAAACACAAAGAATTTCATTCCTCACATTAGTGACCCACATTTAAGTACTTATCAAATGAATTCCTTCGTTAAAAAAAAAAAAAAAAAAAAAAAAAGCAAATGGGATTTATTTTCCTTCTTTAAAAAATGATTTTCAGTCTTGAAATCTCTATTGAAAATCCCTATTTTCAATTACATTTTGTTCACTAGGAAACAATCATGTATCTTTAAAATAAATTACCTATTGCATTATTTTTTCTTGTCAGTGGTAATTCTAATTAGTATATTTTTCAATACCATGTGAAATATCAGATAGCATTGCAAGGGGGTCCGCAGATTACTTTCCGAATGAATAGGGAACGCGTTATCGGAAAATTTGAGAACCACTGTTATAGGCTACCGAAAATATGAAAAAATGAACTTTTTAAGGTCCATAGCTCCAAAACTATGGAACTTACCGTAGTCGGGTCAAGACTTCACGTAGGAACTAATATGTGCCCTATCCAAAAATACATATTTCAGAATCCTGTGGTAATTCCGCAACAATTTTTATAGAGGTAGTTGGTGAGTAGTTCAAATTACATGCCCGTAGCCAAACTCCCTCTACAGAAATTTTTCCGTTAGTACCTTAGGATTCTGAAACATGTCTTTTTGGATAGGGCACATATTAGTTCCTGAATGAAGTCTTGACCCGACTACGGTAGGTCCCATAGTTTTGGAGATATGGACCTTTAAAGTTCATTTCATGTTTTCGGCAGCCCATAACTCCTTAAGGAAGCATTTGTGCACCCAGGTTGGTCTATTCTTTTTGTCTTACCTTGGTGTCAGGATTCACTTCCTAAACGTTGTCGGTGTTGTTTTGAAACACCCTGTATATCAGAGAATTGAAATCCTATTATACGTTGTGAAATCAATAGTCACAAAAGTATTAAATTGATAATACCTGAAAATGAACCTTGAAAAAAAAGGGAAAAAAGAAAGAACTCGATACTATATGGGTCTCTGAAGACTATTTGAGTTATTACTATACTGTACTTATATTTAATCTTAATTAAGACAAATACGTATCTAGGTCTCGCATTACTTGCTACATGAAATATATATGAGAATAATTATTGTATAGAAATATATCTTATCAAAGTTTAAATTTTTTCGCGATAGACGGGGGCTCACGTGGTTCGGACTCCACGTTAATCAGTAGATCCCGTCTCATATAGCCTCGCTGCTAAAAGGGACGCTAAACTCAAAATCAACTCAACTCATTTTTCGCGATAATAAGTTAGAAACCAAAATTACCATGCTACGAAAGTTATGAGCTAAAAGAGTTTAATAGTTGTTAAAAAAATGTTTACTCCACAAATTCTTGCCCCACACAATTTTTTTTCAGAGCTCCTACATATATACCTCATGATCATTGTTTACATGCTTGACAGCAAATCCAATAATACCTCTGATAGATTCATCAGAGAGGTCCGTAGGTTATTTTACGCTTATTTCCGAAATCAGGGTAAATTTCGGTGAGTCACTGTTCACATGTCAATTTTTTCTCAAATTCATTTACATCGTGACTCTTACTTGTTGACACAACTTGCCTAGGAGCTTTTTCTTCTGTCTTTGAGATTGTTTTCCTGCTCTTCCCAAAATAATGTGAAATTTTTCTTTTTTTTAAAAAAAAAAATCGCAATTCGTCTTACATGTAAATTACACGTTGATATTGAGAAAACGTTTCGTAACCTTTTGGTGAGTAAATTTTACGTTGGTTCAAAAGTCAATCTCTCCAATGTTTTTTTTTTTTTTTATTCATGGACGCTGTACGGTTGCAAACATAATAATTTCAACTTATGCTTCTCTAAAAATTCGACTGACTCACATAGCTCCGTTATTTGCGCTTGCGAATAAGGAAGTTCCACTCGGACATGACGGAGAAAGGCAACGAAATGGCGTTCGAAATATACAAAATTGTTTTTCACGCACATGTAATTAACGCTTCCGTAAATATATGCACTCACACAACATTGGCATCTATTTGCTGTATTCTCAACATTATATCAGACAAACAACGAACTCAAACCTTAACGAAATTTTTGGCGTTGTTGTGCATAGTAAATACATAGTGAATGTAAGTTTTTACTCAAATAGCCCAATCTCCTGTACTTTTGATTTTCTTTTCAAGTATACGTATTCTACGTACTGACCTGAAAGTACAGTAAACTCAAAAGTAAAATGCAAGAGTATAAGTCGTTCTCTAGTTGTTTTTAGTATACTAAGTAGAACGGGAGTATGGAATAGAGGTGTCCATAGGCGATGACCATTTTGAATATCACTTAAAATATTGCTCTTAGAATGTGTAACCTGAATTCTGCCTACAATTATAGGTTCATTGATGTTCTGTTAATAAATAGCGGATTCCGTAACCAAGCGTTTCATAGTAAGATGTGTAAGTAATCTTTTCATCTGTTTCGATCTGATGAATCAGTGTGCAGAATTTATTAAAAACACCTCCTTACATTTTATATATATACTGTACAATGTACATATATTTTAACAAAATACTCGTGAAGATGAACTGAATGTAGAATATAGAATCTACCGTCCGTTGCTTGAACCTTAATTAACGTAACTTTAATGTACACACACAAACTTTTCTCTTGTTCGCTAAATTGTTTTCTGCAGCACATACCTTTCGAACCCTGCGTGTGTTCTGTTTCTCACCCACCCATCTGTAATTAAAGTTGAGCACAGTTCCATCTGTCTGTAATTACCATGGCTGTATCTTTTCCTTCGTATAATAGCTCAACCATATAATCTAATGGCGTAACTGTAAAATCTCCGTGTTTATTTACATTTCTGTCTGTCTCCAACTGGAAAGTACAATTTATTTAAGTGTGTCGTTTCGTACACTTAAATAGGTCGTAGTAGGTTAATGACTAGGTTGGAGCAAATGTCATGATCCCAGCCTTGAGTTGAAACTTGATGATACATGTACTAAAAGCAAAATCATTTTAGGCTCTCATGATAATTGGAATGTCTCTTAAGAATTCTTTTCGATAAGGCTGAGGAAAATAAACTGAAGATGATGTTGGGTAAACTACATAGATTTATTTAAATTTCAAATTAGGTACTCATCTCGAGCCTTTGGCTCGCTGTACACTACTGGTAAAAATCGTGCTTACGCAAGATCTCTACGTGTAGATGTTTTTTTTTTTTCTTTTTTTAAGTTTGCCCACAAACTCTATAACCATACGTATGCAATATTATTCAAGGATTGCTTATACAGATAAGCGGTAGCGGAGAAGTGACACCTACTAGCAACAAACAAGTGAGCGATAACGCCACACGGCAGGCGAGGCGTCAGTCTACAGGGTCGGCCGTAAGTCCCTACCCCCTTGTAGAATCCGTGTTCGTGAAAAATAGTGAACAACAACCATGTAGTAACATAGTAGACCGAGAGGGAATCCGGATTGTGATGGCGACCATCTTGAAAGCCGCCATCTTGAATTCACGTCAAGATTTTAAAATGAGAACATGGTCATGTGACACATCATTTTAGGGTAGCATTTAAAGACAAACACAATTGTGAAATCCGTTTGTTGATATCTTAGTTTATTCAAAAGTTACAGTCATTTCACATTTCTAATTTTACCATACTGTTTCTGTTGTTGCAGGTGAATAATTATGCCGCTAACGACAGTAGAGAGGAAGGAGTTGATCAGGGCATGGGGAGGAAGGAGTGCAAGGGCTGTAGCTGCTGAATTCAATGTCAGGCACCCAGATCGACATCCTGTGTCTCATGTTAGTGTCGCCCAACTCTTCCAGAAGTTCATGGATACTGGTTCCATAGCAGATAAACCCAGGTGTGGAAGACCCACGACCGAAACAGATGAAGCCACATCAGTAGCAGTGCTGGCATCATTTGCTACATCAGCACACCGCAGTACCCGTCGTCTGTTCATGGAATGTGGTGTCAGCCGTACATCCATCGACATATCTTACAGAAAAGCAAGTGGCATCCGTACAAATTGCAACTTCAACATAATCTATCTGAAGATGGCCCTGATCGTCGTGTGGAATTTTGCTACATGGCCCTTGCACAGTTGCAAATGGATCCCACATTCCACACACAAATTTTATTTTCCGATGATGCCAATTTTTATGTCACTGGGAAAGTGAATAAGCAAACTTGTCGCTATTGGTCCCCGACAAATCCTCAGTGGGTTGACCCTTGCAAAATGGTAGGTACAGGGAAATTAATGGTGTGATGTGGTCTATGGGGCACCAAATTAATTGGTCCAATTCATCATTCATGGTACCTTCACTGCTGAAAGGTATTTGGGTATGCTGCGGGATCTCATCCTCCCTTCCATATTGTCCGAGGACGGCACATTTCCACTCTTTTTCCAGCAGGATGGTGCCCCTCCGCATTACGGATTACTGGTCCGTACCTATCTGGATGACCAATTTCCTGGACGTTGGATTGGGCGCCGTGGTCCCATTGAATGGCCTGCACGATCACCAGATTTGACGCCCTTGGATTTTTATCTGTGGGGCTATCTGAAGCCATAGGTATACGCCGAAAAGATCCGGGATTTTGAACACCTGGAAGAACGCATATTTGCAGCCTGTGTCGATATTTCACCAGAAACTCTTTTGAGGCTCATGGACAATTGGGTTGAACGACTTACCTTGTGCATAACTCGGGATGGGGGCCACGTAGAGCACGTGCTCCGCCATGCGTGACAGGTAAAATTAGCAGTTTGAAATGTCTGTAACTTCTGAACAAATTATGATATGTACAAACCGATTTCACCATTGTGTTTGTCTTTCAATTCTAGCCTAAAATCATTTGCTGCATGACCATGTTCCCATTTAAAAATATTGACGTGAATTCAAGATGGCGGCTTTCAAGATGGCCGCCATCTTGGTCACCATCACAAGTCTACTTCTCCCTTGGCCTACTATGTTATTACATGGTTGTTGTTCACTATTTTCCACGAACACGGATTTTACAAGGGGTGGTAAGGGACTTATGGCCCACCCTCTATTATCGTGACTTTATTATTAGGATTAGCGTGACTAACCAACTATTTATATAGCCTATGGAACCCGGAAGTTCAATGCTGCGTTCACAAAAGCTCTCCATCGACTTCTATCCTTAGCCAATTGGATCCAGTTTCTACTTTGTATTCCTATTTCTGCGAGATCCATCTTAATATTATCCTTCCATCTTCGACTAGGTCTTCCTAATAGACGTTTTCCGATTGGACTTCTGGTTAAAACTTTGAAAGCGTTCCTATTTTCTTTTATTTTGGCTACATGACCTGCCCACCTGAGCCTCCTAGATTTGATGACACGAACAATGTTCGGTGAAGGGTATGAATTATGTAGTTCCTCGTTTCCGCCATCCCCGATTCCCGTTCCTCTTGGGTTTGAATATTCATTTCAGGATCTTGTTCTCGAATACTTTCAGTCTACCTTCTTCCCTCAAGAGTAAGCAACCATGTTTCGCAACCATAGAGAACAACAGGTTCTCGTTTTCGTGTTTTCGGTGTGGTTTTCGTTTTATATATTTTAAGCTTCAAATTTCTCGACAGAATTAGCGGGACACGCAGACTAATATGTTTGCCGTAGGATATTACGTGCTTGCATTATTTCACTTTTAGTGTGATTCAGGTGTAGCAATGTCCACGAATGCTTTAATTAAATAAAGATATATGTGTAGACTTTTAAAATAAAACTTGATTTTATATTTTTATATAAACTTATTTATATGACATGATCTATTGCTCATTGATCTTTTCTTCTTTATTTCGATTAATAGTGATTTCATTGGTTGTTCCGTGATGTTTAGCATCCCTTTTTCAGCACCGAGGTTTTTTGAACATAGATTTACGGGTTAAGGTGGAGTTCAAATTACAATTACCATAATCCGTTTAATGCTGTTTCCCCGTAAATTGAACCGAGACTATATGCACCAAACGTACATTCGCTAGGTACGACACCAGGTAGGACAATTAATAGATTAAAGTTCATTATGAGTATATGATGACTACAACTTTATATACCAAATATTTGGGGTGATAGGCTATGCATAAAAATGAAATCTTACTCTTTGCTCAAGCTTTTGAGAATAATCTCAAGGTTGTATGCATGAAAAGAGAGGCAACGTGACGTCATTTGAGTTTAATTTTAGGTACCTGACTAAATGCTCGGAACTGATGAATCAAACTGCGATTTCTCACTTTTCGTATGATTAAAGTTGAGTATAATCTCAACTAGCTGAGATTAATCTCCAAATTTTGTGAACCACCTCAGTACCTAATTCACTTGTCTCACAGTGTGTTAGAGTGGGTCGAAATGGCTGAATTTATGGATATGTAACCAAGAAGAAAAGTGTACAAAGTTCAAAGAGAGACTGATGTGCATACTGTAAAAGACTATATAGATTTGAAAAACAAGATGTACAATGGATGGCACTTCGTTTACTTGGGAATTTACAGGAAACCAGACGTGGGACTCTGAATAATGAATAGAAGAAGAGAGTTTTTTGCTCTCACGTTGCACTCTCGATGATAACAAATACAATAAATAAACAAAAACGTGTTAAAAATAGTCTCCCCGCTTAGCGTAGCCGCTAACGCTTTTGCCTTCGGTGCGAGCGGTCCCGGTTTCGATTCCCGGTGAAGGCACTCGGTGGAAAAAGTGAAAAAGCCTTTTCCGGCCAAACAATCCTGAATGTGGTTTTCCACATTCACACCAGGAAAATGCCGGGTGGTACCTAACTTCTAGGTCCCAGGCCGCTTTTTCCTTCCCCAATCCTTTCTTTATTCCCTTTTCCCGGATAGTGTGCTCGCCGAGGGACGTCATCCCTCATGTACGTGACGGGCTAAATGGCCTTCGCTGCAGAAAGCTCAAAATGTAAATCCTAAATGTTAAAAAATAAATATAAGAAATAAATATGGTGATGTACGGAGGAACCACTTCTTGTTCTTTAGTAATTCATAGTGAACTCCATTTTAGGGTCACTTGTGCCCCGTCCACTTCCGATTTCAACATATGGGCTCTAATACTCTCTATGTGTGATTACATGCAACCTTTTATGAGGATCAAGATTGCACTTTATCATTTTTTTTTCTTATAATTTGTGAAGTAATCGAATTTTTTCTGCTTATTTTAAAACTTGGATTCCCGTTCTTTAACTTCTTCTAGAAGTTTTCGGGAAACTGAGATTGCCATTCTTTTTCAAAATCCACGGAAACCCCAACAACGTTGCATGAGATAGGGACCACGGTACCTTAGTGGTGCCCTGCCCGCTGGTCTACTGGCTAGCATGTGCACCTTTGGTATACGGAGTCCTGGGTTCGATTACCGGCGAGAGAGCCTTTGAAATTTTAACTGTCCTCGATGTTTCTGTGTTCGTGTCCCTGTCGTTAAGGAAGTTACTGGAAAAACTGTATACTGTACAGTGAAGTACAAATATAGTAAAATAAGGAAATTAAGTTACTGCTACTTGTCCGGTGAATCAGTTAACTTTTAAAGAAGTGGTGGAGCGCTTACCTCTAGTGCGTGGGGTCCTTGTTTCGATCCTTGGCCAAGTGAAGTTGTGGTGGACAACATCGTGCCCGTGGATTTTCTCGGATATTCCCATTTCCTTCCATTTTCTCATTCCACTAATTCTTCCATAATAATTCATTTGCTTTAATCATCGTCTCCCTTAGTCTAAATGGTATAATAGTGAGACGTTAAACTGTGAAATTTCATTTCATTTTTGTACTGTTGCATGAGTTAGCACTTGCGTTTTGTTTTCCTATCACAAATGCAAAAAGATTCCCAAACTGATTCCTCAAAATTGAAACAAGAGTTGTAGCCGTATAGTGCAAAGTACTTGGTCGTCACTGTTTTATATGCTGGAATATTCAAACAAAAGCAAACGTACTTTAATCAATCTAATCCATAGTTCTGAAAGTGGAGTCCGCGAACCCGTGAGAATTCGTGGGGCCTAGCCAGGAGGTCCGCGACGCCTAAAAATGAAATGTGTTTTAATAAAATAGAACTCACAGCTGCTGTGCAAGAAGTATTTTTTCAGTTACTTTTTTTTTTTTTAAAAAAAAAAAGAAGCAATTAGAAATTGTACCTACGTTTGTAGATTTAAATGTTCCCTACTTTACTAAATTTCTGCCCTGAAGCTGGTCAACCGTTATACAGGACTACTTCAAGTGAGAGAAGTTCCTTCTTTGTTCGGGCATTTTTTCAAAAGCAGTTTTACATTAACTGCACGACGCCTCGGAATTTCATGGACTTCATCTTCAAGTGGCGGTAAGCTTCCACCATACCACCAATATTTCAGATTTTCTAAAAGAAAAAGAAGTAAGTCATTCCTATGCTTATAAACATCAAGCCTTCCCCAATTGTGCGATTTCTTAAAATAATAATAATAATAATAATAATAATAATATTAATAAAATCAAGTTCAGTTTTGAAAGTATGTATTCTGAATTGAAATTTCGTTCACTAGGAAACAATCATGTATATTTAGAATAAATTACTTATTGCATTATATTTCTTGATCTTTTTCCTGTCGGTGGTAATTCTAATTAGTATATTTTTTTTAATACAATGTGAAATTTCAGATAGCATTGCAAGGAAGTTCGCAGATCTCTTCCCGAATGAACAGGGGACCGCACTGTCGGAAAGTTTGAGAAACACTACTGATCTAACCCAGCAGAAAAAAAACAGTCGTGCTTTTGTGCTGGATAAATAACGCTACTGATTTTAATTTTATTGACATGCTTTTACTTGCTACATACCCGTGAATTTCTTGATTTAGAAAAGGGAAGGAAATAAACATCGCATTCATTACGTCATTTCTGTATGAAACGTCATCAAAGCCAACACATGAGACGGAACTGCTCTGTCACAGTGAGAACAATCTCATTCCTATTCGTTCTTTTAATGCATACGAATTACGACTAAGAACTCACTTGTAGATTAATCTCGTTCAAGAGGTGAGATTATACTCACTAGTACTTAGTCATCTTTATGCATATCACCCTTGGTAGAGTTATTACTCTCTATTTTTCCATACTTCATGGAATTCAAAACTAACTTCGCTCAGTTAATAGAAAACAAATGTTCTCACTCGTAGATGATACACGAAATTCCTCTAATCTAAATCCTACAGGACGTTCTGTATTATTTGTTGACTAATAGTAGCGACTTCAGTCATGATTCTCTTCCAAATCTTTGATATGTCTCGTGGCATGTAAGATTTGTACCCTTGATCTTTGGTGTAGGTCAGACGTCAGAGGTAACAATCACAGGGGTTAGGTTAGGTGATCAGGATCGTTGTCGTGTTGAAAGATGTAGTATTCAGTATCAACCCGCAAATGTTGCATTGGCCATTGTAGGATATTTAAAGTTTTTTAAATTAGAAATCGGAAATATTCTATAGAAGATACTTCTAAAGTATTAAATTCCATGCTAACGAGCACGAAAAAATTGGAGCAAGAATCACAAAGCTGGTAAGTTATATATATCCTTGAAAAATATTAACTTCAGCTCTTCGGCATCGCTTCAAGGTTCTTTACTCATTAATTTTCAGTATTGGAAAAATGAATTGTAATTTTCCAGTTTGGCTTTCCAAAGCTACGCCCTGTAAGTTAAAGAACACGAATAATTGTATCGAAAGTAATGGCTATGAAAGAATTGATGTATTGAAATTGTAGAAGAAAACGAAGAAAATTCGGAGAAAATCCACCACAAATTAGCATAGAATTTAACCGTAGACTCATCGCATCTTAGTTGAACTCTCTGCCACAAAATCGCCATGTCCTTCCTCAGTATTGCAGCACACGATTTATATTAATATAACATTATGTGATTCTGTTTCTAGCGTCAAGTTCATGAATTTATTTCTTGACCTTACTCACATTGGTTTTCTCTGGAGAAGTTTAAAAAAAGCGTGTGTTTCGAGTAGTGGAAATTTGTAAATAGTTCATAAAAGTTTCTGAAATTTGTTCCAGAAAATAATGCAACGACGCGGACAGTGCGAGAGATGAAAACTGAGAAACATCGATTAGGAAATGTAGAATTGCAACAAATGATGACGTAGCTGAACAAGGAAGAAGATGGGGAAAGAATGCTGTTCTCAGAAGCAGATTCAGTAGTTCTAGAAGAACCGAGAAAAAAGCAGAATGAGAAAATTTTAATCATGACAAGTTGAAGAATGCCAGTGCAAATGTGCGAAAAGGACAATATGTTTCACTCTTTTAATAAACTCTTTAGACACAATGGCATAATGAAGTAGCCACTTTTTGACATTTTTAAGTATATGTGGTCGTGCAAAAATAGGCTATATCAGAAATCTGTTATTACTCCTACACAATAGTAGGAATAAATCTACTCTTTTTAACTTCGGTATTGCAAACTACAAATAGAAATGAGATTAAGGCCCTTCGCAGACTACGCCACTTCGTGTGTCGAAGACGCGTGACAGGCTGTGTTGTCGCATCGCTGATATTCGACACATACCCGCGACGCGACAGACGCTAGATCTTACTTCACTTTCGCGGGAATGTAACACTGTTTTTCAGCCAGAACAAGGGGATAATGCAGTAGCTGGGAGTTGGCGGTCCCCCTTGAGCCGCGGACTAAATCCGGTGCCTAGTCAGTGTATTGCTAAATCCACCGCTGACTACATGAGTATTACCTTCATCCCTCGCGGTCTCTCCTTATAAATTTCATTATGGAGTGGCACGAGGCATAAGCGTTATGCCTAAGTGCTTATAAAACATCATTTTTCATATTTCCGTACAGTGTACATATTAAATACACAGAACATATAAAACAAATAACGAAATGTTATAAAATTACATATTGAGCTGCCTCGTGGCTAGTGCTCTCAAACGGGTCGGGTCGGGTCAGGACAACTCGGATTGGGTTGTCGGGTCGGGTCAGCTCGGATCGGGTTGTCGGGTCAGACTACTCGGGTCGGGTTGTCGGGTCGGGTCAGTTCACTTTGGTCAGCTGAGTTTAGGTTGAGCTTAAACTCGGCTGGAGTCGAAAGCTGCTGTTTTTCACTAGCTACCTAATTAAAAATAGGAATTTTCAATTGATTTTATAGAAGCCATAAATCTATTTTGAACACTTGCAGCTAGTGTTTTTTATGGTAAATGCTTATTTTTGTACTTGTGTGTACTTTAATTTGTAAATGTGGAAGATTGATTTTACCAATCGACTGTAATATTAAAATCTACGCCAACATGGAGTCTGGATTTAACAAAACTAGAAGTTGTTTAAATAAGGCCAAAAGAAAGATTGGATATGGACGACCAAGCCCAAGCAGGGCTGCGGTGGCTCAGTGGTAGAGAATTCATCTCTGGTGCATGGTATCCATGGTTCGATCCCAGCTTGTGCTAAGTAGGCTTTGTGGTGGAGAAACTCCGTGTAGTGGGTTCTCGGGGTTCTCCTGTTTCCTCCCACTTTCTTCATTCCACCATTTCATTCATTTCTCATGGTCACCGTATCCCTTAGCCTCGGTGCAGAATCGAGGGACCTCAAACTGAATATTTCATTTTATTTCACCAAGCTCAAGGGCATCGATACAAGAACAAGATAAAAATTGGATATGCAAGACGAATTGCATAGTAATCTTGCTCTTAGCCTTGTTTTGGTGATCACCAAGTAACGACGAGCATATTTTCTTGCTTTACGCATAGTATGAAAGACCATAATCAAAATCACACTTGGTCTTCATTTGTACCGATGAGGCGAACATTCTTGGCCCTTGTATAGCATGAAAGTCCACCAAGACTACGAAATGCAGGACCAAGACTTGACTGCAAGACAAAGAATAAGACGCAGTATTGATGAGCAAGACTCAGGGAGCGAATTGTTTGAATTTCATTTGTTGGGCTGAAAGTGATGAAATAAAATTAGTACTTTATAATTAAATATCATATTGTATTTTTAAATTTTAAATTACAAAATTCATATTATGTATCTTCTTACGTGCAACTATATATACTGTAAAATACGTTTTAATTGCCGAGAAAGAAAAATCAAGGTTGCACGGGTCCCGGAATCATAAGAACCTATTTTGGAATGAAAGTTGAAGGGTTGGAAAAAATCACAGGTGTTCTCCTGCTTCCTCAACCCTTATCATTGTAGTTAAACGATTTCCTTTTGTCTCCGCCAAGAGACTCTTGCTACTGCCTTCCGAGAAGACCCCCTGCCGTCCAAGCAGTTGAGAACACTGACCTTGAATAAAAATTTCGTCACATAGAACTAAAGCAAGAAAAAAATAAATTTCTCCCACGTCGGACATTGGTATCAGTTATAAAAAGAAATAACCAAACCTCAAAAGTGCCAAATATTCATTAGGATGCGTATACAAATCCCCTGCTTGATCTAGCTAGTGGTTAACGTGTAAGACTTCGGTACACGTGATCCGGGTTTAATTCCCAATGGGAGTGCATTTTGGCGTTCACCCAGTATCGTGACCAAAGTGCTCGGATCAGGTCAGCTCGGGTCGGTTCGGGTCGGGTCGGGTCGGGTTGTCGGGTCAGGCTACTCGGGTCGGGTCAATCGGGTCAGTGGGTCGGGTCAACCGGGTCACCTTGGGTCGGGTTGTCGGGTCAGGTCAATCAGGTCGGATCACGGTTCGGGTCAGTCGGGTCAGGTCGGTCTTCAACCCGACCCGACCCGACCCGTTGAGAGCACTAATCGTGGCTAAGCGGTTACGTACGCGCCTTTGGCGTGGGAGACCCGGGTTTGATTCACGGCGGGAACTCATGTGGTTCAGGTCCACGTTAATCAGTAAATCCACGTCTCATATAGCCTCGCTGCTGAAAGAGACGCTAAACTAAAATCAACTCAACTCAAAATTACATATTGGCCATACCAACAAATTGAAAGAGGTGATTCCTGATATTAAAAGTTCGTATAAACCTGTGTGGAAAAGTGTAGAGTTTAGAAGCGTGGGAAAACTAAATTTCAACACATATCATTTCGAAGACTAGAAATCGAGGGGGGACGGTCCATATCAGCGTAAGAGAAGTCACACATACGCCATCCAAAAATGCATATTTTAGCAATGTGTACTCAAGACATTCCCTACAGAACAATTTCTATACATGCTCTCAACAGAATTCTCAGATATGCTGTGATTTCAGGATGGGTCCAAAGCAGACAAAAGTCAAGCCTTGATACAGTAGGCGTTGAATGCTTCGAAACGTTATAGAGCGCCAGCTCCACGGTTCCTCGTTCGAAATAACGCATGCTGCAATGTATTTTGTCACGGTATATTTCATTATATTTTCACGTATAAGCGTGAAACAAAACATCGCAGCGAGACCACGGTGATGGCCAGTGTTCGAAGTGGAAAAATGAAAAGCAGAGGCGGTATGTTTTATTATGATTTTGACCTGTTATTTAAATATTGATCACTGAAAAACCAGAGACGGTATACCCTCATTACTGAAAAACCAGAGACGGTATATCCTCATTACTGAAAAACCAGAGGCGATGTGGTATACCACCGCATACCGTCTCACTTCGACCACTGGTGATGACGATCACTAACACTTCGACTTCCCGCCGAATCCTTCCTTGTTCACTGCTTTCAGGGCATGCCTTTTGCCTATTTTAGAATCTCTTAAAGTCAGAGCATATCTAAGATTATTTTGGGAGCATATATGGGAATTATATGCTGTAGAGAATCTCTACCACACTCATTTGTACGTTGATACATTTTTGGATTCCGTATGTATGGCTTCCTTTACGTAGATATAGACTGCTGCTGCACGGTTTCTGGAATTCGAAATAGCGCGAGTTGAAATGTAGCTTTTCCACATTTTGGGCACCTCTAGCTCCGAAACTGGGCTCTTTTCCACAAAGGTCCATATTATTTTTTTCTCTTATTTTGTTTTGAGGAATCACCTCACTGTTGATCTGTAAAGTTCATTAACACCTAGTATATTAGTTTGGTATGACTTCGTTTCTTCTTGATCTGTATCATATTTTATCCTTCTATAACCTCATTCTATCCACTCATTTATTCTTTCCTGTATTCAAGTATGCATGAATTGTTAATGGAACAGGAGCTTTTTCTTGTGTGAGTAAGTGTGTGTGTGTATGCAATATGAGTTTTAAGTTCATGGTTCGACTTCGTCTTCACAGTTAATTACATGTATTTTGCCTTACGTGTGTTTATGTCCGTGATCTTCACTTGTTCTTGAATTATTATGTATTGAAGTGCTTTTTGTTGTTGTTATTATTATTTCTGCATAAAGGGTAATTTCGTTAGGTGCAATTCGAGTAATGTGGAAATATATGGATGATTACTTTTGCCTTCGCGTGACCTAGACTCTGTGAAATCGTCTGTTCACCGGTTGTGTACGTTATTGTTACAGCGCACACGCTCCTAACAGCTCGTGCATATTTTAAAAGTGGCCTGGAACTGTGGGAACTGAACTCGCTTGTGTTTTGAGGCCATTGTTTTTCATCTCAGTTTTATTTCATCCGGCGTTGTCGTTTCAAAGGGAAGGGGAATCGACATTACGTGTAAATTAAAAAGACAGAGATAGTACAACAGAGAGAAACACGCCTGTGTTTAATTCTGCTTCAGAAGTAAAGTATTAACAAAGTACAAAAAGAGAGTTCATGATAACACACTTCTAATTTGCGTTAAAAAAAAAAAGAAACAAAAAATCAATAAATCCAGGTTTCTTCTTTATAGAGAAGAATGTGTGTGTATCTAAGGCATAGTAGTAACATTGGTTGGTTGGTAGATTTGGAGTTTACCACCCTGTTCAGCACCGGGGATATGCAAACGTGGATCTGCAATTTAGCATTGGATCTGAAGCGCATGAGCTTCCATCAGGAGTCGCTTCACAGGTGTTTATTTTCTGTTACAAGTGTACAAAAATCTTAAATTTGTCTTTAGGTTTTCCCTGAAATTAACAGCGAGTACATGGTCTCCTCATCTTGTTTCTCTTTTAGAATGTAGCGCACAGTTGTAAAAGTATTGTGTGTGTACAGTATTGACAAATATTGCGTCATTTAGTGATCAGTAGCAGCCCCCTACTATGGCTTATAGTAAGCTGAAGGAGCTGAATAATAAGTGCAAATGAATTATGATAAAGTTAGTGGGATGAAATTGAAGAGCCCCTAGAAAATAACGGACAGTGCTTCATATTTAGGTATTTTGAGCCCACTTATTTCCTCGTATTTAGTTATGTGTAAATAAGGTTATATTAGTAAGCGAACACATTAATCACATTTTCAAAATCCAGCTTCGCAGTCAGATTATTTTCTGTTGCTAATATAACCAAATGATTCAAGAGCTTCTGAGTTCGTTATATATAAAATACAGTATCATCTTCTAGAGCAGCGTTTCCCAACCGGTGTGCCGCGGCACACTGGTGTGCCGTGAATGGGCCGCTGGTGTGCCGCGAGAAATCGAAACAAAATTATTAATTTTATAGCAATCAAATTGCAAAACGTAGAGAAAAATGTATATTTGTATTTCACATTACTATGAACCTCTACTATGAATCTACAATTTTAAGTTTCATATACTGAGAAAAATCCGTTCTCCAGACAGCGATATATTGTACAAATATACGGAAACCTCTTGCTTACTACAGGAATCAGTACGAGGCATACGCTATCCTTATGCTATATATGCACTGCCTAGATGCATCCTAGATGCTATATATGCCTTAGATGTTACATCATGCCGTTGCAGACTATTTCGTAACTTGAAAATTTAAAATATCATTCAATCCTTTCAAAAAAAATTACCTACATTTGTGTTTTAAAAATAAGAGATATTTGTTTGTTTGTTCGTTATTTAGTGACCTTCCTTCTTAGTAAAAAGGTTGGATACAGTTTTTAAAAAGAAAGCGTATTTCTAAAAACCTGAGTCCAATTTTTCATTGCATTTGTTTTCTATTTTTAAATTTGAATGAAAAATAAGCATAATTATTTACCACGGGGGAAAACCAGTGAACGAGCTTTCTTCTCTGTGAGGAGATCAACAATAACAGAAAAAATACCACTGTGTTTTATATTTACAAATAATAATATCTATAAGTGTGCCGCGAGAATCCAAGTAACACCCGTAGTGTGCCGCAAGTTGAAAAAGGTTGGGAAACGCTGTTCTAGAGTACATAATATTCGGCGGTGTTATTCCTTAACACAGTGGACTCTCTCTTAACCGACCTCTCTTTATCCGCCTACCGACTTAATCACCCATCTTCAAGAAATAAGTCATTTTCTTTATCTGCCCTCAGTGTTTCATAATACGTTGATTAAGTTGGTAGCCCAAATGCGTTTTTCTTTGTTTACTAAATGTGTTAATAAAATAACACATTTAAAGTGTTAATAGTGCAGTACTGTACTTCATTTAGTATTGTAGTCTCAATCGTACTTTTTCAGTTTTTCTTAAATCAATACACATACACTGTAAACAAGTGTGTGGTTTGTGTACTAGTCTATTGCGCTTTATTCAGTATACAGTATATCATTCAACTGAGTGCCTTTGGAGCAGCTTATTGTCGAAACTTCAGATTTTGGTAGGTTAAATTAATCGAATTGTACTGCCTAAACCTTTTTGTTTTAACCATTACAGAGATGCTGTACAATTTAAGGACTAGGAACTGGTTATCTTAGTTTTAACCGACTTTTTTTTTCGGTCCCCGGCTAGGGTCTGGTCCCGTGGTGATTGGTTAACAGGAAGTCTACTATGTCTTAAGAGAAGGTGGAAAAGTTATCAGAGCCATATTTATATTTAATATTGTATATTATCGTTTGGATCAGACATTGTATATTCTCTTTTGGAATATAACATTTCTAACGTCGAAATCTAAGTAAATATTCGAAGCAAAGTGCGAAGCCATACGGTGATGGAAAATGGTCAGTGGAATTGTCAGCGATTTTCAAATGAATTCCTGAGTTCAAACGTAGTCTTAAAATCTTACAGATGCATAGTGGATTATCAAGTTCTGTAACATCATAAACTACTGTAGAAATGAGTTACATTGTATTGCAGAGTTACAGAATAGAGGTGTTTGAAATTACTGAGGTTTATGCGTTTCGGATGAATGAATATTTCACATTTTGACGTTTGTGTATGAAGAACTGTTTGCAAAATGATTTCCGCGACTATTAACACCTAAGTGTAAACCTGTATGTATGGTTTGCTGTTTCCAGAAAAACTCATATCATTTTGTATATTTATTCGTAGCCCCAAGGAACCAGGGCTGCATTACTACATACCAGAAACAAAACATAATCAAAACAATGGATATACGATCCTTCATTTTCAAAGAAGCCGCTCGGCCGGAAAGATCTGGGGGTAATTTTCGTGTGTTACAACTCGAGATGCATTGCATTTTTTTAGTTGTTGTACCCGTTAAGAGACGAACAGATTCCTTTATGGGTAATGATTTTCGTCAGTTGTACGTTTATTTTACAGGCCTAGAGAAATCTAACTTCCGTGATGATATAAAATTGGTAGGTTCTTTTGGAATTTAAGGTGAGGGTTTGCTATGGATCAATAGGCCTTTGGGGGCAAGCGGTCCCGGGTTCGATTACCGGTAGGAACACTCGGTCGGAAAAGTGTTGTAACATGTTTCTCAGGTCAGCCATTCTGAGTGAGGTTCTCTTGAGCTTTCCTCATTCACACTAGGCAAATGCCGTGATGGTACACAATATAATAGTCCCAGACTCTTTCTTCCGTCCCCTTTTCTTTCTTTCTCCCCAATTCCCTGGGCAGTGTAATCACTGAGGGACATCATTCCTCATAGGTGACAGGATAACATGGCCATAGATGCCGAGAGCCTAGAAGTCTCATTCCTCACCCTTAATCTTACGTGGACAAGTAGCATAATTTAAAATACAAACCACATGAGCTCCAACAAAAAATCGAACCGGATTTCATGTCTAATTATGCTAACCATTTAGGCACGAAGGAGCTCATATGATGTCATAATAGCTTTAGAATTCGTTGAACAAAATACGTTACTGGAAGGATACATTGTTCTCGATAGGTACTCCTGAGAACTTCTCAAATAATTCGCTGTTATATATATATAGTGCTAGGAGTTTGGGTAAACCCTATTAAAGATAGGAAAGAACGGCAATATTTTTTTGACTTCAGTAAAAGTCAGTGGTAGAATTATTGAACTCGTTTTTAGGAGATTCTGGAATATAACACAAAAAAAAAAAAAAAATGGAAGCGAGAAAAAGGTAGAGAGGATGTGCATAACTAATAGAAAGAACTAAGTTGTTTCCTGTGTGTTTCTAAAGTTATTCCAGAACACTTCCACATTTATTTAATTTCAATAGCAGTATATTACTTATAGATGTCGTTTAGAGGTGAGTGGAGAAATCACTGCAGCAAACTTAAATTTTTGTGTGATTATCGGTATTTCTTTTGTGTGTGTTTCCTGTTGTTCATTTCACATTTTCAGACTATTTTCTGTTTCTTAGAAAAATAACTTCTGATTTTTCATATTATTTTGTACCTATGCTCCGTATCCTTTGACAAGGCATCGGAAATTATGTTGTATGACTTTGAAAACAGAGTGTGAAAACATTATGATTTGGGAAATGCTTCAGTCTCCAAATTATTATAACAACAGACTTTCCTGTGAAAAGAAAAAAATGTCTAGTCATTTTTTTTTTAAAAAAACGGGGATATCCATTCTCCGTTTAAAAAATGTGTATTTAAATAAGAGTACACATTGATAGTTTTCTTAATTCAGTTGAAACTTGCATGCTTGTTACCAAACCAGGCAAGAGAAACTTCAATAGCCCGCTCAGGTATTTTTGAACAGGGCTGTACCATCAGTGTTCGATTTGTTTTCTAGAAATTTCATCAGTAATACTGTTTATTTCAATACACTGTTTCAGATTATCCCTTTTATGTAGTTTCTCCGAATCTATAACCTTGAGAACGTTCACAACTGGTTTAAGGTAACGTAAAACTTTCACCAGTCCTTTATTAGGCTAGAGATTGAAATGTCAATTCCGAAATCAAAGAATAGTTTCAAATGCAATTTTGTACAAACTCAGTTACTTCTTTCCTTTATTTTTTCTCTGAAAACTGGCGTTAAGATGTTCGGAATTGTATCTTTCGCATGGAAACTCTTGGACAGACATTCAACTTAAAAGAAGTTATCGGTTCCCTGAAGAGACCGTAACTTCCAAGAAGTAAGGGACAATAAAAGTTAGTGCGAAAAAAAAAAAGTTAGATTCTGCGAGTTTTGCTAAACTTGATACCTTTTTCTTAACTGTGTCAGGTCACTTTTTGGAAGGGGCATCCACGTTCTAGTCTGCAGCCTGGTTTTGGGCTGCGGTCCAAAATCAATACGACAAGGGCTAGTGTCGGGCAAAGGGGGAAATCCCTTTTCTGCCAACTAACCTTCTCTTTTCTCTTCTCTGCTGTGTCGTTTCCTCAAATATCACCCGCTTCCTGCTCGGACTGCTTGCCTCTTCCGAGGAAGATCTCTTTATCGGCAACCAAGAGCATCCATCGGTTTCAGATCTCACACTTTCTTTCGCGACTTAAGAAACGAAAAATTCAGAAGATTCTAGTCAGTAACTGGAAAATATAAGTAGCTGGTTTTATATATAAAAAGAAGAGTACTTTTCGTTTAATTTTATTTACTTATTAGGTTTCTGTTAACTGTGGTCTAACACATCGTGAACTCTACCCGAAATATCAGTAAGTTATTTATATTAATATTTTCACATCATGGAGATATTCGTAGAAATAAAGCTGTGAATTTTGCACCCACAAAGGCTATTTAGGAAGAACACTTGCCTTCATTATAAATGATTTATGGTATTTATTCGAATATAAATACCCTGAATGTCTATTTTGAGAATCCGTTTAATATGTGGATATAAGCACCGTTGTAAGCCAGGTAGTGTCTCTATCTATTCTGAAAAATACTGTACAAGCTTGAACTTGCATATGTAGTGTTATGGATTGAAAAATTAAAACTGTACGTTTCATTTCAACATTTCCAATTTGTTTTTGTTCTCTGGTCTTACGATAATTTGATATTGCTTAATTTGTATAATAGTGCAGCATACAGCTCATGTTCATGAAAATACAAAAAGTGAAAATAAAGGTGATTCTTGCTTAACCGTAATTTTCGTATACTGGTTCCCATGTAAAGTTACTGTTATTATAAGCTATATACATTTATCATAAAGCTAAAATCAGCAATAATAAAATAATTTTAAGAAAAAGAATAATAACTGAACATCAACTCGACGGCTATAAGTCCCATCCCATCCTCAAGAACTTTAGGCCAAAAATTAAAAAAAAAAATGGAATTTGTATTCCAGTAAATAAACTAATTTCCATTGGATAGATATAATTTCTATCGTTAATTTAGATTATACATATTATTTATGGCAAAATGACATGTATCCCAATTTTCTTGAAATTTTCAGTAGTAGTGCAATTCCATAATTTAGAAACAATGTGTTTCTGTTTTCTTTTCCACTGCTATTTATCCATGCATGAATGACAAAATACTAAATATTTGGTTCCCTCTTATCTGGCCTACTGATTACAATGTCTGATAATAACTATAGGGCAGGTAGAGGTGGGATATTAACTCGTTTTCATTTCTTGGAATTTTAAATGATAAACGAAGGTGCTTACTGTAAAGAAATAGTCATATGTGGGTAGTTACTGTGAATCGCTTGCGTGGGTGACATATAACTGCTGTTGAGGTACATTTGTGTTTCATGATGCCGAAAGTATCTGTCGACAGACGGACGGACGGATATAACCGTTCTATTAGACTTCCGTCACTTATGCATAGTATAGTTTGGAAGTCTGAAAAACTAAAAAGAAAAAAAAAAAACAAGCAGACGTTCAAGTAAATGTTCAATATAGCATTTATAAGCATTTCTCTGATATAAAGTTTAGAACAATCTGAAACAACGGTCCTAGTTATACATTGTATAAGTGACATATACGTATATAATTGATGACTGTGGAGCTTTTTATTATAAACGAGAAGGTTGATTTTTTTTAAAAAAATTGAAGACTAGATGAACCTGCGCTCTCTACTACACATCATTCACATATGAGCATGCATCTCCTTGTCAATCTCACATCTGTACATGTCCCTTTACAGACACAAGTGAAGAACGTCTTGATTAAAAATCGGCAAGGGGTATCATAAAGGGGAGATTTTTCCGGTATTTTTTTTATTAATATCTCGCACTGTTTGCAAGATTTGAGCCTACTTCTGGTTGGAGTTTCTGATTCATGTATGATCAGTGTTTTCTTTTTTTCTTGGGTGCAGTATATAATAAGCAAATACATTATACACACGATTAATTACAACGTCAGTGATATATATGGTGTTCATTGGGTAAAGCACTCCAAACAAGATCTTAGAGTGGAGAAATTGTTATTCTTCGTTTCTCATTATCATTTGGCCATGAAACAAACGCCAGAGAGATATACTAACCCCGAATACAAATGTGTGGTGGTGGAATGTATATCTCGTAGTATATGATGTTTTTTTTAAAATTTCAATACTTCCAGTGTACCCCTAAAAATGTCATAAAGAAATAACATTAAATATTTTTAAATATTCAATTAAAACTGAACACTGTACACAAAATTTTCAATCCATCAGTGAAAACGGCATCCTTCTAGAGCTTGTGGTTTCCGAGATTGTCAAAATAATTGTCCACTAACTTTTAACATACGAGTAAACGTCCATAAACACATAAACCTAACATTTTAATATATAGATAACAAACAGAGTAGTTAAGACTTCAGTCTTGGTTACTCGATGTCTGTTGCATCTTAGAATTTATTGAATTGGATTTTTTCGTTTGTTTCACCGCCGAGGCTGTATGAGCCTCGGTCTCCCGAACCCAGGTCTCCCGCACCAAAGACGATCTTAGACTTTAGATTTAAACAACAACTTATGTAAGAATTTTACTTCGGTTCTGTTCATTCCTTTATATGTAAGTATTTGTTTTATTAATTTAGTTATTGAAAAGTTGACAGGGGAAAATAATTTCAAGAAGTAATCAACCTTAAACTACAGTAAACAGTAATAAGAAGTCTACAACCTTAAACTACAACAAATTGTTAAAAAAATGTTTAGTAAACAAACAGGGTAAATTTCTGCCTGCCAGCACATGAATATTTTATGAAATTAAATTATACATTTTTCGGTATTGTACTGATAAGTTGTTGTTAAAGATTAATTTATTATGTGTCATTAGAATGAAAAGTACTTCGTAACTTTTCTTTCAAGAAGAGTTTTAAAAGTCTCTCGAGGGAGGAAATGATACGCAATCATTGAAACTTGCAATGCGTTTTCTAAAATAAAGATGAGATGAAAGTTGGAAACTGTAGTTTTTTAGATTGTGATTTATCACGGGTCTTCCATCTGAGGCACTGGACCACTGTGGTGAAGTGGAGCTTAAAGAACTTTTGAACTAAAAATGAAAGCTTTTGAAACTAAAGTGATATATTTTATATGTGAGAGTTCCAAGAGGATCTTATAGTCATGACCTGCATGCGAAATTATCTTGAAAGAAGGAAAACGAAGAAAATATGTTTTGGCAAAGGACGTAGAATAATATTTGTTGTATTGTCACAGCTAGAGGAAGACAAGGATTCTAATATTTTTTGAGTATTATATTATAAAAACATTATCATTGTAGAGATAAATGTGATAATGAGGATGTAGTAAGTATTATCAATAATATGGCTTGAAGAACTTGTGACTGCGTTGAGTGCGTTGTCATATTAAGTGTGAAAAACTGTATTATCGATCTCGAAGTTACATTATATTGTGTGTTCCCTTAATGAAAATCTTGTTAATATGTGTGCTATGTAAAAATATTTCGAAAGGTTTTTTGTCTTAATCTCATAAGAAATTACTGTTTATTTTATTAGGTTTCACACTAGTGGGACTATTAAAATTGTAATGTTGGTACGTCTGTTACTTCGCACATTCTCTCTTGAACAAAAAGCGAATTATTATTATTATCATTATTATTATTATTATTATTATTATTATTATTATTATTATTATTATTATTATTATTGTGCAAATATAGCTTGAGCAGGTATCTCCGCCGAGTTTGTTAATTGAGTCTATACATTATTTTTACAGGTAACGGTGGCTTTCACAGTGGCTATCCATATCCCATATGTATGCATAAAATATGTACATTTCCTAGGATCACACCTTTTTTTTTTTGTAATAGCTAGAGCAATTACTGTACTTCGACCAGGTTACCAATTACTTCTCCATTGACATTCAACTAACGGTGTGAGGGCCAATTGAGCACAGATCTCCATAAAAAAATAAATAAATAAATAAATAAAAAGGAGATAGAACTTTCTTGGTTATCTTGATAGTTGAGAGAAATCCGTAAACTATTTAAAATATTGATTGGTTAACTACATTTAGAAATTAATTTAAAATCCGAAATTCTGTCCCTATTTGATTACATATGTATGATTTGTCCCTATTTGGTTTCACAACAACACCAACAACGTTTGAGACGTGATTCCTGACACCAAGATAAGCCAAAAAAGATATACCATCCTAAATGCACAAATGCTTCCTTTCGGAGTTATAGGCTGCTGAAACCAAAAACAAAACAAAAAAATGAACTTTGAAGGTCCATAGCTCCAAAACTATGGGACCTATCGCAGTCAGTTGAAGACTTTACCTAGGAACTAATATGTTCCCTATCCAATTATACATGTTTCAGAATCCTGCGGTACTTCTGCAACAATTTTTATAGAGGTAGTAGGAGAGTACTTCAAATTATATGCCCATAGCCAAATTTTGTCTATAAATATTGCTTTGTGAGCACCTTAGGATTCTGAAACATGTGTTTTTGGATAGTGCACGTATTAGTTCCTAGGTGAAATCTTGACCCGACTAGGTAGGTTTTGGAGCTATGGAACTTTAAAGTTCATTTTTTCATGTTTTCGACAGCTTACAACTCCGAAAAGAAGCATTTGTGCACACAAGTTGGTCTATACTTTTTTTCTTATCTTGGTGTCAGGAATCACCTCCCAAATGTTGTCGGTGTTGTTTTGAAATGCCCTGTATATAAACTTAAAATCAAAGATTTCTGATAAGTGTAATCATTATTGCACACTTCCATAAAAGAGAGTAGACGTTTAAATCAAAAGTAAATAGTGATGACTTAGATGTTTTAATTTTGTATTTTGTTATTTGTTATAGTAGAAATTACATTAAAATGTTGTATTGTTTTAACAACACAATGTAAATATTGTGTTGTATTTTTAAGCAAAAGATTGTGCAGAACTATAAATAATTACTAGTATTTTTTGTTATTATTTCTGTGTGTATTCTGAAATTCACAATGTGTCTGTCGTCGGAGTTTTGATGATCAGCTGCTGTATAGTAGCTTCGATGGTAAAAATAGTAAAAATTGTATAATTGCGTGATTAGCAGTAAGAAGGACAATGGAATTGATTGATTAGTTGGTTGATTTTGAAGTTTACTGCCTTTGATTTTTCAACTACGTTGTTCCTGGAGTTCAGGTAGATCAGATCTCACTCCCACCAGGAACAACACGGTTGAAAAATCTAAAGTAGAATACGAGATCTTACTTTGTAGAACGTCTGAATTTATTAAAGTATTGTTATTGTATTTCATGGTGTTAATTCTTGTAGCTATTTCTAGTTTTATAATTCTAATTTATTTTTATTTTGCTTTCTAGGTAAGTTTATTCAAATCGGAGGTTCGAGCTGATATAGTTGTAGCTGCTGGTCTCACCTAAAGTAAGTTTTCCTATCAATTTATGTATAAATCATTGTGTTAAAATTTCTTAGATCGCTGAAAAAAGTTATACATAGACAACTAAGTCATATATTGAAATCAATGTAAAGTCGAATTCCATGTCGGTGTCCATTCGTATTATTTTGCAAAGCTCTTCTTAACGCTGGGAAATAGTGTGAATGATCTTAAATCTTTCCGGTCTGTTTGCGGTTCCAACTTCCACTCTGTGTCTATGTATCGATGAACAAGAACAAGCGTGTGATAAAACAAGTGTAGACTAATTAAATCTTTAAGTCTAAGTCTGGACAACCAACGGTAACATCCAGCATAACTGAAAATATCACCTTTTGAACCAAGTGAAAAATTATAATTTTAAACAGAGAATCATTGTAAACAGAATAAATCTCTATAACGATTCTGAAACATCCACTTACAGAACCATAAATTTTTCGAATGTTTCTTGCTGTCTGCGTCGTAGTCTGGACAAACCAAAGCTATCAATTTTAAACCAGGAAAGAGATGTAAATTATTTATAAAAGAATGTTTACATCTTTTTGGAAATTACGTTGCACTTTCTTTTCAACGTTAGATTTAACTGAAAAATCATCATTAATTGTTCTATTATCATCTCCTCCTTCCTCCTCACCCCATCCTTGCATTTTAGTAACTCTCAATGGTGTTTTAAGGTTTAAGTTTTTGTCTCTTCTCTCCGAATGAGATATCATTGAGAATCAGGCTTCAGATTTATTTGAATTATTTGCTGAATAAGATCCTCACTCATTGTTGATCGATTACCCAAGAAAAAGAAGTACAGCGATCACAAAACCATTAGCCTTATTTTCCACACTGCAAAGATTATTGCATACATATTGAATAGGCAGCAGTAAAGTAAGATTGACGAAATGTTGCTGAAAGATACATTTAGATTAAAAAAAAAAAAACTGCTATTGGGTTGATGAGAATTATATCAGAACAAGTTCTTGGTGTAAAGGAAAAGTTGTGTTTGTGCCTCATCGACTAGCGGAAAGATTTCGACAGGTCAATTGGACCAAACTTCTGAAAATACTTAAAGAAATTAGGGTCAACTGGAGAGACCGACGACTCATTCGCAACCTGTACGTAGGACAACGAGTGAAGTTACGCTTGAATAAAGCAGAAACCAAAAGTATGGAGATTGGAAGAAGAGTCAGACAAGGATGTAGTATGTCGCCCCAATTATTCAAAGCATTAATGGAAATTGGAGCTTTCAAGATTGGAGGGCAGATCATTAACAAGATTAGGTATGCAGATGAAACGGTTCTAATACCTAGAACCAAAGAAGAACTACAGAAGATGATTGATAAAATAGTTGAAATTAAATGGAGTGGAAATAAACACAAAAAATCAAAAGTCAGAGAATATCCCGTGGAAACGCGCCCTTGCGAGTCAGAGTAGAACAAAGAGAACTTGAAGTTGATAATTTCAAGTATCTGGAAAATATTTTGACGAAAGGCGCTTACTGCTCCAAAGAGATCAGGTCAAGAATTGCAATTGCCAAAGAAGCATTCAACAAGAAAAGATCACTGTTAACTAGCAGGCTTAATATTGGACTGAGGAAGAATTTGGTCAGATACTATGTATGGAGTATTGAACTGTATGGTTCAGAGACTTGGACATTGCGGAAGTTAGAGAAGAAATATTTAGAGAGCTTCGAAATGTGATGTTCGCGAAAGATGGAGAAGATAAAATGGACAGAGATATTAACAAAGGTGTTTTAAAATGGGTAGGAGAGAAGCAGATACGTTTAGCCAGCATCCTTCGTAAGAAGGCCAATTGGATTGGACACATCGTGCGAAGAAGTTGTTTTCTTTATACCTTCATAGAAGGAAAAATGGAAGGAAAGCGAAGACTAGAAAGAAGAACACAACTGGTCGATGAGTTAAAAAGCAGAAGAAAATGTTCGGAGTTAAAAGAGGGAACTGAAGATCGAGAAACGTGGAAAAATCATTTCTAGGCCCAAACCTAAAATAAAAAAAATAAGAAAATTAATAAATCAAACACTTCATTAGTCCCAGCACTTGCCAAAAGGCAGAATACTTAATAAGCTTTAAAACCGTCTGTAAAGATTTTTCCTCCCTGGCATTGTTGAAAGTGAGAGTGGAACTTTGAGGAATATTCATTGAAGTGTACAAGCGACTATCTGTGTAACGAATATTATAATGATACAGGAAAACAACTAACGACCATACTGCTGCGCAACTGGTCTGTGGCCCCGGCAAGACCACTGTATGATAGGATAAGTGGACTAGAACCTGCCTTCAAGCAAAACACGCGATGACGAATGAGCTTTAATAGCAACGGGAGGAATTTCTTCCCAACAAGTTTGTATTAAGGTTAGTGTGAAGGGACAAGTTTTGGCGATAGATGTCACTACAGTCTTCGTATCTCTCCATATATTTTTTACCTTGCACGAAAATTTACAATTTCTTTTACTAATTTCAACCTAGAGACTTCAGATTTTTAGAAAAGGAACTTCGTAACCTATTAAAGGAAACAATCCGTGCCGATTTTTTTATTTAGAATTTTCTTCATTGTTGAAACAGTTCGATTGTTAAAGGTTTGGATATCCATTTCAACAATCAAGCCATTTCAACAATGAATAAAATTCTAATTAAATTATCGGCACGGATTATTTCCTTCGATAGATTATGAAGTTCCTTTTCTAAAAGTTTGAAATCTGTAGGCTGAAATTTGTAAGAGAAGTCGCGAATTTTCGTGAAAGATAAAAAATACATGGGAGAGATACGAAGACTGTAGTGCCATCTATCGGTAAAACTTGTCCCTTTAAACTAGTCTTAAGGAGTTCGCTTCTTGTGTACCTCAGTATGCGTAGCTAAGATCTCGCGCATCTGTTCCAAGTTAACCACTGATCCACTAAATTCAGCACATAACCTATGGAAAGCTATTGTACTAAGGTTCCAGTGTTCTAGAAAGTGAATCGGGCTTGATCTCCCGTAGAGGAGGATGCAGTTAGGTTAACATTTTAAATTTCATGTACATACATCATACAGACACAGTGTTGGAAAGGACATTATGAACTCCAAAGAAATCCCACTTTTTGATGAAGGGTGCATAATTACATTTGTTTTAAAATTGAAGCGCCTGTTCTAGCCAGATGAGAATACTTGTTGTCCGGATGTGTCCAAAAATTATTGTTCTGTACAGGCTATGGGCGTAATAGATTGTGTGTTCGTGGAATGTAAGAAAGAACTTCGAGATCCAGATATTTATTGTATTACGTAGAGATATTAGGAAAGTTCTGTGTAGTTTGACGTTTTGGAATCTCACCCTTCTCTTTCTTTTGTAACACACTGGAAATTTTACATTATATGGGGTAAAAGCTTGTTGGTGCATAACAAAACTTTGATTCTTCTAAGGGACAAGGAGAAAGAAACTCGTTACGCGAAATGGACATGGAAACTTAATGCCCCAGAGATAGGTGAAGGGGAGAAGTTCGTTGTGCGTTACTAAAACAACTTTCGCTTCCTATAAGATCTATATGTACTCATGCACTGTGCGTGTGTTTCTATAAAGACAATTGTGTAGATTCACAACACTTCTTATTCAAGACAAACTTTTACTTTCAACACAATATGTATTATAGTTTTCGGAAGACTTTTCCGAATCAAGTCTGTTGATCGTAGTTGAAATTAGTCAACGAAACGGAGATAAATTCTACTATAATGTGTAAGTTTGCGCATTATACCTGTATGCGTGGGCAAGGTGAAAAGTTCTTGGCCTGGCAGTAAAGAATTGTGTTGTTAATATCAAATGTGCACTTACTTTTCTACGTAGTCTCTACCCAATGTTTTTCCAGTGGAAGATTCTGTTCCTTAAGTGCTGTTCTGGAAGGTCTAGAGAATACCCATCTATTTCTCCTATAAGCACTTAATTGACTCTAAATGTTTCCAATTGAACGTGAGCTGAGTGCGCTTTTTTTTTTTAAAAAAAAAAAACTTAAGTTTTAGGGTGAGTTAACTCACTTTTACATTCCGCGTTTGGGCTGAGCTGAGCTCGTTTCAAAATGAGCGTTTACAAGTACTATATTCAATACAGCTTAGCATCAATCTTATTGTACCCCTTTTACAAATTGAACACACTGACTACTCAGAAACTTCCTCAAGACTGAGTACTTACAAGGAGACGACATGAATGTATCAACGGGATTTCCTAATCAAACCTAGTTCGTTCGATAAACATAACAAAGATATGTTCATGCAAAAAAAAAAAAAAAAAAAAAAAAAAAAAAAAAAAAAAAAAGGTGCCATGGACAACAGACCCATTGTCCCTCTTACATTAGTATAAAGAAAATTGTAGACTCACAGTGAAATAGCTATTGCATCGACACTGTACATTGGAAAGTCATGTTTTATAGTTCATTCTCTTCAGCATAAAACAAGCTTTTCAGAGGTGCTATGTATTAGGGCCACTTACGTACATGAACAGGAAAAATTGGGAGAATGTCGGGAAAAATTCCCTCCCATCGACTTTGGACCCCTCTGGAGTAACCCCGGGTAAAATACACAATCCAAATGTATCTCGAAAAATACTATAGGGGATAAGAAATGTGTGTACCAAGTTTTGTATTGCTAGACAGAATAGGTATGAGGGGAAATCGTGTATTGGTATACAAGCTTTTCTTTTATATCTATTCCGGCAATGCCCACATTTGCAACTTATCTATATAGGGAATAGAATTACTTTTCAAAATATTAAAAGAAGAAAAGTTCTTCGTTTAGTAAGTTCTTAAATTCGTTTGCCCCTGTTGATGAAATGAAGTTTTGGGAATTGCAGACAATAAGCTAAAACGATAATGACCTAGTTGTTTGTGTGTAAGTTGTACTTTTTTTTTTTTTTTTTAATCTTTCTTCTATTCCTGATATCCCGTCTCTTGTTTCATGTGTCTAGGTCAATTAGAGCCTGAGCTATGAGCATTTGAAAGTCATATGATTTTTTTTTCTCTAAATCGGCCCACATTCAACGGCCTTGTATTGGAGATTCAAGTATATTATTGTGGCCAGCTAAACTCTTCCTGTTGCAAGGCCATTTTGTTTTAAGCAATAAATCTAGCACTTTTTTTAATTCGTGAGCCAGATGAAACATTCGCATATTCGGCCTGCAGGCTGAAACTTGCTATCACCGAGCTAGAACATTATGCAGAACAGTCTGATAGGTTCCTAGTTCTAATTTCTCTCTATTTAACCGTTTCTTTCTTGTCAATATCCTCTTGTATTGATCACATTTGAATCATAACTTCATAAGGCTTTATTGTAATCTGTCAGAAATATAAGCAATTATTAACCAATAATGTTCATTAAAGAAATTACTATTATGATTTTGTTTTGTTTTGCTATATTTCTTATTGATCCAACTTAAATTAGGATATTGTGGAAATATCCTTCCGGATGGAGATTTAGTTAATTATGTCATTTAAGTGTAAACTTCCAAATTGTCGAAAGTAGAGAAACTTGCTAATTGCAAAGTGTGAAAATCACTAACATAAAATTGCTCGTGCTTATGAAAGAGAACAGTGAATGTAGCAGTTCCTTTATCAGTTCAGACACTTGTCATCGTAAAGAAAGTATAGCAATAGCAGTTCTTAATATTTGTTACCTTATTATTAAAAAGGATTTATCTTATAAATATTATGGTGTTAATTTTGTAGGCTGACACTTTACACGTTTTCCCCGGTTTAGCGTCAGAATGTATAGTATTGTTTAGACGACGAAAATTTTCCCCATCTCCTATATGGTAGTCATCTGTTTGTGTTGTTGAATCATTTATCACGTCAGCATATTGGCAGGTATTTGAATATCACAATGAGCTTTGTGTAATCCTGTTTGTTGGATGTGGTCTGTAGGATCAGTACCTCATTGTTCTACCTATGTGAAATAAAATTGTAGGTGAATACTCGCATATGTCATGCACAGCTTCAAATAATGCATTTATTCGTATATGAATGAGTAATTTTGTACTTGTAGATGGATTTAGAAACACAGAATTATTGGATTGTTTTTAATCTCGTTAATTTGTAATAGGATATTTATGAAAGGATGAGCACACCAGTTTATCTTGATACATCTTTTCAACATTACAGGAAGATAAAACAGGAGAGAAAGCAACGATACATACATACGAGTTACACTAAGTTTATATTTGGGTGTGTAGGTTTGCAAAATTTTTCAAAAAAAAAAAAAAAAAAGTGCAGAATACTATGTATACGGGCTGGAATTATGAATCAAATGAATATTAAATATATTTATTATTTGCTGGAATTATGTCAAATTACAAAAGTAATTAGGTTATTCATGATTACATGCTAATACTTTTGTCTTTAATGAGATAGACTTAAGTTCAAGTCCCGAAGGAGTACAATCTCAGATTCAAAATTAAACTGTTGTTTAATAGATGGTGAAATAATATGTTAAACTGCGAACAAATAAATACACGCTATAGAATTGACCATAATAACATGTAAGAGCACTTTTTTTTTTTAATACATGATTACACACTTTGATTAAGCACATTCTCTGTGCTTATGTTGTGTACTTTCATTCAGTTTCTTTCGTTTCGGTAACGTCACATTCTTATGCCATTTAGACTAAAGGAAACAGGTGGTTAATGAAAATGACTGATTGTGAAAGAGTTGGTAGAAAGAGAATGTGGAAGGAAAGGGGAAAGCTTCAAGAGAACTACAGGCAGATATTAACCATAACTTACATGGCCTGGGATCAAACTAGGAAGGCACCCCCAGAGTAAAGGTGAACGCTCTACGATTGAACCACTGTAGATGATGCTCCTTTATTTCGATTTGTCTTCGATGATATACCTATTTGATCGTCTTATTCATCAACAGAACTTATTTAATAGAATCTGGCGATCATGATCTTTGTCTTCGTGTTATAATGTTTTAGCTTAAATTGGACTATTAAATGATTTTTTGAAACATTACATGTTCTAGAACAGGTAAACCAACTTACCAACAGTACAGTCCAATCTTATTTAAGAAAATGTCTTCACTTGTCAAATTATGGAACACTACTTCCCTCTTAGCGGCCGTGAAATTGAAAACACATTTCTTGGTTATATAAAAGCCTGTTTCTCCCCTATGCAAAAAGAAAGAATAGAAAAAGCGTGTCAATGAATCAATTGTGGAATAGTTTGAAAGTCAAGGCAAAAGGGGAAAATTTGCAAATATGAAAGAAACATACAAGACATTGCCAGTCAGTGAGTGAAGCCAGTGAGTTTCTCTTGATTTGAGCACCATCTGTTGCAGAAGCTGAACGTCGATTGGAAAAGTTTGTCTTTAAAAAAAAAAAAGAAGAAGAAGAAACAAAATGGTGGATATCAATCTTCCATTCTGTAAATGGTAAGTCCCCCATATTCTCTCTCTCTCTCTCTTCTCTCTTTCTCAGTAGAGAGAAACGAGAGGAGGAGGACAAGGAACGGAGGAGAAAAAGTAAAATGTGGGTGGGCGAATCCCAAGTTAGGTCGGAGCCTTTGAGCCAGAAATTGAATTTGGTGTTTCCCCCACAATGTTGTCAGACATATTTTAATAAAATTGATCTCGTTTGCTAAGCTTCGACTGTAGGTACACATACTGAGAAATGTTGTATCTTTATTCAAAATACAGATATAAGACAAAATGCTTAGGATCGTTGCCTGGCTTTTGCCCTTCATGACTTCCTAGTCATGGCTATTCTTCTAAAGTCATGAGAGTCAGAGTTTAAAGGTGAAGAAATCCTTGGCTTTATCGGAATCGAAAACAAAACAAAGTCAAACAAAATAAGAAGTAATATGGAACAAACTGTATACCATAATCGGAAAATAATGTACAGGGTTTGTCCGGGAAGTAGTAGGATTGATTTTCCCCGCCAAAACGTGGTGAAGGAGGGGGATGTTACTACGCTGGTTGAGTGGTGAAGTCGTAGCTACCAGTCGCCAGTTGTCTCAAAGCGTTCACGGAGTGTGGATCGAGTTTAAGGTGAACCACTTTCAAGGTGCCTTGTCATCTCCATAATGAATCGTTTATTAGAGCAGCGTTACTGGAGAGTTCGTACCGCCTGGCCAGACTGTGAATGTTGCATTCTACGTAGAAGTACTTTAAAGACTCAGAAAACGAGTCGTTCGCATCCGTCCAGCAATCGCTGGATCATGGAAGCTTCATCACGACAATGCGTCGAGCCACACTACTTTGCTGTCATGGACTTTTTGACTAAATATTGCATCTCACAGCTTCCCCAGACACTACAGCCCAGATGTCGTTCCTGCAGAATTCTTCCTCTTTCCCTGACTGAAAAGGGTTATGAAAGGACGGCACGATGACTCAGTCCAGGCCATTCTGTAAGCTGTGACGAGGGAGCTGATGAGCATTCCAGTTTCTGCGTTCCAGGGAGCCTTAAGTGATTGGTAGAGTCGCTGACAACACTGTCTTGATGCAGAAGGGGCATATTTTGTAAACTGTTAAGTTGGTCTGTCAAAATTGTGAATATATATATATATATATATATATATATATATATATATATAGGTAAAGAGCTATATATTTGAGATGAGAGAAAAATATTTTTTATCACTTTTATAGTCATGATAGAGTCCGGGTTTTTATGTAATATCAACCCCCTAAATATGTACATAAATATGTAACAAAAATCGCTTAAAATGTTAGAAATAAGTTAGGGATGCGCACGAGTCGAGTCGAGTCGAGATTTAAGCCTGTCTCGACTCGACTCGAGAAAATGTTGTCTCGACTCGTGTCTCGACTCGAAAATATGTTGCTGTCTCGACTCGACAGTCTCTGTCTCGACTCGACTCGAATTCGAGTCGAGACGTCTCGAAATTCGAGTCGAGACAAAATATACGAGTTAAAATATACACACACATCACCCAGACCATTATGACTACCTACCTAATTGTTAGTATGTCCACCTTTTGGCACGAATAACAACGGCAACGCGTCTTGGCGTAGTCGCAATGTTCCTCGGTGGGTCGCTGGAGAGAGTTGGCACCACATATGCACACACAGGTCATCTAATTCCCGTAAATTCTGGGGAGGGGGTGATGTGCCCTCAGGTCACGTTCAATCACATCCCAGATGTGATCGATTGGGTTCAGATCCGGAGAGTTTGGGGGCCAGCACATCACTTGGAACTCGCTCCTGTGTTCCTCGAACCACTCCATCACACTCCTGGCCTTGTGACATGGTGCATTATCTTGTCGAAAAATGCCACTACCGATGAGAAACATGACCGTCATGAAGGGATGTACGTAGTCTGCAAGCAGCGTGTGACGCCTCGGCCGTCATGGTGCCTTCCTCGAGCTCCAATAGACACATGGATGCTCACCTGAATGTTCCCCAGATAATAATTAAGCCGCAGCCAGTTTGTCTCCGCCCCCCAGTACAAATGTCAAGGTGCTGTTCCCTTGGAACACGACGGATTCGCACCCTCACATCGTCATGATGAAGATGATATCGGGATTCATCAGATAATGCAACGCTCTGCCATTGTGCCAAGCTCTAGTGGCGATGGTAACGTATTCATTTCAGTTGTAGTTGCCGATGTCGTGGTGTTAACATTCGCCATCGGTAGGAGTGTTCGGTGCACTGTGTGTTCAGACTAGTGTTGTGAAGGTCTGTGAAAAAAACATAAATTTTGGGTAAAAAAACCCAGCTTTTTTACGGTTTTCCCGAGCTGGGGAAAAAACGGAAAATTTGGGTATTATCAGAATCATCATTTTTGCTAATCACAGAATCATTTTAGTTAATATGTTAAATCAAACATATTTCACAGATATATCTTCATTGTTCTATGTAAAATTCCGGAAATTTTGAAACCATTAGAAAAAAATCATTTGTTCGGAAATATTGGCAAAAACAGGAAAATATAGTTTAAAAACTATTTGTTGGCCTGATGCTAGTAATCTTACTTGCTGTAACATGTCTGCAACATATACAGTGGGAAGTCGAAAATTCGAACTAATTGGGACTACAGGTAGTTCGGATTTTCAAATTGTTCGGATTTTCGAAAATGACCAAGAAAATGTCATTTATGCTTACATATACTGTACGGTATGTTCTTCTATCGATACAGTGGTTATTCAGTACATACAGTAATTACAATACCGTACGTAAGGCTACTTACATTTAGTGTTTCTGAAGAACCTGCTTGTACTCTAAATAACACTGTTCTTGTAAGTCACACTTAAAATTTATAGGCCTAAGAAAAAAATAAAAATAAAAATACATGACGAACAATTACATATAAATGAACTTTTGTAAAAACACTGACTTCACATAACGTCGATGGACACGCTATTGTTTGTTTCTCGCTAGCGTTAAGACAAAATGTAAAAACCTTCTAGGGACCGCGTTCGGATGTTTGACGTTCGGATTATCGACGTCCTACTGTATATACAATGTATTTCGCTAACGGAAAAATACTTAAAGCAACAGGTTTTAATTCTACTTTACACACATATACCACACAAGTGAGTAAATTTGGGCAGCGAGAAATATATTAAGTGAAACTTCCGTTAGTTATTATTACAGACTAGCAGAATATCCGTTCTTCGCACGGGGAGAATACGTTTCATTTTGGACGCAAAGGGCACCAAAACTGTCACCAATGAAGTTGTAGAGTCCCAAAACTATGAATTTGACATTAATACTGATAATTTTCAATTATCTTTACATGTCACCATCCCCCTTAGAGTACTAATACGGCTGAATTTGTGGATTTAAACGGCATCTTCTGTTCATCTCAGCGAGTATGGATTCGAGGCCATTTTCGATCATATATATATATATATATATATATATATATATATATATATATATAATATGTGTGTGTGTGTGTGTGTGTGTAGATATATATGTAGATATATATACACACAGAGGTGGATCCAAGGGGGCTATCGCCCCCTCTCTTCACACTAAGTATATACTGCATAAAATGGGCTTCAATCCTGCTTTACACTGGATAAAACTGCAAACTACGGTTTAGCCCTCCCTTGATCATATCCTGGATCCGCCACTATACTGTATATAATGCTCAAAAAAATTAGGGGCTCAGCTGAAACATCACACAAGACCTTAAGATAGTGTATGAATAAGCTTGTGTTTGACTCATATATATCATACAAGAAGAAATGCTTTAAGATACACTAGAAAAATGGGGCACATACTGGTGTTGGGGCACGGAAAACCTTGTTCACATGGCTCATGACACAAGACGGTTATGTGTGTACCTCTCGAACTGCTCACAAACAGGCAAGGCAACAACACTGATTCTTCCTTAATATGTCATATGATCACTTCGAATAGCCAACAGAGCCTCGCACCTGCGTGGGATGGATTCAACCAGATTATCGATGAGTTCTTGGGGAATGTTGAGCACTCATCCAGAAGAGCGACTTCCAGCTCTGGAATGGTTAATGGATTTACTGGCCTAGCGGCAATTCGTCTACCATGCATATCCCAGACATGTTCAATTGGAATGAGATTCGGAGAGCATGCTGGCCACTTCATCCGAGCGATACCCTCAGCATCCAGCATCTCATCCACTAACCGAGCTCTGTGAGGACGAGTATTGTCATCCATGAAAAGGAACGAATCACCAATGGCACCAGCATAGGGAAGAACAAGAGTTTTCATGATCTCATCCCTATATCTGAGAGCCGTCAAAGAGCCATTTCGGATGATGTGGAGCTCAGTACGCTCACCAATGCTGATTCCTGCCCACACCATCAGTCCACCACCATGATACTGGGATCTTTCTCGCACAAACATGGGATTCTGTCGTGTTCCACAATCTCTCCAGATGAAAACACGTCGATTATCAGGCTCCACACTGAATCGAGACTCGTCAGAGAACAAAACATTGCCCCATTCATTGCGTCCCAATCCACGATGTTCCTCTGCCTTCGCTCTTCGATCAACACGGTGTCGTGCAGTTAATGGGACACACACCATAGGCCTACGTGCGTAGAGACCACCTTCTCGAAGGCGATTGCGGACCGTTTCAGTGGATATTGTGCGTCCTGTTGTTGTTCGGAAGGCTTGCGGGAGCAGAGTTGTATTCTGACGCCGGTTTCGACGGGCTGTTAACAAGAGATAACGATCGTCTCTGGCTTTGGTTGCTAGTGGACGGCTCTGTCCTTGTCTTCTTCGAACACTTCAAGTTGTTTGAAATCGATTCCACAATCGGGAATCACACTTTGTGCCACTCCTATGGCATGTGACACCTCCCGCTGTAACTGACCAGCTTCCAACCTGTCGTCAGCTCGCCATGCCAACGATTCTGGCAAATCACGTTGTTGCGCAATTTCACTACGTAGATTTGTGACGCACTAAACACAATGAGAACAAAGGTATCCTGGAGCTGGAATGTGTTGGCAGCGCCACAGTACAAAATTATATCTGTTAGCGCCACGTCACTGATCACGTGCACAGATATTTCAAACGATTCGTTTGCACGTTGGGCCTTCAGGATTTTAATCTGAACTGGACAAGATACAGTGTTCTCACATTATTCGTAAGAAGTTTTACATGTGTTTTCATCTGATTCCCTAATTTTTTTGATCAATATATATATATATATATATATATATATATATATATATACCATTCTTCGCATGGAAGTCAAGGCCTCTGGAAGTATTACCCTCATTTCCGCGACCGCGAAAACTATGGATCTGAGACTAAATCGATAATTTTGGAGTACTTTTACATGTCTCAGTATATCCCCCTCCCCCCGCTGATTCTCGGTCCGCATACAATGGAAGCTGAATTTGCAAGTGGTCACTAATGAAAGTGTCACTATTCATCTCAGTGACCGCGAAAACTATGGATTTGACACTAATATCGGTCATTTTGTATTACTTTTACATGTTTCGGTATCCCCACCCCCCGCTGACTTCCGGCCCACATACAATGGTAGCTGAATTAGCAAGTGATCACTAATGAAAGTGTCACCATTCATCTCAGCGACCGCGAAAACTATGGATTTGACACTAATATAGGTCATTGTGGATTACTTTTACATGTTTCGGTATCCCCACTCCCCGCTGACTCCCGGCCCACATACAATGGTAGCTGAATTAGCAAGTGATCATTAATGAAAGTGTCACCATTCATCTCAACGACCGCGAAAACTATGGATTTGACACTAATATCGGTCATTGTGGATTACTTTTACATGTTTCGGTATCCCCACCCCCAGCTGACTCCCGGCCCACATGCGATTGTAGCTGAATTTGCAAATCATCGCTAATGGAAGTGTCACTATTGATCTCAGAGACCGCGAAAACTATGGATTTGACACTAATATCGGTCATTGTGGATTACTTTTATATGTCTCAATATCTCAACTCCCCCTTTCCGTTGATCCCCGACCCGGTGCCGCATAGCATGAATTTGGAAGTTAATGCGATCGGAGTTTCACCATTGATTTCAGCGACCGCGAAAACTATGAATTTAACACTAATATCTGTTATTTTCTACTACTTTTACATGTTCCGGTAAACAACTCCTGAGACCCCCCTGGTTCGAATTTTGACAAAATCGTTTAACTCTGGTCTGGAGCCTTGACCAAGGTATTCGTGACTAAAATTTGGCAACTCTCGGTCAATTTGTCTGGTTCCCAAGCCGGTTCCGGTAAACGCCTCCCCATGAGACTCCCCTGGTTCGAAATTTGAAAACAACTTTTCGTCTTGATCTCGGGCCTAGGCCAAGGTACCCCTGACCAAAATTTGGTAACTCTCGGTCCACTCGTCTGGCCCCCAGGCCGCATACAGACAGACAAACACACACACAAACTGTTTATTTTATCTATATTAGACTAGATAGATTCTTGGAAATTATACCAGATTTTCATATTATCTTTGCGAACTAATTTTAAAGACCCGCTCCTACTTATCTTTATATGTATACAGTATATCTATATTTATATCTATATATGTATATAACAAACGCATTAATTACCCCATAAATAACGCTCCTGGAGGACCCCTTTCTCAAAGAAATTGCTGGGGAAACACTTGTACAAACTTCAGTTTTCGTACCGGATGATTACCGAGACCTGGTGGGAAAAAAAAACTGCTTTTGCGTTCGAATTTTTTTTTAAAAAAAAAAATAGTTCTCCTGAGGTTAGTATTCACTGATAATATTTTTATAAAATTTAAATTTGATGGGTAAATCAGTGGACTTTGAATACATCCACATCGTATCCACAGAGTTGCCAAATTGTGTACCTCCAGACATGGACGGCCGAAGAAAATTTTCTACTGGGCATCTTCAATGTTTGCTATATTAGTCTTGCATTTAATGTGCATGCTTTGTTATATAACGTATACGTGAGCCAGGGAGGTTCATTCTTATCAAACACGGAGATTATGAAGGAGTAGATCTACTATACAAAATATAATAAAAACATCTCTTTCGGATTTCTATCATCCCGCAGTCCAACCCCGAGGCGGAAACATAAGAGATAGGCTTTTTGTTTTTAAACAAGATAACGTGCCTAGCGAATGCTTTACATTGTGAAGATTATATTAGTGAAAATTAAACGAATATAATTTTACAACTTAATATTCATATCACTAAATGTTGAGCTCCCCATTGCTATGTGCTTAGCGTATGCGCCTTTCTCGAACGATTCATGGTAGGAGCTCATGTGTTTCAAATCCGACATTAAACTGTACGTTCAAGTCTTGTAGAGCTTTGCTCCTAAAAACGACGCTAAACTATAATCTAATTTAATATTATTAATATTAAAAAATAATGACTTATCAATGTGACGTCAATTTGGCAGTCATCAAATCCATTTTATACTTTCACTTAATCCAGTGGATATTAATATAACAATTACGAGACACACGCGCATATAAATACTCAGAAACAAGCACATACGTACACATACATAAATATGAACACTTCAAATCTATTTACATGTGTTGGACTGCACTGCATCAAGTATCTTCTCATGTATCTGCAATTTCTGATTCACCCACAGATTTGTTATTTGTACGCATCAATCATTTTAGCATTTTCGGGAAGGTTCAGGGATCGTTCTTCATTTAAAGAGTCGGTTCTCTGTATTGGAAACAGAATGAGGGGTGGGTGGGGGAATTTATACTTTATGAATGGATAACATTTTAAGAAATATATACAAAACATGCCGCTTCCGACGCAGCACTAAAGCATTTATTTTACCGGTGTACTACTTGTGGTACCCTGGTGATAATACCCCCTCCCCTCTCAAGTTGTAAAGTGAGAAGGGACAGAAACATCCCAGACACTCAGGGTTCAGTTGCCAAGCAGAGTCACGTTTTGCTTATTTTTGAACATTTCTGTGAAATCAACAATACAACAGCGGAAATACTAACTGGTTTTATTACTTCAACCATCGCTTCAACAAGGAATAATTCCCAACGGTCAGTGTTCTCTTTCTCTTTTTCTGTCCTCGTTCTTATTCTCCACATCTTTAATGAAGTAGGGGGCGCCCAACCCCTCGACATTTGGACGTGTTTTCCTCTTGGTTTCGCCACTTGTTGAAGACAATCACCACAGCACTCTTCGAACACCTGACAAGTCCTGTAGTTTCCGAAATTCTCGTGCCGAGTGTTTCTGAGCGAGTACTTTCTTCAAAATAATATTAAAAATTATAGAAAGATTTTCGAGACATTCGAGTCGAGTCGAGATTTTTACCAGCTGTCTCGACTCGACTCGAGTCTCGACTCGAAAATTCGAGTCGAGAAATACGTTTGTCTCGACTCGTCTCGAATTTTACAAAGAGTGTCTCGACTCGAATCTCGACTCGAATTCGAGTCGAGTCGAGTCGAGATTCGAGACATGTCTCGACTCGAGCGCATCCCTAAAATAAGTAATATTATATAAGAATATGTAATATTACATATATTACATATTTATGAAAACGTAATATTAACACGCGTATGAGTATGTAATATTTAAACGAATTATGAAAATAAAAAGGAAAATCTACTACACTTTATCCTGCTTAATGCAAGTCCCCCAATGAAGTGAAATGCTTGAACTCTGGGACAGGCATACGTCACTGACGCGAATGAAGGAAGATGTGAATCGGCTAAAGAGAAACAGGAAAGCCCCGAGAAAAGCAATGCATACGGCATTTGTACATCAGAAATCTCATGTGGTGTGGTCCCGTTTCAAATCTAGAACCTTTTACACTAAATGCGCATCCGTCACCACGGCCCAATCTTGAAATGAATTATACGCAGTATACAAATTTAGATACGAAATGTATTGTTTTACATATATTTATTTCATGCAGGGAAAAGCAGTCCTATATCTTTTAAACAATACCAGCTGATCTAAGATTGAAGAATATTTCCACTAATGAACATTTTTAATTTGAAATAAAGTACTTACAGAAGATGTGCCTGCAGTTCAGCTGTGTGTTGTTGCACAATGGGTTACAAGGTACATTTCCAAATGATCAGAAGTAAAATTTTGTCGGCGATCGGATAAAATATTCTTATATGCAGAGAATGATCTCTCCACGTCACATGAGGTAACAGGAGCATATTTCAACAGGGGGGTGTAGTTGGGGGAAATATCTTCAGGGGGATTCTTGTTTCACCACTGAGAATCTCACACACTGCCAATGGGCTGTCGTAACCCGGTTTTCTTTCCAACTTTTTTTATTTAGTTTCTTTCCAACTTTTTCTCCCACATCTCCACACACACACACCTTGCAGCAGTCTCTTTGCATCCTCTATGGTTTCCATGGATTCCGGAAGAGGCCGCCCAACAGTCTCTAGCTTTTTAATGCTTGTAGGTAGCCAACCAAAATTGCTGTCTATGTATGCGATATCATACGCTACTTTTGAGTCATTAAACAGTTTCTGAGAAATGCCAACTGACACAGCAGACTCCGATGGAAATGAATGAACAACAGGCTTATTTTTTTTTGAAAATGTTCATTGTAGAAATGTATTGCCTGTCTCCAAGTGCCCCATCGCGGTAGCACAGGCTCCGGATGAAGTGGCACGTCTGGCAGTTGATCTCTGTAAACTTGAACACGTTGTGGCGCCTTAACAAACATTTTTTCGTGGAAGAAACTAGTTGATTTACTCCCAAATATGTTTTACCTTTATGATAAAAATTTAGAAATTATTGTATGTTTCTTAGAGAGAAAACCGTATGAACAATATCAGCGAATATGGCTTTTTTTTTAAAAAAAAAAAAAAAAACGCCTTACAGATGTCTTGCTGTAAGACTGGAATACTTAGTTTACAATTTGAGACACATTTATTGAACTTAATAAACATTTAGGCAAAAACTAAATTTGCTGTACTTTAGTTTCGTTAGAAAAGTACATTGGAAGGGTCACTTAACAAAGAAATCACTAAAAAAATGGTCTGAAGGATCCCAGGTCAGGATTTGTAATACACAAGTTCACATTAGTACTTACGGTTTAGAATCCACTGCTTTTCTAATTTTAAAATATGGCAACCCTAGTTAAAAAGGAAGATTCTCCAAGATTGAGCTTAATGAATTTCACATTTAAGAAGGAAGAATTCCAAGATGTACATTCAATAAAGCCTCCCTTCCTACGATGTATGTGAGATAAATTACTAAGCGGAACACTTAAATCTTATATCGAGCTGACTTTAAAGTTGTTAGGTACACAGAAGAGAATAAGGAAATATTTAGATAGACTTTCGAGCCGCGTACGTTATCAATTATTCAGATACTACCAGACTTTTGTTTCTGTAAAAGTTTCTATAGAACTGCGTATTTTAAGAGAGTAGGAAATACGTGAGGTCTCAAGAGATCAATACGGATCTATATTAGTGGATTATTTATTTATAGAGACTGCAACACTGTTTTCTTTCTTGGGATAGAAAAATCAATAGGTTGAATTGAACAATTTGTGTGCTTTCTATTTCATTCAAAAGAGTTATCCTTAGGGCATGATTGTTATTTTTGAGGTAGGACAACATCATATGAATATTTCTTTCGTGTTATTTCCTTATGACCAAAATTACCTGAAAATTTATCTACTTGTCGAAATCTCCGTTAATATTAAGTAATCGTTGGAATACTATACTAGTGTTTAGTACTTTTTTAAAACAGTGGAAATTGTAGATTCGAAGGAATCGTAATGACCTTAAGTAATAGTTATCTCTTCTTGTTATGCAAATACCTTTACACCAAAAGATTTTTGTGAAAGAATCTCTTATGACTCACGGATCATTTTTCTGTTTATTAAGCTGATGCTTCGATAATTGTTTCTCTTTTCTAGAAAAGTAGGTACTTTGTGAAACCTACACCTACAACTTAACGTTGATCCAACTACGTTTACTGACACAGCGCTCTTATTACCTGTACATATGATTTCTACATCGAATGCAAAATGAAAACAATAATATTTTCATAATATACAGTAAATATAAGTATTGTAATGTATATTATAAGGTGAAACTAACATAAGTGACATGGAAGACGGTGGCTTAGTGGTACGGCGTTCTTCTCTGGTGTGAGAGTTCCTTGTTCAATCGCAGATTATGTGAGTCTGTGGTAGACAGCATTGTTGACGTGAGTTTTCTCAGGGTTCTATCGTTTCCTCTCACTACTCATTCCATAATTTCACTTTCATTCAGCATAGGTTGGTGGTCTGCAGAAGGAGCGATTGCATTATGTGCGTACGCGCGAGTGTTTTCCTCCCCCGATGTTCCTGAAAAATGAAATCTTTTAGTTTAACGTCCCACGTTTATGCCCTTTAGGCTAAGGGAGATGATGATTAAAGCAATTGAATGATGATGGAAGAATCAATGGAATAACAGCGTGGGAGAAAAAGGAAGTACACAGAGAAAACCCACGGACACAATGTCCACCACAAACTTACTTGTCCAGGGATCAAACAGTATCACGTTCCAAAGGACATGATACCAGGGACCCAACCCACCAGAATTAAGTTCTCTACCTGGCGTTGTTGACTCTTATCCAAATAATATTCAGAAAATATGAAGAACGAAGTCTCTTCAAGCTTAAATAATTCAAATTTTTCTGACCAAAGTATGTGTTTCTGTATAAAATCAAAATAATTCCTAACCAACGATGAACTTTTTTTGGAAAATTTTCCGATTCATAGACACATACTCCACTTATTCCTATATTGTTGTTTACCCGTAAAAGTTATTGATAATAAATAGTGATGTGAGGTGGAAAATTATCCCCCGGGAAATTTTTCCGCTCTAAACAAATATCAGTGATTAAGTAACAGTTCTTCATTAAGCATAAAATTGATTGAATTCATGTATAGAAGTGGTAAAAAGTGAAAGATCGTTCAAAGAATCTGAAAACTTTCATGGCTCAGACAATTTCCAGTACTATGTAGGAACAAGTGAGACAGTTTTTCATGAATCGAAAGATGATCTGTCGTGTATGGAAAAAGTGATAAACTTTTTATGAGTCGAAAAATTGTCATCATTTTGAAGCAAAAAGTAAGACAACTTTGTGTGATTCGGAATTTTTTTTGGTCTGTAGAAACAAGTGAAAGGAATTTTCATGGATCGGAAAATTTTCATTACGATGCAGAAATACGTGGAAAAAACTATTCATAAACGGAGCCAGTTATTGTGTGCTCCATGAAGGAAAAAGGGTCCGATAATTCTGTCGCGTCCCAAAACATACCATACATTCACTTTCTCGCTATCTCTGACATATTCACAAACAACGTATTGGGGTTCGGAACCCCAAAGGCGCACACTATGATGATTCACCTTGCTTGATGTGTGGAAGATAGCCTCATCATTGAAAATCACCCTCTCCAAGTAATCTGGATCATCATCGATCCGTTCCAGAATCGCCATTGCAAACCTGGTTCCTTTTGACAGGTCATCGGGCTGTAGCGCCTGAACGATTTGCACATTATGTGCATACAAACGCAGTCTTTCATGAAGCATCTATCCCAGAATCCAGCGGCAGATCTAGAAGGTAAAAACTGGGAGGCTGCCAGGCCCCAGACTATGAGAAGTATATCATGAGTTTACTGTAAAGTTTCAAAAATATATAAATAATAATTAACGAACTCTATGGCCTATGGAGCCCGGAGGTTCAATGCCGCTCTCACAAAAGCTCTCCGCTGACTTCTATCCTTAGATAACTCCATCCAGTTTCTGCTTTGTATTCCAATCTCTGCTAGATCCATCTTAATATTGTCCTCCCATCTGCGCCTAGATCTTCCTAATGATCGTTTTCCGATTGGTCTTCCAGTCAAGACTTTAAAAATGTTTCTACTTTCTTCCATTTTAGCTACGTGACCTGCCCACCTAATCCTCCCAGACTTGACGATCCTAACGATGTTGGGTAAACCGTATAAATTATGTAGTTCCTCGTTATGAAGTTTCCGCCATTCCTCATTCCCGTTCCTCTTGGGTCCGAATATTCGTCTCAGGATCTTGTTCTCAAATACTTTCAGTCTATGTTCTTCCCTCAGAATTAGCGACCATGTTTCGCAACCATACAGAACAACAAGCATGATTATAGTTTTGTATATTTTAAGCTTCAAATTCCTCGACAGAATTCGCGACTACAAGAGATTTTGAACCGAATAGTAACACGAATTCCCTGCTTTTAGTTGACATTTAATTTCTTCGTGAATATGATTTTCCTCTGTTAATATTGATCCTAGATATTTGAAACTATCCACTTTATCAAAAGTATTATTTAATATTTTAACGCATCCATAATTTGCTGTATTACGGTCCCGACGCACTTCCATGTATTTAGTTTTCTCTGCATTTACTTCTAAACCCATGTCCCTGCAAGCGTTTAATAAGATCTGTGCATTTCTTTCTATTGTTCTCCTCTCATTCCCTATTAAATTTACATCATCAGCATATCCCATAACCTGGTGAATACCGTTCAACTCTAGGCCCTGGTTGTTATCTTTGAATTTCCTTATAGCGTATTCCAGATCAAAGTTAAATAATAACGGCGACAACGCATCTCCTTGTTTCAGGCCATTTTTAACGTGAAAGCTCGTGGACAAAAATTTCCCTACCCGGACTTTACTTTGGGATTCATTTAAACATATCTTAATTAATCTAATTAGCTTTCTCGGTATTCCAAGTTCTGTAAGAACGTTGTATAATGTTTCTCTCCTAACCGAGTCGTACGCCTTTCTAAAATCAATAAATAGCTGATGTACCGGGGTATTGTATTCCCACTTTTTTTTTTTTTTTTTTTGAGTATTTGGCGAATGGTAAATAATTGATCGATAGTTGATCGATTTCGTCTAAATCCGCACTGATAACCTCCAATAATTTCATCTGCGTATGGGATCAATCTTGCTAATATAATATTTGAAAGGATTTTATAGGATATTGACAAAAGGGAAATGCCTCGATAATTATTACAGTCAGTTTTGTCGCCTTTCTTGTGAATTGGAACAATGATTGATTCTTTCCACTCTTGTGGCAATTGTTCCTTGTTCCATATAAGGAGAATGAGTTTGTGTATCTTGTTCCACAATTTTTCGCCTCCAGCTAAAATTAACTCAGCCGGAATTTCATCTACACCCGGAGATTTGTGTTTCTTTAATTTCTTTATAGCGGTGGGGTCCCGGGTTCGATCCCAGCCCCCGCCAAGTGAACTTTGTGGTGGACAAACACCGTGCTCGTGGGTTTTCTCGGGGTTCTCCCGTTTCCTCCCACTTTCTTCATTCCACCATTTCACTCATCTCTCATAATCACCGTCTCCTTTAGCCTAACCGGCATAACCGTGGGACGTAAAACTTAAAGATTTCATTTCTTTATAGCGGTTTCTACTTCTATTCGGTTGGGTTCTGGAATATACGGTTCTGCGGTGTCTTATCTCCTTTTCTCCACGCATACTACTTTTTGGTTGCGTGTTAAGCAAATCGTCAAAGAAATCTTTCCATCTATTTAAGATGCTATCCGTATCAGCGAGAACTGTACCGTCAGATTTCTTTAATATATAAGGACGAGGTTGATAGTCTTTCTTAAATTGATTCCCTTATACATGTCCCGAATGTTTTTATTTTTACTATTATCTTCAAGTTCCTTAATTTTAGTTTTTTTTTTTTTAATCTCGTTTCTTTGTTCTAAAAGTTTTGGAAGTTTTCCGCCAGGTATCTGCGAAATTGGTAGTTATTTAATTCGGATTTTGTAGCCAGCAGAATTTTGCCTGTTTTCTCTTCTCTGCTAGTTTAATGCATTCCGGGCAGAACCATGGTTTGTTCCTACGTATTTCCGCGTGTCCCACTTTTTCTTTTACTGAAATTTTAATGCTATCTCGAATTTCAATCCAGGTATCCTCAACACTAGTGCACTCCCAATCTTCTAAAGCCGAGAATCTATTCGAAACTTCAATCTGGTATTCCTCTCTTACCTGGCTCTCTTCTAATTTCTTTAAATTGAATCTCTCCGTTTTCGGACAATGAATATTACCTTTATTCAACGATAATCTCTCTCGTAGTATCGCTGCTACCAGGTAGTGATCAGTGTCACAATCAGCCCCTCTAAACGACCGAACATCAATTATACTAGATTGCCTTCTTCTATCTACTAAGACGTGATCAATTTGATTGTGTGTTTTTCCATCTGGTGATGTCCAAGTGTATTTATGACCGTCGCGATGTGGGAATTTTGTACTCTTCACGATAGGTTTTTGGATGTTGGAAAGTTCACGAGTCTAACACCGTTGTCATTACTTTCCTTATGCAGACTTTCGTTCCCTATAATCAGTTTGAAAATCCTCTCGTCCTACCTTCGCCGCGACTGATTCTAGCAGGGAGATCCGGCTGTTATTGCTCGCCGGATAAATGTCCTTATGTCTCGGCCAAGAGACTCTTGCTACTGCCTTCGGAGAAGACTCCCTGCCGTCCGAGCAGGTGAGAACACTGACCTTGAAGAAAAATTTCGTCACATAGAACTAAAGCAAAAAAAAAAAAAAAATCTCCCACGTCGGACATTGGTATCAGTTATAAAAAGAAATAACCAAACTTCAAAAGTGCCAAATATTCATTAAGATGCATATACAAATCCCCCGCTTGATCTAGCTAGTGGTTAACGTGTAAGACTTAGATGCACGTGGTCCAGGTTTAATTCCCAATTGGAATGCATTTTGGCGTTCACCCAGTGTCGTGACCATAGTGTTCTCAAACGGGTCGGGTTCACCCGACCCGACCCGATCCGACTCGGGTCGGGCTGTCGCGTCAGGCTGCTCGGGTCGGGTCGGGTCAGTCGGTTCAGCTCGGGTCGGGTTGGGCGAATCGGGTCAGCTCGGGTCGGGTTGTCGGGTCAGGTCAATTTGGTCGGATCACAAGTCGGGTCAGTCAATTCGGGTCACGGCCCGTTGAGAGCACTACTGATAACACACCTTTTTCTTTTCTTTTCTTTTTCTTTTTATACCTAATTTAATTTGTGTAACACCAGTGGTCTGCAAAATGACTTCCGAATGACCATTGGATTTAATATGGCGTTCTTTGCGATATTTGGCTCAAATAAATGTATTGTTAACGGAATTGTACACACGTCCACATAATTTTTACTGTTGGTCACCCGGAGATGGGCTTAATTTTAATTGCAAAATTTGGTTGCTATTTCGGAACAGTGATGCTAATAAAATTATTTTAAAATAATAAATTTTCGAAAAGTGATATTTGAAGCACACTTTATATTGTGCTAACTTTAGAATATTTTCTGCAAGTATTTGTTGTTGTTTAAATCAATAATTGTATTGAAGAAAGCGATTTTTGGGACATTCAGAACACAATGAAACAAAGTCCATTTTCAATAAAGTTCAGTTTTGCTCAGCAATTAAATTCTATTTCAAAACGTAATATCTTCGCAGTCAAGGATCCTAATTTATCTTATTGTGTTTGTTAATGATTTGCGAGTGTCAAGGTATCTTAATTGTGTTTACTGACTTAAATACAACAATTGCATTGATTGTTGAAGCTTACTGAAATGTTCTAACTTCTTCCAAAGTACCGCGAAGATTAATGTTCAGTATTGTACTTCTCATATACAGGATATGCAGTTTTAGAACTTGCAGAATACTATATATTAATATGATCAGTTTTTCTCTTGTTTGTTCAAATCAGTTGTCACTAATGTAGACATCAAATTACACAACAATAATCACCATATTAGAAACATTAGACTTTCTATTACTTTTTAACTTACGCAAGGGTTTTACATTTACTTAATAGTTTCATGCTACGTTTTCTTTAAGCCTTTAAGATAAATATGGATAATTCTGTCGTTTATCTTTCCGTTTAGGTCTTAAATGTCGTTTCTAAGGTACCAAGTTATCATAAAATAAGTATTCGCTGTTCAGGGAACCCTGTAGACGTAATCACTCGGCAGAATGCAACAAAACTTGGTAGGAGTATATTTGGAAACACGCAGAAGTGATTGATGTAGAAAATAATATTAGTTCCAGTTTTCGCCACCAGAGGTGATTGTGGCGCTGTACAACACCAAGTAAGTGGAGTGTGGAAGGAAAACGTCACTAGTGATGCTAAATGACAAGAAATGCTGTGATTATCTTTCCAGGTGCTTACTCACGTCTGCATGTGTTTCAGTGATACGGGTTTGAGCTCCACTGTTTGCCAGAAGTGAACTGATGATGATCTTGATGTTTGCTTCTCTTTTTTTCCCACACTCTTTGCCTTATGATTAAGGGGTCTCGGGTTCGATTTCCGGTGAAGACACACATGAGTCGGATCCCATGTTAACCTGAAGATCCCGTCCTTAGAACATCATCTTCATCTCATACGGTACTAGTCACCAAGGATTTTCCGTACCCAGGGATCTTCACGTCAAAGACCTGCCTTTGGACAGAACCCCACATCACCATTACATCACTATACCACGGGGTTATTAATAGGAGTACATATCAATGGCACACGTTGCACGGAGGGGCATGATTACGGCCTTTCATTGAACTTCAGTAATATCATTTGTCTTCCATACCACTTGCCGTACTTAACACCGAACAGAAACAAAATAGCCTCTGGAGTCGAGATTTGATACTAATCTTTTCCTGGAATTTTGGGAACAGCTTGCAATTTATGAGCACAGGAAAGACTAACATTTAACTTCGTTTTGGTAAGATATCCAAGAATTTTAAAAGGGATGGTTCAGCTCGAAAGTCCCCTCCCCGTAAATCCACCACTGACCACTGAGTATTAATAGCATTGGTAATCAATGCCACGAGACTCACAGGAGAGGTAACTACAGCTTTTCTTGTCATTGAGCATCACTAGTGTCGTTTTTCTTCCATGATGTACTTACTTGGTGTTGTTCAGAGCCGCAGTTACCTCCGGTGGCGAAAATTGGAACTAATTTTCTACATCAATCGCTTCTACATGTTCTCAAATATACTTCTACCAAGTTTGGTTGTATTCTGTCAAGAGATTACGTCTCCAGAATCTTCTGAACAGCGATATTTATTTTATGATAACCTGGTATCTTCGATCTGACAACACAATTAATATTAGTTTGGATGCTGCAGCCGAGAATGAGTCTTGCATAGGGAGAACTGGAGGCTGGTAGTACATTCCATCATAATCCTTTTACTGTTCATCGTATCCGAATCTTCGTTCATATCTTACAATCATTTCTTCCTGGGTCTTCCTTTTTTTCTTACGGAGTAGTGTATTCTTTTCAAGGTCTTTTTAGGCATGCGTTCTCCCACTACACATTCTTTCCAATTGGTAATTTCGATATGGAAACCTTAGATTAAAAGAATATATTCCTATTATTCTTATCATTTGATTTTAAAGTAGATCAGGGACTACTGTGGCTCAGTGGTAGAGCGCTTACCTCTGGTGTGTGAGGTCCCTGGTTCAATCCCAGCCCAAGTAAGTGTGTTATGAACATCATCATGTTCATGGGTTTTCTCGGGGTGCTCCCGTTTTCCCACACATTCTCTTTCCACCAATTCTTCCATAATCATTCACTTGCCTTAGTCATCCGTCTCCCTTATCCTGAAGGCCATAATCGTGGGATGTTAAACTGAAATATTTCATTTCATTTAAAAGTAGTTTAAGGGGGGGAGTGAGGAGAAACTAAGTTTCTAAACAAAATAGCAATGCAAAGCATAAATAAATAAGTTCATCTTTTAGAATCTCGGCTTTTAAACCATAATTCATTTTCGTATAATTACGTTGTTCATCGATATTTGAATATTAAGAGATGATACGTTGATCGGTTGGCCGTTCCAACATTGTTGTCTATGCAATTATACATCGTTGTTTACAATGATTTTATCAGTTGACATTCACTGTCTGTGGAGAAAGGATTGTTTCGTCAAGTGATTCAATTAAGTCGTGTTTGGCGGCAATTATTTCTTTGTGAACAGTTTTGACACCATAAATAGGTGGTGACGATTAATCAGTATTAATCACACATTTTATGATTTAGTGTTTTGTGGCTTCCGATATGGGGCATTCAAAATACAAAGGGATCAAGTCACATTACCAAAATTGAGAAGAAGAAAAAAGAGGAAATTTGTATGGTACGCTTTAATGCATGGCAAAGATTACACTGTTTAAAATAAAAGTGTTATTTACAACATCTGAACGTGAATCTCTTAAGCTCTGAAACGAACTTCAGATAGAAATCTTAAAGGTGAAATATGTTCAAAATGACCACAAAGTGGACTGATTCTCTTGTGCACTGAACGCGCCATATATGATAGCATTTCCCCGTGTACTGTTCTCTTGTAATCTGGAGTGTTACCTCCACAAACAATACATATTGTCTTCATTATAATTTTATTAAACCATAACATCTAGACTGATAGCGAAGAAAAAGCCGTACATAAAATAATTAGACTTAGTATTATCGCACGTTAGTGATAAAATATAAAAGTGCATAATATTAAGTACGGAAGTAGGACTTATTCAGGTTACTTTATTTTCTTTTGCTCACGGATTACTTAAAAGATTAATTTCTCATGAACAGGAAAGTTCAATCACATATTCCGTTTCTATTTTTAAAGGCTAACAGAAATTGTGAAATCTTAGAAATTGAATTCCAAAAGCGAGAATGCTATCCATTCGATACTATTTAGTTTTAATCAATTTTCTAGAACAATACTAGAAGTATATGGCCGTTCCAACTTTATTGTAAACATGAATTGATTGTCTTTTTACTGTAGCATCTAATATTAGTATATGATGTCAATGGACAGGACGCGATTTCATGCTTTGAATTGAAATGCGATATTCAGAGACTGAGACCATTTAGTGAAAAATTGAAGCAACATAGTTGCCTGTTTGTTTTGAGCTTAACTGTTTTGTCAACATTGTTCATGTACATCTCTCTCTCTCTCTATGTAATATATATGAAGGATACATTTGTTGGTCTACGTGCGGCTCTGTATGTGCTGCGCGGTTTATCTTCTGGTTTGATGGCTTTGTGATGTAAGCTTTTGGTTGTTGGTGGTTTCGTATTGAACGACCAGAGAAACCGACAATTAGAATCCTGAGGTGCAAAATATGTGAGAGGGAATATATGTTTATCCAGTCCAAATGAGGAGTAATTATTATGAAATGACAGTCATGTAAACAAAATATGTGTTACGCTTTTCAATAGTGAATTTATATATGTTTTTGCTATGATGTAAGAGAAATAAAGAAAAGTTGATTATAGAAGTTAGTATAAAAGTGATGTCATTTTTAGCAGCTTTATTTAAGTACTCAAATTTCTTGATTTAAAGTTCTTGAGTATTTAATTTAGTGAAATATTGAAATATACTTTGACTTTAACAGTGATATATCTAATCAAAAGAGGGAAATATGTTTCCCAGTAAATGGCACGGTGTGATTTTCAGTTTGCACTTGTAGCGAATGGCATCGCCTGCTGTTCCCTCAATTGAGGAAAGTTATATAGCGCGGTCCGGTGCTGCGTGATGGATCCCTCCAAGGGTAGGATACATGTGGCCAGGAATACCGTCGACCTGCTGAAAGAAATATGCTATATAAATTCTCCAACATCCTCCGTACATCCCCGATATCTCTCCGTGTGACTTCCAGATTTTCAGCCTTTAAAAAGTAATTAAAACATCAATGATTCACCTGTGACAAGAAAATGCAAAACACCGCAGAAAATGGATCCGTGAGCAACTAGGAGTTTCTATACTGAAGCCACCTATTTTCTTTCTACGTGCTCGGATGAGTGTTTCAATATTAATGACAGTTATCTGAAGGTGTCATATTACACGTTTTGTGTACTTCACGTATTGTGTAAGTAAAATATTCTGTAATAAACCATTCTTTAGATTTAACCATAGTCTCCTTTCCATTTGGGCAAACCTTATAGTTAGCAAGTCTTTAACGAATTTTATAGAAAAGAGTTTTAATTCATGCGATATGGTCACTTCCATGAGGTTCGACCTGAACTTGATTTCATTTTTACTGTCAGTACATGAGACTAACAAGTCAAATTCAGTAGAAGATTGAGTGAGGGCAAAATGTCACAATTTGGTGACATGAAGAGGCAGCGAGTAAGTAAAGGCAGATGATGTTAGTAAGCAAAGACAAAGCAGAGGGTGATCTGAAATCTTTGATTAATATGTCCATGTATTATGTAAAATTCTGAATTTGAAAGCTGTTGCGAAAATGTTATTGTAGGTGATACTTTTCAAAATAGAGTCTTGGATAATCAGTTTTAAATTGTGAGAGTTCCCATACTGGATTTCATTAAAAAAAGAAAAAAAGAAAAGAAAACGATTCCTGATTGATATACTGTATTTATTTCTTAAAGAACCCAAAGGCTAAATGCTACCTCTCTCCTGAAATTCGACAACGATCTTGCCTATATGCTTCCTCGTGGCTATGTGACTAGCGTACGCATCTTTGGCGCGGGGGACCCGGTTTCGATTCCCGGCCGGAGCTCTTGGATTCCATTTTAAGTTGCAAGCCCGCGTCTCATATTGCCTCGGTGCGAAAGGGACCTAAACTTAAATCCAAATACAAAAACGATTTTGTATGCCCTTGCTTCTCGAAGGTATTCAAATGTGCGCGACTGGAACTTAGCAAGTATAATTTTGGTATATAAAGACGTGGGAAATATAATATCTAAAAGACCAAAAATAGTTGATGTAGATACATAAACAAGTTTTTTTTCTAGCTTATCTTTGTTGCCTAAGGCTATTATATTTGTAATATCATTGTATATATATTTTAGCATAGAGAAGCGATCTATTGAGAAAAGCTTGACCATCGCTACTTGAAGTTTGAAACCTATGCTCACAAGGAAGAAAGAAAGGCCTGATCGTCCTTCCTTAGTTGTGTAATTTTTCAATCTCCTCTTCTTTTTCAAAGCAGAGCATTTCACTGGAAGTGGAAACCATTGTGGCAAAGATGGCCTCTTCGGATAGTATGATTGCAATTGTTTTCTTCTGATCCTAGCTTCTGTTCAAAAGGTGGTGAGGAGGAAGGAATGTGTGTTACTAACAAAGGAGAAAGGAAATATCATTATCAGCAACTGTTGGACTATTAGTATTGTACACTTGATCACTCAACGGTTTTATATTCATCGCTTTCCTAAGTATATATATCTGTCAATCTGGCCGTATTGTCAGTATTGGAATGAAAGGCTCAAAAAATAGCGTAAGACTGGGGGCCCCAAAGTGCTGTGAACTTCAGGAGCGTCAGAGATGTAATACTGTAAAGTTTATTAATTAATTTAAAAAGAAAAAGAAAAAGAAAGAAAGAAATAAAAATGCATCTACCCTGCATATACGTTCACATTTGTTCCATCTGCTTTGCTCTGGGAAACAGTGCGAAAACTGATTAACTTTACAATATCCCTATCAGTGTCGTCCTATGCAAACATATATCCTTGATTTGCCTGACTTGCGTTTGAAGACAATAGAGCAACATTTATATAGATTTGTTTGAGTTAGAGCGGGAGAGAAATCAATGACGATAAAATATTAGTTGACAAAGATTGCATTGGCAGCGACATGTATGACGTCAATGCTCAACTAATCAAAAAAAGGTAAAAAAAAAAAAAAAAAAAAAAAAAAACTGGGCGCCCATGCGTTTCCCCTCTCCCCAAAGCGATGGCAATCCGTCAGGAACACACTCTGGGGAGATCTTCGCCGTTTAAAAGATCTCTTCGTGGTCGACCGCCACAACTTTAGTTCGTTGAGCATAAGAGCACGGACAAATTGTAGGGGATCTTACAGCTAGACATTCTCCAAGTTTCTTCTAATTTCCTTCCCTTGTGACCATTTATCCTTCACTCTTTTTTTCTCCTCCTCTACCTAATCGTTATTTTTCTTCCGAAAGATTATAAGAAATTCTTTCCTTGTTCCACCCTTCCTGTCTCTTTGCCTACCTAAATTTTCTTGCTTCCCCTTTTTTACGTATTTTAATCCTCTTTCCCTGGTCGTCGTGTTTTTTCGTCTTTCGTGGCCACTTGTGTGCCATGTCCCCACATTCAATTCTCTTGGTTTGATTTAAGTCTAAGAGTAGGATCAGAGTTAGAATTAATCAGTGACTTTCTGCTATTTATTTCTTTATAAATATGATTTCTTTTCTTTTCTTTTCTTTTTTTTTTTTTTTTAAAGGTATTGTTACATTTCAAACTATATTCTTTTTGTGAAACTTTAGGCCTTATACGAACAGTTGTGTATGGTTTTCTACTTACTGGCATTTAACGAGTGGCTGCATTACAGAATTCCAAGTAAAAGTGTATTTAAGTCTAGCATGCGTATTTTCTGTGCGCAACATCCTTTGTTTGGCTGTAATGGAAGCAGTCATGATTCGGATCCTACATTGAAATGCCCACGTCACACATAATCCTGATATTAAGAAGGTACATTGAACTTTTCAACAACCAAAATAATTCTGTTTCTGCGAGTACGTGCCAGCCTATTAACTGAAGATTATCTTTTTCTTCTCCGAATACGACTGAAGGAAATTTGTGTATTGTTCATTTACAGGGTGATTACGCTACCCTCTTACTTACCCTGGCATTTTTGAACGAGTTCAAAGTATTCGATTTTCCCACAGAGAAAAATACTTCTTTGATATTAGTGTAACATATTTATATTACCCCTGATAGGTTTACCCCCGATAAAAATATACGACATAGCAAAGATATTGATACTATAACCAAGAACTAGATTACACCCTCGGCAAATTGAACATACAAAGGAGAAATCCAAAGCAATATAATTTAGATCCATGGAAAATCCTTCTCAGAGTTTAGTGTATTATTCTACGAAAAGAAGTTACATGGTTTCAAGAAACAAAATTCTGTTCTGTCATAATCAGTTACATCATAAAAAAGAAAAAAAAAACAAACGGAAGAAATAATGGAAGGGACAATCTCGTCACAAGATTGGAGCACCGATATAAAAACTACGAAATGAATTACTAATACAAATGTCGCTCCTTCAAAAATTAATAATCCACCTCATGTTTTATTCCTATTTTTTTTTTAACTTTTTTAAAAGGTGCTAAACGATGCAAAAGAAACGACCTAGAAATTCGATAGTGGCTGAACAGTGGGTCATTTTCGTCACGCCTTTGAGGCCCATCTTGACACACTTCTGGTGACGCACAAAACGTGGAAATAGGGGCACAAAATGGCACAAAACAGATACTAGTCAATGCGAAAGGAAGAGCCTCGAAATTCGGTAGTGGCGGAAAAATGAGTCATTTAACTCCCACTTTGAAGGCCCATATAACTCACTTCCGGTGATGCACAAGACGAGGAAGTAGACACAGAAAAATGTTTAAAAAATAGACACTAAACGATGCGAAAGAAACGACCTAGAAGTTCGATAGTGGCGGAATAGTGGGTCATTTTCGTCACACTTTGGAGGCCCGTTTTGACACACTTCTGGTGACACACAAAACGTGGAAATAGGGGCACGAAACGGCACGAAACATTCACTAGTCGATGCGAAGGGAAGGACCTCGAAATTCGGTAGTGGCGGAGTAGTGGGTCATTTTCGTTACACCTTTGAGGCCCATTTTGACCTTCTTCCAGTGACGCACAAAATGTCGAAATAGGCGCACAAAAGGGTACGCGATGTGAAATTAACGACCTCGAAATTCGATAGTGACGGAACTCTTGGTCATTTTCGTCCCATCTTGGAAGCCCATTTTGACCCACTTCCGGTGACACACAAAATGTGAAAATACGCGCTCAAAACGGCAAGAAACTGGCACTAAACAATGCGAAAGAAGCGAACTCGAAATTCGTTGGTGGCGGAACAGTGGGTCATTTTCGTCCCACCTTGGGGACTCATTTTAACCCACTTCCCATGACGGAAAAAAACGTGGAAGTAGACGCACAAAACGGCACAAAACGATGTGAAGGAAACGACCTCGGAGTTAATTGGTGGCGGAACAGCAATAACTTGTTCCGCCATAGTTGTAGGCCCATTTTGACCCACTTCCGGTGACGCATAAAATGTGGGAATAGGCGCACAAAGCGACACAAAACACGCACAAAAGATAAAAAAAAAATTACCTCAAAATTCGTTGGTAGCAGAACAAATTAATGACGCCGTGAGCACCAATATAAGTATATACTGTAGTTCTTACCATCAAGGCTGAGAACTGCACGGACCAATTTTTTATCCAAAGCAGAAGCCCAACCGGGATAGTGGTGTAAATCGGCTCGGCTCGGTTCAACTGAGCGAACAGTTTGAGCTGGCTTGGTTGGGATGACCCATCGACTGGGTTCAATTGAGCCGATGGCTTGAGCCGGCTCAGTAGGGACGGGTCATCGACTCGGCTCGATTGAAGCCAATGGCTCGAACCGGCTCGGTCGGAGTAAGCAATCAGCTTGGTTCAGCTCGGCTCGTGTGAGCCATCGGCTCAAGCTGGCTCGGATGGGTGAGCTGTTGGCTCGACTCACTTCTCGGTTCGGCTCGATAAGTGAATAAGCTGTGAGCGAGCCGCTTATCGTTGACAACCCTAAACCGGGGTCGAGCAGTTTTGAAAATGTTTGGTTGGAGTCCTATAACTTTCAACAATTTTCGGCTCGAGCCCGAATACTAGCTCCTGTTGAACTCAAATTTAGAACCTCGTGACCGATGTCCTTTCCTCCTGAAGATTTCTTGACGACCAAGATCGATAGTCAACTAATTTTTAGTATTCAGATACAAACCGCCTATATTCCATGTTTATACAAGGTGTTATAATAATAATTACTTATAGTAGTATCATTGATAATTATATTGCCTATGTAGGATGCTTGAAGAGAGTAGTACTTGGAACTACACAAAGGATTTAGCTCGAATTCGCTCTTTTTGGCTTGATTCGACTCGAAGCCCGATCCCAATTCGAGTCGAGTTGGGGGAAATTTTTCGAGCCGAGTTTTTGAGTCGAGCTCAAAGGTGTCTGCTTCGAGTCGAGTCGAGTTTTAAAGAAAACTCGCTCGAATTCACTCGTGCTCATCCCGATTGTATGCATGACGGCATATAGAGTTCTTTCGAGGGGGAATAGAACCATAAACATAATATATTTTTTAAATACTTGGTTTCACGGCTTTCTTCCCAGGGGGGCGAAGGGATGGTAGTTATCCAGCATTTCTTATAAGTACCTTATTTGAAATATGTAAAACAGTAACAAGTGGACAACACAATATACACACATCTTATCTTCAGTTTTAATTGCTGATTTCAATTGCAATTAACAATTACAATTAACAGTTACAAGTTTCAATTGTCAATTGCAATTAACAATTAAATTTCAATTGCACCTTTTGCGATTGACAATTAACAATTAAATGTTTCAATTGCCTGGTGACCAATTAACAATTAACGAAAATTTAATTGCAAATTTTGTGATTGAATTCAATTGCAATTGAAATTGTCAATTACAAATTAAAATCAATTGCAATTATTTTTCAGAGCAATTACTTTCAATTGATTGATCAATTGCAATTGATTTCAATTGATTTTGCCCAACACTGTGTCATAGTAGCAATAGTTACCAATCCGTTTTCTTGTTTTTAGTTCTAATGAAAAAATAGTAGTGCCTCTTTGCTTTTTCTGGATGTGTGAAAGTAAAAATGTAAACATTTTTTTTGTCGGGATAGATTAGTAAAGGAATTACTCCGTATATTCATTCTTGTTTCGCTAGTTTTCATTAACAGGCTTCAGAACTATTATAGCTTTCCCCTTAATATATCCATTTTTCTCCGGTTTACTATACAGGTAGAGAGATACAGGTTTGCATTGATTTTTCTTGCGTCAGTTCAGTTACAGCTTGAGACATTGGATAATGTTAAAAAGATTACTTATCTATCCGGAGCAAAGCTAATATTAATTTAGAAACACCCTTCACATTAATTTGAGTGGGAGATTGCATTCATTATGTGCAACTTTAACACGGTTTAGCCTTTAATTTTCAATTTACACCGTGTGCGTGGGTTTTCTCGGGGTTCTCCCGTTTCCTCCCACTTTCTTCATTCCACCATTTCATTCATTACTCATCATAACCGTCTCCTTTAGCCTAACCGGCATAACCGTGGGACGTAAAACTCAAAGATTTCATTTCATTTTAATTTTCAATTTGATGATTAAGAGAGAACCAAAGAATATTCTCTTGTATTCCATTGTTTAATTATGATCTTTTTCTCTCTTGTCATCGCCAATTCAACAAGGTAAGATAATTATGCGAGGTAATAAGTCTGATCCTGTTTTCTGCCTCGAGACATATCTTGCTGTTAATCTTTCAAGAGCTTTGCTTTCTCATTCTTATATTCATCATCATCATTCCCGTTTTCTTTACTTTGTTAATTGATAGTGCCAAAGAATTATAGCAGAAGTCCTGCAAGTTAAAATTATCGCTAAGTTTTCCCCGCATTGTCTGAACATCAATCAAATTTCTTAAATAAGGGAATTCAGTTTAACTACATTTGAGTGATTCCATTATTTGGTTGGTTGCTCGGTAAACCTTTCTCTTTGTAAAGACTTTAATTAGTCTTAACTTCATATTGCTATTTTCAGCCTTTTCTTCGTCTTTTTTAAAGTTCTTACTTTTAATCTTCCATTCCCCATTTGTGTGTATTTGTGCGTCTTTCTTAATTTATTTCTTTCAATTGAATTCTCAAGTACTTTTTTTTTTAATATTAACTGATTGCGATAGCATCTTAAAAGATTTTTCAAGAAAGTTTTCTTGAAAAGAACTGTCGTTTTTAAAATCTTAATATTTTCTTGAATACCACATACCTTGAAAGCTTTCTCTGATTAACCAATGGTTTCTAACGTTCACTAATTAACCATCTCATATTTTTACTTTTCGTTCATAAAATAATTCTTTCTCTACTTTGCTCAAAAGTAAAGTTTTCTAAATTTGTTCTGGTTGGTCACTAATTTAAACAAAAATCGATTTCTTTATGCCATGAATTCAAACTGGCAGAGAAAATATGCATAGGTTTGGTATTTCCAGATGTTAATCTGATAACCAATATTCTGAACGAGTTCATTTTCCCCAAGTATATATCTTGAGAAGTTCCCACATCCGATGTCAAACCATGTGAGCTTGTAGTGAATAACATCGTGTCCGTGAGTTTTCTTAGATATCTCTCGTTGGTAGCTGGACTCATCTTCTCTTTTTCACGTCCTGTCCTCTCTGTCACGTGTGCAAACCGGCATCGATATTGTCGGGGTTTCCACCGATATTGTCGGCGACGTGTGCAAAGTACGCCGGCAACGACACCGATATTATTGGGGCTTCCGCCGATATTATCGGTATCGTGTGCAAACACGCTTAGTATCAAAGACAATGAGCATGCCTTACCCTTCGACCTGCTCATTCGAGCTTTTTTTTTTTTTTTTCGCGAGAGGATGGTACCGTGTTGCACTCGGCACTTTGACGTTTTGTGTGTGGGTCTTACTCAAGTATCCATTTGTCATCGCCAGTTATCACATTGTTCAAAAACTCAAGATCTGTTTGAACACGCTGTTAAAGATCTTCGCGAACAAGATCACCGAGGTTTTGCCTTTGGTGTCTGTCAAAACTTTTGGGACGAACTAGGCATAGATTTTTCTCATCTATAAATCTTTGGTAATGATGGCGTGCATAGTCCTTTTATCAATTCCTACGCGGTTTGCGATCATTCGAACACTTATAAATCCCGGTCTGAATTCAACGCATCACGCACACGTTGCATATTGTCCTCCCTTCTGCTTCTTAGTTTATGGGCCAGACAGGCCTATTGCGTAAGATTCGTCTTCCAACACTCCCGACCGTCTTCGAAGCACTTGTGCCATCTCATAACAGCAATGTTTGGTAGGCTTTTACTCCAGAACACTTGCTGGATCATGACTGACATCTCCACTGCAAATTTTCTGAGTCTTACATAGTATTTAATGGCGTAGATTGTTCGATATTTTAAGCTTCGACCGAGACTATAAGACAGGGCTCCACAAACTAATACGAACCCTATGGATTTCTCCGGTGGGGAAATTATACAAATGTAATCTTCTCATTGTCTTCTTGACATAAAACATTCTTACGAAATGTCATTCAAATCTGAAGGAGTAATTTTGTTTTCAAATTTCTGTTCAACGTAGAAGAATGTTCACCTTAGTTATTGAGAGTATTGTCATGGCATATAAAACGGTAAGAAATTTCCAGCGTCTTGTTTTGTATTATTAACACTTAATTGTAATTTATTAGCTCTCTCTGTATTCACAATACAAATAGCAGCTACTGACATTAAACAGAACTGAACAAGAAAACCCTTGGCAAGTAGTTTTGCTGGTAATCTACATTACACTCTGGTTTACTATGTAAATCATCTTTCCTTTGGTTTATCGACAGGTGTTAGATTTCGTATCTTGCTAAACCCAACGGTAGTTTACAATGGATTAGTTTATCTCAGTGTTCGTGTTTGTCATTAGTGGCAGTCTGGCATTGCGTAATTTACGTTCTGTCTGATCTATTTCCCTTCCGATTTCAGAAGTTCCCGTTCATAATCTGAATTTACGGAAGAAATATGGTTATATTGCGATAATATGTTGTATGGAATCATGATCAAAAGTTCAGAGTTGTGTATGGATATTTAATATGTGGCTCCCAAGCATCATTTAACCATGATTATATATATATATATATATATATATATATATATATATATATATATATATATATATATATAATGTATGTTTGGTAAAGTTGTTTACATCTTACAAGTTATCGGTACCTTAAAGATAATAGCAGCAAGAGAGATCAAAATTTAATGTCTCTTTATTTATAGTAAAGTGCCGACTCAACCTTATTTTGTACAGATAGTTATAGTGATGACAGATACGAGATGCATCTAAGTGAGAGCTTCCAACAATATTTTGTTACTGCTTCGTTGCTAACTCGACGTGTGTCTCATTGTTCTAGTACTAACCGATAGCATTGAACAAAGGATGTATTTGAATAATTATCTCATTAATAGTTTGTTCGTACAATTGCCGCAAAAGTAAGTAATACATAGTTCGTTATATCAAAAGTTGCTGAATTAAGCCACTCTTTTAGTATATATCTGCAATCTAAAGAAGCAAATAATACTTATTTTTTTCAAGTTTCATTAAATAATACCTAAATTGGCTTTCTCACTGCAAAGTATCTGAGAAAAGAAATTTAGGTTATATCCACTTTTACTCCCATCGTATGAACTTCTTTTCCTGTCAGGCTTCTCAGTTTCGTAGGAAATCATGTATTCACTTTGGGAACTGCTGCTCTAAATCAAAAGTAACCATATAGTACGAAGGATCAATGTGATGAAAAGTCATAAATATTCTAGGAAGAAATAACAATATAATTTTAAGTTGGAGCTTGTTTTTATTCGAAGCGACTTTCAAGAAAAAGCGGTACTTAGCGCATAGTGCTTTCGTATAGCACCGACATTCAGAACCTGAACAGCATATTCAGAGGCTGTCAATAGAGCACATTGTTTGAAGTTCGTTACTCTACCAGTCGTTAAATGCCTAACGTAAATTTCGAGAACAATAATATTTGATGACTTTGATGTGACATGCTCATTAACATTATTTTCCCAGAAGTATGGCTGTTAACTCATATATTCTGTAGCGAATGAAGTACCAGAATAATTGAAATATATTAATTTGTCCATTAATAATATTAAAATATAAACTTTTGTCATTCAGTCACCGAAGATACCAAAATTACATATATCGCAACCGATCACATGTAAAAGTTTGAGTCCTCCTAGTTCAAATTCATCCAAACTCATGTGTAAAATATTTAAGTGATACTTGATTTCAAGTTTATCCAGAAAGCACAGTGGCAAAATTTTAAAGAAAGAAAGAAAAATGTTAACAGACTAATATTTTAAAGCATTTAGCTGGAGCTACTTGCGGTTTACAATTCGATATCCTAACTAAAACTTATGAAGCCAATCCTGGGCCAATCCTGGGAATCACTTTTATAGCATGCTTCAATTTTGAAAACATTTGTATGAATATCGCAGTAGTATTGAATTCCCTACCCCAAACTGTTTACTGTACTGAGAGTCAATTTTGCCAATATTAATAATCAACTCGAAACATTACGAGATTTTCATTTTGACAGGAAATAAAAACTGAGAAATATGTCACTTTATTATCTGAAATGGATATGGATGCCAAATTTCGAAGGACTAAAGGATGGTCAAAGCTGGTTTATATATAAAAGTGGTCTTCCGAAATCCGTCCTGTTTTCCACCAAAACTGTTTTCCAAAGGAGTTTTGGCTTTTTACTGAAACCAGTGTAATTTTCATTGTAGCCAGTATAAGTTCTTGTATTTATAGTACTGATTTCCAAACACGTTAACAAAGAAGAAAAAAATGAAAACCGAAAAACGAGTTTTTGTGCTCCCATTATAATGTGTACTTGAGACATTATAATTAGGCCGTACATTTGACAACCCCTCATATTTCTAACTTATCCGCACACCTTTTTATTCTTTAACTTACCTATTATTTCCGCAGTAATAAATCTAATAATTTGGCTTATCCCGTGTTTGTCATTCGAAGTAGTAGCCTCAACAGAACGTAAACCCCTTTCAGGCACTAGCCAAGGGGGGTCTGGACCCCCCCTTCGAGACCAGAAATGAAAAAAATTAAGGAAGGATGAAATAAAATGAAATGAGAAAAAGAAGGATCGCCGTTAAAAATATTTTTTAAAAAAACTACCGGAAGCTTTTGGTTACTCTTTCTTATGAGGAGATTTGTATCACTTGCAATACATGGTGGCGAGGTGAGCGAGATATCCTGAAAGAGTCAGGGAATTTGAAATTTCTAGAAAATTCGTACGGAATTCTCAGAATTTCTCCTACTAGTCATGAAGATTTCAATCTTCTGAAAGCATAGTGCCGTTGTGTAACAGCGTGGTCATTTTTTATCATAATTTTTCGTCACTGCACCCTTGCAATATCAAACATGTTATTTCAAAAACAATTTTCTAGTGCTACTTTACATTATCAAACATGTTATTTCAAAACAATTTTCTACTGCTCCTTTAATCTAGCATTTGAAACAGACAGTAGTTGACAGAATAATAAAAAACAAAAATTTATGTGGAAAGAAAGTTCTGTTAACATTTGATTCAACAGAGAAAGGAACGTAAAATATTTTACAAGATTCTTGAGTATGTACATTTTATAATAGTTGAGGTAATAATGAAAGGAAGATTGTTATATTTGAATACACAGAGGAAAAAACGTAAATATTGTAAAATCTTTTTCAATACTTTTTTTTTTATTATTTTACTCGAGATTTCTTCATAGTTTATTATTAAAATACTTACCAACATATCGTCATTTTATTATCGTAACAAACCAATATATGTTGATAGTAAAGTAGTTTAGATTGCTCGAGCTCCTGGGCCTTCAGAATTTCATGCCCCCCCCCCTTCCGTTACGAAATCCTGGCTTAACGAACCAATATATGTTCCAGTAAAATAGTTTTGAATGATCGAGCCCCAGGTGTGATGACCCACAGTATTTCATGTCGCCCTCCCTCTCCTTCACGAAATCCTGGCTATGTGCCTGCCCCTTTAAGATATATCTTCCTCATAGTCTTGTGGCTAGTGCACGCGTCTTTGGTGCACGGGATTTCAGATTCTATGTTCTGAGATAAGTCTTTCATATTTGAACGCATTATAATGACTCGGATTCCAGCTTAAAGTGTACCTCCACGAAACACTAAACTCCAGTCTAACCATCTCTTCATATTGTATTGTGTTGTGATAATAGCTTATGTACACTGAATGCCATTCATTCTAGCTTTTGAATTGTTTTGAATTAATCAGATCAAAATAGTAAATAATAGTGATTTGCTTTTGTCAGATTTTGTTTTTAATTAAGGCTTATATACACTCATGTCCAAAATGATTGTCGTATATCTATAACTATCTTCTTGTAATAATATAATTTGATAATGATTTAGCAGGGTACTTTTAATACTGATACTATGTGTATAATCGGGGTATGTATATTTGTGGTAAATTTCATAAGAAAAGAATTATAAATACGAAAATTAGAATGAGTAAAACAAAATGTTGCTAAATGGACAAGAAATAAAACTGTCTTACTGGTCTTTTGTTATTTACTGGTCTTTTGAAATGAAATTAGCCATATACATGTCTTTGCTGATTATACACACACTAACATTATAAGAAATACCGGCCGAATTCGTTATCAAATTATATTCTTACAACAACATTTTTATAGACATGCGACAATAATTTTGAACATGAGTGCTCACGCCGTTCTTCCGATTCACTACATTAATTACATTCCATTCATTACATTAATTTTTAAAATATAACAAAATTACATAGTTTTTATTTACAAAAGCACGCTTTTCTACAACTATTCGCCTTAGTATACTTTAGTATTGTACCCACGTTTCAACTACTTGTATGTTGTGTTACTATGGAACACTTGCGGGTGCTAGTTTGTAAATTTCATCTGTCGATAAGTTAATATTGAAATTCCTAGGATGAACTAAAGTAAAGTATGATTTACTTTATTAGGGACAAGATGACTGTTTCTGAAACACGATCGTGGAAAAATGTTCTTTGTTTTTTCTTGTTTATCTAACTATTGAATGGCTCATAGTTCGAATTCTGTAGCAGCTGCTTATAATATTATATATACAGTTTTCTTCTTGTTTGTAAGCATTTGAGGATTAGCGAAACATGACAAATCAATACAAGCAATGATCACTCCGGAAACCGAAGTAGAGATCGTGTGTACCAAACGAAACGTAATAAGTCAACTGGAAAAAATGTTGAGACAACTCCAGAAATCGATCAAAGAATATACTACACAAAAGGTAATAAATGAAATCGAAAATTGTTGAGATCACTCCAAAAGTTGAACTGCAAGGATCGTATACCAAACATGAACGTGCTAAGTATATAAATTCAGTATATTACAGTTTTCGTTATTCAACAACCTTGATTGACAACGTAGAAAAAACATTTTTAAAAAAGTTGTATTTGTATGATCAGTTGATACACGATTCCGTGGAAGAAGGTTTTCGTTTTCTTGTTTAATTTAATTTTACTATTACACGAAAATACAATGATTATTTAAAAGTTCAGTCTGAAATCGGTAGTAATTTTCTGTAAAATTATTGAAACAAATAAGGTTCTTAAATTGATTTGTCCTTTTTTAAAAATTTGGTATCAACATCGAGGAGCGTTAACCTTAACTAGTTTCTTAAATCTTGTAGTTTTCATTTTCATTCTTTGCCCCATCAGCATATTTTTCAGTAATTTGTTTTTGAGACATTTAACTGAGTATTGCAGAACATCAAAACAGTTTACCTGATGTAAGATTTACCATTTTTGAGGTAATTTCAAGCATGTGATGTGTGCATTTTCTTTTGCTCTTGGAAGTCGAAAGAAAAACTGATGAACCGAAACGCTGTCCGAGTTCATCAATCATTCTGTTACCAAATGGTACAGAAGCATCAGCTTCCGACGAGAGAAAAAGAAAACCTAGGAAAAGAAATCATTTGGAAAGAAAGTTTTCGTGTTTCAACTCAGCTTAATCAAAAGCTTTTCTTTAATCTTTTCCCTAACGAAAAACTTTTTCTCTGATACCTTCCTCAAATCGTCCTTTAAAAAAATATATATAAATAAAAAAAATCTCAGAACTTTGTAAATATAGAACCTATACAGTCATATACTCTTCACATTTTTCTGCTACTGAAGATTTTAATAGTGAAGAATTTTACCTTATCCAAGGAATATAGTATTTCATTCGTTTTTTTGTTTTTATTTTTATTTGTATTTCACATGGTGAATTTGAAAATTTGATCGAAAACACCGATAAACTGTTTAAAAATCTTGTAACATTACTAAATTAATGTTCATATCTACACATTTTCCCATCTGCATTTCAATTTGAGAAGCTTATATTTTGTTTCTATGACCTGACTGTTTCAAGTAATGCCTTGAAAACATGTTCCATGGATAGGATTTTAATTCTAGGAAATAGGTCAAAGTCAAGTGGGACTCATGTAAACATAGAACCCAAATCGGTCATTTTTAAAATTGCCAATTCAATTGAGTATAAATACATTGCCGTCCACTGAAAGACACGACAGAAAAGCTTTCTTCTTCTTCTTTTGATTTTATTGCGAACATGAGATAGTGAATCTACGAAGTGTTTTCTATGACTGGTTTTCCTTGGTAAACGAAATCTGATAATTTTTTTCTGATCTTATAAGACTGATAGGAAAATCTTTCCCCTTAAAGTTCGAGGATTATTATTATTATTATTATTATTATTATTATTATTATTATTATTATTATTATTATTATTATTATTGTCCTACTGATGTCTTGCTGCTGTTGACTCTAGGCCATAGAAATATGCTCATGTTTCACCTTTAATGACAATTATTTTTAAAATCTGAATTAGGAGCTTATTGTTACAGGACAGACTTAACCAAACATCATTCTTGCCAAACTGAGTATCTGTACAATTAGCTTGGCAGTACTTAGCGCCCCCTTGGGTGAATGCGATTGTCCTAAACGTCCCCTGTCATCTTAACCCAATTCATTTATACGCAAGGCTGAACATAAGACTTCGACGAAACAGTCTAAAAGACAAGAAAGAAAAAAAATAGCTTCAGTTCTTTAAGTCAGCCTTGAAGAATATACGTAGATATACTAGCCCTGCTTATTTTCCAAAAGAAAGTGCCCAACGAGCTGCTGATAGAAAAAATTATTATTTGCAAAAGTTGTAAACTTTTGATTATTTGTAAAGTGCCTAATGGCCTTCGTATAATAATAAAAAAGAACTAACCTAACCAGTTTGTGGAATCTCGAACTCTTCTAAATAATTTCTTGCCTCCCAGTCGACACTTTTCGTTGCAGCGCCCCCCTTTGGAAACGCCAGGGGACGTGAACACCCATGTTGAGAACCACTGAACTAGACTCAAAAATCGTGTTTAATACTTTCGTCCATGCTTAAGTTCATTGAATTATCTCCTAATTCTATGTGACGTAGTAGATTCTTTTTGCGGAGACACCGTAGGCTAATGGTCAGAGCGTTGAACTCACGTCCACGTGGCCCGGGTTCGGTTCCCGGCCGGTGTTTCCCCAATTTTTGGCGTCCACCTAGCGTCGTGAGGCAAACTGGGGAGTTGCGTAAATGAAAGACGTGGCGGCTACTGTGTTTAGAAAGCTCCCGGTACGCCGGTTAGTAACAGGGGGACCTTAGCACGCTGACATGCTCTTCGCTAGGCAGGGCGTAGTTCAGCCGGTCGCTGACAGATGGCGTTTGAGCAGTTCAGTCCCTTAATATGGGCTGAGCTGTTACGCCAAATGGTTTGGATTGGTAGTAGATTCTCCATATGACTTCTATAGCCGATGAATCATATTATCTGCAAGAGCATTTTCCATAACCGGAAACTTAATAATATTGGGTTGTCTGGTTTTCCCATTTTGGCTTCCATTACAGTTTAGCAGTTCTCATGAAAATTCCTGTAACACACAATTAAGTAAGTTAGCTTCATGCAAATATGCAAATACAGAAATAACGTTTATAACATTTATATACTTATTAAAATTAAAACAAGTGTTAACATTTTCAACATTCATCATTAAATGAAGTGTTATTAAGTTTTTATCTACAACTCCCGAAACACATTTATTTCTAGCATGAATCGAACCTGTGTCTTTCACATCGAAGGCTGGCGCTAAGTACTTATGCACATGTAAGTTACTATGATTCATCATCATCATAGGTATTGCATCATTATTGGCAGGTCACTTGCTGCAACTGAGAAACTTCCATGCTCCATGGACTTCAGTTAGTCTTTTCGTCTTCACGTACGATTTTTTCATTTTGATGCCACCCATCAACTAGCCCTCTCTCTCCTGCCACCATACCCTCTGACACGTCCTTCATGATCAGTTCCTTCTCAGTCAATATCCTAATTTCTCTTCCTCTTTTGAATTACATCTAAAATTATTATTTCCTCCTCCATTTCTAACACCTGCTCATTCGGGCCTAGGACAAATCTGCCAATTACCAAATGCGCCAATCGTGAAAATGGACAAATCTGCCAATGGACAAATCCGCCAATGGACAAATCTGCCAATTGACAAATCTGCCAATTACCAAATCTGCCAATTACCAAATGTGCCAAACGCAAAAATGACCAAATGCGCCAATTGTGAAAATGGACAAATCTGCCAATTACCAAATCTGCCAATTACCAAATGCGCCAAACGCAAAAATGACCAAATGCGCCAATTGTGAAAATGGACAAATCAGCCAATTGACAAATCTGCCAATTACCAAATCTGCCAATTACCAAATGCGCCAATCGCGAAAATGACCAAATGCGCCAATCGTGAGAATGGACAGATCTGCCAATGGACAAATCTGCCAATGGACAAATCTGCCAATTGACAAATCCGCCAATTACCAAATCCGCCAATTACCAAATCTGCCAATTACCAAATCTGCCAATGGACAAATCTGCCAACAAATAAGTCACCGAACTATCATTTTATTTTAGATGTATTCTTCAATCATCATCCTACAATATTACGAAAAAGAAGAAGAATTATTTATGAAAGAAAGCGGAAAAGGGTATTTTAATTTTGATGTGTTTTACTTTAATTAATTCGCAGTTATGTTTCAAAATGAATGTTTACTGATGTTGGTTGTTGGAGTTTAGTATCCCATTGCTGTACAAAATAGGTTATATGAGACGTGACGTAACGCGATTGAATTTTAATGCCCTCTTACTGGGAATCGAACCCGAAAAGACTAATGTTTGTTGTAATTATTCGATAGCCAACAAATAATTTTCAGAGTAAGTTTCTCTTTATGTAGTTAATACGTTTAAAGTGGATTGAATATGATCCAAGATTAGTTCATATAAAAGGAAAATTTGTATAATTGAGTTCACTTCGCATCTATTAGTAAATACACATTAGTAACTGGTGTTTTGTAACTTGTATGCTTAGTGATTTTGTAATAATTTTGTGATCCTGATTACAGATTTCTAAAGTGAAAAATATTAACTGTTAACAATCGGATTGTACGTTTTGTTACTTGATTTCTCTTAACACTGACACACATATTTCCAAGAATGAAACGCGTAGTTCTAACAGGCTTCCAATGACGAGACATATATCATTCCATTGATAATATTGAGGTAAACAAAATGTTATACATGCGTGTAAAAACCCATGTAAACTTTTCTAGAACATGTAGTAAAATATCGTATTCGTAGATATGAACATTGATGCTCTGTTACAGCTACTTACTGATATAAAAGTGAAATTGAATTATATCGTCATTAACCATGCACACTGATCTTGGAATTGGCCTCCCTGGATGTAGATATCTTTATTCGAATTTGTGACAAGGATATACACATATTTCAATACCTCCCCAAAATTATACAGAAGTCGTCGTCGCTGTCATTAAGATCTTTATTACACCAATTCTAAGACTACATTACTCAGTTAATGAGATATAGTCCACACTGTTGATTGATTTTCTTCCTTTAAAAATAACATTGTCAAACACATTATATATGTATAAATCGATAAATCACATCGAACCAAATAAAATGAGATGCTCGAATACAAGTTTAGTTTATTAAAAAATATATATATATATATGCTGCACTAACAACTGTATCTTTTGTTGCCAATAATCAGTGACAGCTTTCATTCATTGTCCTGGCAGTAGTGAACTAGCAGAGTTTCCTTGTCTTTTCGTAAGGTGACACATACACTTTTTCGAACATGATAGTTGTAATCGTAGGTAATAACAATCAAGTTAATTAAAACGTCTTGGTAATAAGTATTTTCAAATTGGTTAAAATGAATACGAACCTGTTTTCGGAACGGGTAAATTGAATAGGGACACCAAAATATAAGCCGTCACTTTAGAATCTTTTTAAAGAAAATTACAAAAGTGTTTACTTAAAATATTTACTTTATATTTTACAAGGCTATGAAAATATTTCTTCACATTCTTTCAAATATTCACAACTTTCACAATTACAAACTAGAATTTCTCACCAAGTACAAGATCGTATAAAAAATAAATACCAAAATTTATAGTTGTAAAAGAATTTTTTTCTGTTATTACTTTCGATTTTAAATTTCACGACTGTAAATCAGGTCAAGAGGACAAAAGTTACTTGTAATATGGGCAAAGTTCCTACAATTTAGAACCCCGCAAACCTGACTCTTAATAAATTATATAGAAAAAAAAACTATATATTCTAAACGTTCTAAATAGAGTACTCAAAAAAGATCTCAAGATACGTGTTTGCAAACAAGTCATGATTATACTAACTACTGCCTACTTATTAACAATGTTATTATTGCTAAAATAACTGCGTTTCTTCTTACTTTCCTTATCCATTTTCTGTTAAAGATTATGGATTCTTGTTCAAGACTTTTTATTATTAACTTTTACCGACTGTACTTTTCTACTTATAATAAGGAAAAGGGGGACGCGGTGGCTCAGTGGTAGAGCGTTCACCTCTGGTGCTTGGGGTCCCGGATTCAATCCCAGCCCCCGCCAAGTGAACTTTGTGGTGGACAAACACCGTGCTCGTGGGTTTTCTCGGGGTTCTCCCGTTTCCTCCCACTTTCTTCATTCCACCATTTCACTCATCTCTCATTATCACCGTCTCCTTTAGCCTAACCGGCATAACCGTGGGACGTAAAACTCAAATATTTCATTTCATTTCATTTCATTTTTTTTATAATAAGGAATACATATATTGGTTTATTTCGAAAATGTAAAAAAGAAGCAGACATCCGCTTAATGAATTAGGTCAGCCATAGACAGAGCTGCTCGTATATTTCATGGTTTTTCACACAAATTCTATGCGAGGTCCAACCAAACTTGTGAAATCTCCATCCCCGTAAAGGTCGTCAGCACAGTTGCAACTTCGTTTTTGTTGAAATAGTCAAGTAACAATATTTATATGGTTCAAGTCCTTTTGTATTATTTCTTCTACTACTTTTAAATTTGAAAATTGAAAGAGCTTTTGTGTAAAGTGTATCCCTCTCATAGTGGGCTACTTACATGATGATGCACCACAGGCACTTCGTCGGTAACTTCAAACTTGAAATACTCATAACGGAATAAATTGAGTTGAGTTGATTTTAGTTTAGCGTCCCTTTCAGCAGCGAGGCTATATGAGACGTGGACCTACTGATTAACGTGGAATCCGAACCACATGATCTCCCGCCGGGAATCGAACTCGGGTCTCCCACGCCAAAGGCGCGTACGCTAACCGCGTAGCCACGGAGGAGCTCTCATAACGGAATAAACAAAATAAACAAAGAAAAGAAATAAACTGGCTCCCCAAAGACCCGCTTTTCCACAATATTAGCCACGGTTACCCCCTTTTCGGTCATATTAGTAAAGAAACGCAGTTTGTCCTTTACAAGATAATATTTCCTCTACATACATTTACAGTCTTTTTAAAATTAAATAATATACAATAAGCCAATACATTACTCACATATTTATCTTCGTATTCTCTTGTATTTCTTTCATTGTAATATATTCATGGGCATATATAGATTGATCCTTTGGAACAAATGCTATAACTTCAATAAAAGTATCACAAATTGCCTACTTATAATACAGCATATATAAAGTATATATATTCTCTTATTATTTGTGTAAGTGTTATTCTCTTACATACAATTTTTACTTTATGGTTTTTCAATGAATAGGTTAGGTTCTCTAAAATAACGATGTGTATGACATGTTCCCTTTTCTGTACTTATAAATTTATTTATACAAAACTTAACATTTCGACTCATATTTCTTTGATTTACTAACTAGTTATATATTTTTCATTATTCATTTCGATAACCTGAGAATAGTTGTAAACTATAAATTTATAAAGTAAGTAGTCATAACTTCGAAATCAACATGTTTTTTTCTTCCATTTCTCATTCAGTCACTTTCTTTTAGAAAAAAATGTACTGTGTCTTTTTTACAATTGCAAACGTAATATAGAGTCACAATGATACAATTTAATGGCATATAAATATTATAATGTCTTAGGAATGTTCGTTAAAATGACATACATTAAAGCTTATACATACCAAGTTTTTGATAAAGTTATTACAACCCATTATGTATCAATAGTGGCATCTTAGGAAGAAGGGCAATGCATTATACGACATTACATTAGTTGAATCGCTTTTAGCGTTCTTTTAGGTACCTCATTGCAACCACAACCTTGAGCTACATCACGAGATGTAGAAAGAGTAGAAACAACATTCTAGATAAGTGTGTTAAGTCTGGTGAAGATACTATTATAGTATTGAAACTTTACAGTTTATACAGTGTTTTTACTAAAAAGTGCTGTACCTTGTCATGACAATTGAGTTAAATATAAAATTTGTTTACAACGTCTACAGGTGGTTTATTTAACGTTAGAAATATTCTTTGAACATATCGTTGTGCATGTTAAGGAGATGCAAAGAATTTTCACCTATACAAAATTAAACATCACTTTCATTATTGCTTACAGTAACTGTTTACATATACTTAATTTTCAACTCTTTTCATCTCTAAAGCAAAAACAGATAATTTTTCCAGATATATTTATTTCCTTTCTACAGAAAGTAATTTATTACTTGAATTATTAAAGGTAAACTAAAATATTGCTCTGAATTTTACCACTATTTTACGTATTTATTTATAGACCATTCTCGTGGGTAATGATGTATATAGTTATTCGCTGTAAGTCGTAAGTAAGGCACGTGCGGATAACCATAATTGATAGGACGATCACTACCAACTTCATTGGAACATATGTGGGCCCACGTGAACGCACGAACAGTAACCAATCTACTATTGAATCGCACGTTTATGTTCTTTTCCTACGATTTTTCTCCATCTGTTCATCGCTTACAGGATCTTCGTCATTGACTAGGCACATGGAGGACGCTGATATTTCGATAATATTGTCGTTTTACCCTTTAACACAATGGCGACTATTGAGTATGTATGAATTTCGCATATAGGATGAATACCAAAATTTTACTATAGGGCATTAAGCTACATATCTCACACATCTGTTGTTCCGCTATGGGTGCTTTCATCCTCAATTGTCATCTCTATAAATATTTGAACAACTTTTTGCGATTTCATCTTCGAGGAGGATAACACACTTTCATAACATGAATCAGGTGTATTCTAGTCACTTTATACACCTTCTACTCTCGTTTGATAACCTACCCTTGGTTCATCAAACATAGCCCTAGCATGCGATTCTGACAGACACATGATTATGACAGCATTTCCTACGATCACCGCCTAGCTACTTTAAGACTATATACCTGCTCAAATATCAGTTTGTATTTGTACTGGAAGGTGATATTAACATGAGTACTATGCGTTTTTTTACAGCCTTTATAACGTATATCTGATGCGAGCAAGTGATTCAGTCATGAACATCAAGTTTCCCTTCTTCTTTTGAGCAAGCATTCGTATAGATGAATGAATTCTTATTCTATGTATTTATCTTGAATGGGGGCAGACATCAAAGGGTATAAGAGTTAAAATGGTCTAAAGCAAATATTGTAATCCTCGGAGTGTATAAGAGTTAAAATGGTCCTAAACTAATATTGTAATCTTCTGAAAGTCCTTTTTGCACATTTATCTACAATATCTATAAACCCTCCCTTTGAGCCTTCGCGTTAATCTAGTCGCTAGTACGTGAGCATTTTGTATAAGGGGTCCCGGCCTTGATTCCTGGTAAGAGATACTTTGTGATTTGGACTGTCCGTTACATTTCTGTTTGTCACTAACGTGTATGCTTAAGTTGAATTGCAATCAAAAAAGATGACTACACAGTCGGGTGTCGCTGTTGCAACTAATTAAAGGAAATTAAGCTGCTTTAGTGGCTGGTGGGTGGGTTTTTGGTGTATGGGTCCGAGGTTTCATCCGCAGTGGAGATTCTCTGTGATTTTAACTGTCCTCGATCTTTCTGTGTCCATGTCTCTGTCATGTCTCATTCAGTACAATTAGAATCAAAAGATAATTACAAAGAATATTGTCTCAGTTGGGGCGAGTTAAGAGACTGGCAACTGCTCAGGAAATGCGCATTGCATATTTAAGTCGGCCATACATTGATGTATTTTTCGGTCGTAACCATAAAATTTCATACGCTAGTCTTGTTAGCAGCTGTCAATACGTTAGTGTATGGGACCTGGCGTAAGTTTACGTAACGAATTTTTATACGCTGGAAAAGTCTGTCTGCTTTTAACTTCGAGCGTAAATACGGCGCGTAAAAACGGCTCAGATGAAAGAGTTTTCAAGCAGCAGGTGGTCTCTTGCCCTTTCCAGGCCTTCTCCCCGTTCTGGTTTTATTGTTTTCAGAAGAGAAAATCTGCTCTTGTGTTGTCCTCTCGGATCGTTGCTGAGGTTTGCTGGCAGACTCACCAGAAATCATCATTCCAATCTAGTTTCAGTCTTTCTATACAATACATGATTTCAGCTAAATTAATATTTTCTATTGCACAAAACAAGATATTATTTCCTAATTAAAATTCATAATTAATTTTCAGTACATAGAGAAAAAGCTATTTAAATCCAATACTTCCTAATCAGAATTCGCAAATGATGAGAGCTCCTCCGTGGCTATATGGTCACCGTACGCTTCTCTGGCGCGGGACATCCTGTTCGGTTCTCGGCAGGAGCTCATGCAGTTTGGATCCCACTTCTCATATAGCCTCGCTGTTTAAGAGGTCGCTAAATTGAAACCCAATCCAAGATGATGTCTTTCGACTACGAATTTAACATTAAATTTAGTATTTGCATATTAGTCCCCCCCCCCACACACACAGAGGTCGAGATGGTTATAAAGATGAAGTCACACCTTTAGAATTGCTCATGTTCTGATATTAAAAAGAGAAGTATAACATGACTTTTAATAGGGTGTGACCAATTCTCGGCAAACTGAAAATGTTACGCTATTTATAAAAGAGAGAGAAAGCAAGAGAAGGGAAAGAAGGAAGGTTAGGGCAACCAACAGCAATGTTACTTCCAGATATACTTTCGGGCACTTGGTTCTCTCAGTCGAATATGAATAAAAATGTCCCCAGTAGCAAAGATAAATTACATTTCACTCTTGTGAAAAACACTTCACCAAACAATGTCCAAGTGCAGCTTTCTGATAGTTTGTTTTGTCCCACGCTACCCATACAATACTTTTAGAAGAAATCATCACCAGTATAGAGGCTAGAGGTACCTACTAGGTATATTTAAGATAAAAAGTAGTAATCCTGACCTTCAACAAGATACTATTTCGATATCTGCCTGATAAAACTGAGCAAAAATTTGCGTTTGAGTATTGAAATTCGCTTAAAAGTTTTTTGCTATTTCGACCACCTGCTGCTTGTTATTTTAAGTACCTTCTCAATCTTACAAGAACTTGTAGCAAAATGGGTTCAGAAAGTCACTATTCTTTTTTTCGTGACTTTACTCGTGAAAAAGAAAATGTGATAAACCACAATACATAGCCTAATGCTTCTTTCTTTGTGTATTATTTCAAACCTCAGAATGTACACATATTTAAGTTTAATAGACCTAATAATTCTATTTCTCTATTAATGCTCACATACTAAGTATAAATAGAAGAATCATTGTACCGCTTGTTTTAGTGTGCTTGCTTTCCAGTGATAAAAGTTCTAGTTCAATCCAGGATACCAGCTATGTTGAATATTTTTCAACATTTTATTATATCTCGTCATGATGGGGACTGTACCACCACTTACTTGAAAACTTATGTAGGTTTAAAACAGAACATACCTAACATCAAAATTTAAATGACACCCATTTGCAGGAAATAGGAATACACTCATAATAGTTCATGTTAACTTGTAGTATTCCATTAAAGCATTTCTCAACCTTTGTGGTATGGTTACTATCAATCTTTCCCAGATAAACGTTAACTTAAGGTATATTACCACAAAATATTAAATAACAATGAATACCTGACACTTAAATAATTTCTTTCCTGAAGAACTCAATCGTTTTACTGAGCTCCTACGTCACTAAACGGTTAGCGTACGTGTCTTTGGCGTGGAAGATCCGGATTCGCTTCCCGATGGGAGTCATGTGGTTCGGATTCCGCGTTAATCAGTAGGTCTCATATCATATAGCCTCGCTGTTGAAAGGGACGTTAAACTCAAAATCAACTCAAGTTATATCGTTTTACTATGTTTGTAAGTAGCATGTCCATCACTGTCAGGAGAATTGATATAATAATTGACGCAACTTCCTACTTAATAGTGTGTTATTTTAGTGGTATTTTAACTACTAGAGCTTCGAAATTAATTGATATTTAATTGTTTTCAGTTTCGTATAACATACAAGTTTGTTTACATTTTTCTTTATTACTGTGCTTAGTGAGTAATTAGATTTGAATCAAATTAAGTACAGCAAACAGAGCTTTTGAAGAAAGGGGATATTACAACTGGATTTTCAATAATTACATAGGAATATACTTTTAATGAAAATATTCCTGTTGTCTCGTTAAGTTATTTGATATGTTTCATATCAAATCTAACTCAAAATTAAAATAAGGTTTATTTGCACTCACAGTAAAGGAAAAATATATTTGACGAACAGTATCACTGGCACGTACATATTTCATACCAAGGTTGTTCGGTCGCTAATAACGCCAGAAGCAAACATATTTTACAAGAGGGAATCATATCATCTTCCATGATCTCAATATAAATGAATCGGTCGCTCATAGGATAGATAACAGTTCCTGTCGCTAATAGGACTGTCGCTTCTGGGACTAATTCACAAGGAATTCAAAACTTGACTTCTTGCAAAGGGCTTTGTTTCGAAAAAGAGCTGAGATAAGTATCACATCTAATTACGTAGATTATTTTCAAAAGATGTAATGATCATAATGCCGTTTACAGCAATTTGGGTGGCGTGTTGTTTGCAACGGTGTTGTTTGCCACGACTCGATTTTCGAGTTGTTTGCCACGAAGCATTTGCATTCCGATCTTATCATATCTTATTATCGTGAAAATTTACACACATCTAGAGTAAGAGGAAGGGTTGCCAGGCACCTCTGTTTTTGATCCTCTGGAACAAGTGGTAAATGTTCTCGCCTTTGGGACGAGAGAGGTCTCATTAGAGTCGCTGTTGAAAGAGACTCAAAACAAACATCAAACAAGAGACATTAAACAAAACAAGAGACATTAAACTCAAAACTAATGAACACAGAACATCATTAATATCACAATAACTTAATAAATTGATATAATTGCATTTTCTCTTCTAACGGAGTTTTAATATTATCTCCTGTTGTATAATTTTCTGTTTTCAATTTCAATTACGCCCTACCACTGGCGCAAATCCCAGGGGGGATGAGGGGGACATGTCCCCTCCAATCTTGGAACTGAGGGGGACTGTCCCCCCCAATAATCTGACAAAAAGTGCTTTTTGGGAAAGTGTGATGATTTGTGTCTGACTTCCACAAAGGAATGTAAGATGAAATTGATTTCTCTTGGCTTTTCCATTTTTTAAAAAAGAATTGTATTCTGTAGTATTTCATACTGAACTTCGTGCTGTAGTGCGTTTAATAGTCTCATCAATATGTATTAATTCCACTTTCGCTACTTGGGCACAAATTGCAATAAATGCCAGAGGAGGATATGCCTCTCTCCTCATGCTGGAAAGTTGTCTCAGCTGCAGGCACGGGCACAAATTCCGGGGAAATGGGGAGACATGTCCCCCCAACATATGAACTAGAGACTCTCCCAATAATCCGATTTGAAAAGTGTTTTTTGCAGATAAGTGTGATGATTTGTGTGACTGCCACAAAGGAAAGTGAAATGAAGTTTGTTTCTCTTGGCTTTTCCATTTTTAATGAAAATGAAGGCGTGCAACTGTGTGTGACGTAACCTGATATGAAATCTTATCTCCTCCTCTCCCCTAGGCCCTAGCACGGGAAGAGTATAGACTATCCAATGTCAGTAGAACTCATCTTTTCAGTAAATGCGTATTTAATCTATTTGTAGTATCAGCCTAGGCATCTGCTCATGCTTCGTAAGCTAACTACATTTGTAGCCTATGGAACCCGGAGGTTCAATGCCGCGTTCACAAAAGCTCTCCACTGACTTCTATCCTTAACCAACTGGATCCAGTTTCTACTTTGTATTCCTATTTTTACACGATCCATCTTAATATTGTCTTCCCATCTGCGCCTAGGTCTTCCTAATAGTCGTTTTCCGATTTGTCTTACCGCTAACACTTTGAAAGCGTTCCTACTTTCTTCCATCCTGGCTATATGTCCTGCCTACTTAAGCCTCTTAGACTTGATGACCCTAACTATGTTTGATAAGCAGTATAATTTACGTAGTTCCTCGTTGTGAAGTTTCCGCCATTTCCCATTCCCATTCCTCTTGGGTCCGAATATTCGTCTGAGCATTTTGTTCTCAGATACTTTACGTCTATGTTCTTCCCTCAGAATAAGCGACCATTCCTCAACAGAATTCGCGACGACAAGAGATTTTGAACTGAATAATAACACGAATTTCCTGTTTTTAGTCGACATTTAATTTCTTCGTGAATAGGATTTTCGTCTGTTAATATTGATCCTAGATATTTTAAAGTATCCACTCTATCAAAAGTATTATTTAATATTTTAACGCATTCATAATTTCCCGTATTACGGTCCCGACGCACTTTCATGTATTTAGTTTTCTCTGCATTTACTTCTAAACCCTTGTCCCTGCAAGCGTTTAATAAGATCTCTGCATTTCTTTCTATTGTTCTCCTACCATCTATTAAATTTACATCATAAGCGTACGCATAACCTGGTGAACACCGTTCAGCTCTAGGCCCTGGTTGCTATCTTTGATTTTCCTTGTAGCGTATTCCAGGACAAAGTTGAATAATAATGGCGACAACGCATCTCCTTGTTTCAGGCCATTCTCGACGTGAAAGCTCGTGGCCAAAAATTTTCCTACCCGGACTTTATTTTGGGATTTATTTAAACATGCTTTAATTGATCTAATTAGCTTTTCCGGTATTCCAAATTCTGTAAGAACGTTGTACAATGTTTCTCTCCTAACCGAGTCGTAAGCCTTTCTAAAATCAATAAATAGTTGATGTACCGGGCTACTGTATTCCCACTTCTTTTCGAGTATTTGGCGAATGGTAAATATTTGGTCGATAGTTGATCGATTTCTTCTAAATCCACACTGATAATCTCCAATAATTTCATCTGCGTATGGGGTCAATCTTGCTAATAGCAGGTTCGAAAGGATTTTATAGGATGTTGACAGAAGAGAGATGCCTCGATAATTATTACAGTCAGTTTTGTCGCCTTTCCTATGAATTGGAACAATGATTGATTCTTTCCACTCTTGTGGCAATTCTTCCTTGTTGTAGATAAGGAGAATGAGTTTGTGTATCTTGTTCCACAAGTTTTCGCCTCCAGCTAAAATTAACTCAGCCGGAATTTCGTTTACACCCGGAGATTTGTGTTTCTTTAATTTCTTTATAGCGAATTCTACTTCTATTCGGTTGGGTTCTGGAATATACGGTTCTGCTGTGAGTATCTCCCTTTCTCCACGCACATTTGTTTTTGACTGGGTGTTAAGCAAATCGTCAAAGAAATCTTTCCATCTATTTAAAATGCTATCTGTATCAGTGAAAACTGTTCCATCAGCTTTCTTTAATATATAAGCACGAGGTTGATAGCCTTCCTTAAATCCGTTGATCCCTTTATGCATGTCTCGAATGTTTTTATTTTTACTATTATTTTCAAGTTCTTAAATTTTAACTTTCAAAAAATCGCGTTTCTTTGTTTGGAAGTTTCCCGCCTGATATCGACGAAATTTTGTGTAGTTATTTCATTCGGATTTTTTAGCCAACATAATTTTGCCTGTTTTCTCTTCTCTGCTAGATCGAACCATGGTTTGTTCCTACGTATTTCCGTGTACCAATTTTACTTTTGAGAGAGGACGCTTCGTAAGCAAAGAAAAAAATTCAATTGCTGGAATATTTTTCTCCATAATCTTAAGGTTACATCTGTTAACTAAAGAGTATATGACATGCGTTAGATTTCTATAACGATTCATGTAGTGTTATTGAGATTATCATCATTTTGCTCAAACAGTATTGTTGCGTCATACATAATTGATATTCTTTCTTCATAGTTTTGGGGAAGTCATTTATATTATTATATTATTATAAAACAATTTTAACGTTGATCTTTGTGGATGCCTAATTAGAAATATACCAATTATAAATATGCGTGTATTCAGATTTCAGAATGTGTTCACGGCAGTGATTTGTAATACTGATATGTACAACTACTTCACCTACATCGCCTAATATATAATATACTCCACAACAGTTGATCAGATTCGTCTACCGTAATATGAGTTTCATCTCCCTTCTCTAGAATAAGGCGTACTTCGTATTTTGTTTCGAGGGGCTATGCCCAACACAAGGAAGGAAGTGGGAGTGCAATTGCCCATCTGAGTTTGAGAATTAAATATATTTTAATTTATGCATAAATTGAAGTTATAGTGGCAAGAATTGCAGACCGATAAATCCTATATATGATATGATACAAAAATTTATGAGTGAATCTAACCCTTTATTCTATTCATACAAGAAAAAGGAAGCATCCTCTTGGCCTTCCTAACTTCCTTGACTAATTATTCCCCCGTTTTGATTTTCTTTAATTCAAATATTTCCTTCTTTTAAAAATAACTAAACGATATATATTTTCCATTATTATAATAACTAAAGTCCTGTCATGTTGATATTCGCGCATGTTGGTGTGGAACACCAGTTTCTTTTATCAACTCCTCTTAGTTTTGGTGCTACTGACAACGGCCCACTTGAATCACAACTGACAACGGTCGATAAAGTATGATAGGCGAAATGAAAGAAAGTAACGTCCAGAAAAAGAAACAGAAAAGTAGAAAGGACGAAAGAAAAAAAACAAAAGGACGCAGTTCTTACATGGAATGAAATTTCACAAATACAGTATTATTTGTGAACAAAGAGCATAAGAAAATGGAAAGTCAATTGCATTCTTAGAAATGGTAAGAAGGATTATTGTTGTACGTGGAATGCGAAAAACTAACAAATTTATTTCGGGGGGGGGGACTTGAGCCCGATAGCCTCCTAAATACGCCACTGAAGACAATTGTGCTCCTCTGATCCTTCACAGCATTGTTTTTCAACTTCATAAATATTTTGAACATCGCTTATATATATATATATATATATATATATATATATATATATATATATATATATATATGAGAACGGTCTTACTCGTCCCCCCCCCAATGTTGAAGACAGATTTGCGCCGATGCGTCCTACCCTTATGCCGTGTAAGCTAAAGGATATGGTAATGATAAGAATGAATGAAAAATAGTGTAATGAAGAAAATGGGAGGAAGAAGAACCCCGAGAAACCTCAGACACACTGTGTTTGTCCACCACAAAATCCACTTCGCGCGAGGAAATTCTGAAGTTCAGGAAACACAAATATAACATCAATTTATAATTTTTATTGTGAAGATCCGAGAAAGTAGCTGCACAGAGACTGACTTATATACTTGTTTCTCTTTAACAAAATTACAACTGAAGTCATCAGAGTAGATTGTAATTAATTTCTTGATTGTGACACTGTCATCCAAAGTGTTTACTCTGAGAATTGCTTGAAAAGTCAAGTAAATATATCTCATTTCTGTACACCGAGAATCCACCTGAGATACGATCTTGTGTACGATTACATCAAAAAGCCAATATTTTAAATTGTTCTTCTCTGATTTCTTCTCGGAGTGGTTCAGTATCAAATGCGGGATTCAATTTCTTACATTGATATGATCTAGATTTTATCTTCAAACGTCCGGAAGAATTAATGGTTGTAACTTAGAGAAATGTAACCTACCCGTTTCTTCTGCCATAGGTTTTATAGTCTTAAATCGTACACAGGGCTCCCTTGTGGCTATGTGAACAGCGTACGCGCCTTTGGTATGGGAGACCCGGGTTCGATTATCGGCAAAAACTCATGTGTATCGGAAACTATGTTAAGTTGTAAGCCCAAGGCTCATAGTCTTCTGCTGAATGGGATGCTTAACTCAAATCCACTCCAATTCGTGTACATTCCATCTTGTTTCAGAAATGCTATGGAGGGATTGCCGACCCTTGTATTTTAATAATCTCTGTGGGACAGATTTGATTTTCAGTCTTATCGTCCCGTTCAGCATCGAGGCTATATGAGACGTGGACCTACAATTTAACGTGGAATTCGAACCAAATAAGCTCCCGCCAAGAATAGAACCTGGGTCCCTACGCTAACCGCTCATCCACTAGGGAGCTCTTTGTGTGGACTTGAAAATACCCCAGTAACTATACATAAGTCACTAAATTTTTGTATTACCAATAGACTAAATTTTTCTCCTTTCACCAAAGGTGTTTAAAAGATCGCTAAATCCAGATTTTTAAATCTAATTTTAATTTGATCTCTAGAAAGGATATGAAATATATACGTATATACGTATATATATATATATATATATATATATATATATATATATATATATATCGCGTATCGCGCCCCCTCTGGAAGGTTTGGGTCCCCATTTATCGGGATTCCTATACCCCCTTATTGTTAGTCCTGATGATATGCCTAGATTTAACATTGGCTACATAGTCGAACACAAACAAATTGTAGGCAATATCAATTTTGAAAATGCACTTGGAGAGTTTCTAAGCAAACAAAGTATTATATTGAGTGCTTGAACTCACCTTGAATAAATTTAACTGTGGCGTTAAAAGCCGATAGCGTAGTAACCCAATAACGTGCTTGGGACAATTCGTATTGTATGCATTCTGTTTATAATATAACAGATTTGATCATTATAATATGCTCATCTGGCAACCCTTAGCTTATAAGTCGATTTTGTATAAGTCTTCACGATTGTGGTATAAGATAAGCTAGAGAGAACAATACCGTGGCAAACAACACCAAAATGGAGTCATGGCAAACAACACGTAATAGCAATTTGATGTTTTACATGGTTTAGGAGATGTGATAATGAATGTTAATGTTGGCAATACTGCTAAAAGTCGTGAAATTAGGAGAATATGTAGTAATCGCGACTCCCAAAAACTGTTGGTCAAGTGTCAAAAGTACGAAAACAAACAACGATCGTTTTAAAAATTTCTCGCAACTACGTCATTTTAAGAAGTATTGCCAACTGTAGCAAGTATAGTATAATGTCCAAGAGGTCGGGCACCCAAAAATATAACCTCAATGCAGAAAGGGGGCAATCACTCCAGCAAATAACAAAAACATTCATTTTTACAGTTATAAATTCATCAAAATTAAAATATAAGAACAAACAAATTATCTCATTGCGTTAGAGCATGTACAATTTATTGAACTTTTACATCATGTCTCTCCGGTCTTCATAAAATAACCAACTTCTTCTTCTTCTTCTTTTTTTTTTTACATATACTGAGTAAACGTTAATGTTATTTTAAATGGTTACTTCGTTCAAATCCTCAAATATTTGATTTGATTGCTTTCTATTAATTACTTTTAGTTTCTTGCTTGATATTCATAAATACTTTCTTTCTGTATGCTTTTTACTAGACTATCCAGTTATTTGATGGTAATACAAACATAGTTCGGTGTTTTCCGTTTGGCAGATTTGTCAATTGGCAGATTTGGTAATTGGCAGATTTGGTAATTGGCGGATTTGGTCATTGGCAGATTTGGTCATTGGCAGATTTGGTAATTGGCAGATTTGTCAATTGGCTGATTTGTCCATTTTCGCGATTGGCGCGTTTGGTCATTTTCGCGTTTGGCAGATTTGGTAATTGGCAGATTTGGTAATTGGCGGATTTGTCAATTGGCAGATTTGTCCATTCTCGTCATTGGCGCATTTAGTCATTTTCGCGTTTGGCAGATTTGGTAATTGGCAGATTTGGTAATTGGCAGATTTGGTAATTGGCAGATTTGGTCATTGGCAGATTTGGTAATTGGCAGATTTGTCCATTGGCTGATTTGTCCATTTTCACAATTGGCGCATTTGGTCATTTTCGCGTTTGGCGCATTTGGTAATTGGCAGATTTGGTAATTGGCGGATTTGTCATTTGGCGGATTTGTCCGGGTCCCGCTCATTCGTTTTCTGTTCGATCCAGCTAAGTATCTTCATTCTTCTTCACGAATCATATTTCATTTTAAAAGCATAATAGAGTTATATCGCAGAGCAATTCTCCAAAAATATCCACAAAGCATGGTTTCTTTCTATTCTTATGAATTGTTACACAAATTATACTTCATGTTACATAATTGTAAATTATAGAAGAGAAGCAATTAAGAACATTAGAAACATTTCCAGATTTAGAAAGCCTGCTACTAATATCAGCCACTTTGAATTAAAAGACTATATTCCATTATTACATTAATGGACATTTGACCAACCAATGATATGTTAATGAGGTGTTGGACCCGAGCGTTACCCCGATCTCCCGCCGATTAATCGGTCTGGTCAATAGTTGCAAAACGCCTCTTACACCTGTGAACTCTGCCAGCTCCAATTTGTTAGCTGTGACATCCAAAGGTCCATGCTCTCAATGACCCACCGTGTTGCAGCCGTTCTTTTCCGCTGTCGCCACGTTGTCACGCGTCGCACAGGGCGGTAATTTTAATAATTTACTACTTGTACTATAAGGTATGTGCCTGCCAACTTTGGCGTTACTATCTTGTCCCCTTTCTGGTGCTGCATTTTTAATAGAGAGCAGTGTGCTTTATAAAATATAGGTATTGCATTGTTCCGTTATTAGAGCCGTGATGGTGTAGTCCACTTACCTACCAACCAGATGTACCGGGTTCAATCCTCGGTGGGGACGAAATTTCTCATTCAACCTTCGTTTAAAGATTTGACCGGGAAATTCTGATGTCGGGATGTGGTACTAACTACATCACTTCCTATAGGGTCTAGGGTACCAAATTTCACATAAGTAAATCCCCACGCTAAGCGGGTTTGCATATCCAGGCTCCTAACTATGAAAATATTTACGATCACTCCAACCCCAATCATTTCACAGATTCAACCTGTTGTATATAAGTTATTAGGACATAAAATTGAATGTAATTTATACGAAAAACCCTTTTATGCATTGCAAGACCTGTAACGTCCAAATATTCACCACAAACTTATAGTTGTATCGACATAAACAAACAAACAAAATAAAAAAAAGTGTGGAGCAGGAAACCACTTTACACAAAAGTCAAAAGAGGTCATTGAAGGCATACGAACTGGTCGAGCGGTTTGGGTGACTAGTCTGTCAATCAGAAGTTTATGTGTTCAAACCCTGTAGAAAATATTCGTTTTGTTTTTTTTCTTAAAAGTGTGTTCCTATTTTCATCAGAGGACTGAGAACATTTCTTTGAATAAATCTTTGGAAACTACTTTTCTCTCAAATTCGATTAGAAGCGAACATTATATGAATTGCAAATCTAAAATCCACAGCTGAGAACAAAATATTAAGTATGTTCAATATGTCATTATTATCCTTTGATTTGTAGTGAAAAACTAATTATAAGTATTGACAATTTCAGAAGATTCTCCCCCGGTAATGGTCAAGATATGAATGAGAAAAAACTGATAAAACATTATTAGTCCATTTGAGCATGATCGAAGATAACTTATGGCCACGAAGGGGAAATTTATGTCGACAGGATCTCAAATTCTCCGACAGGTCATGCCCTGAAATCTTCACTGTTTGAAAGGTATCCTTAACAAATAGAATATTATATTTATTTCTCCTTCTACGTTTTGAAATGGAAAAATCATAATTTTAAATAGAATTATAATACGATAAGCATAAAGATTTATACAACTAATGAAGTAAATATCCTTATGTAAGTTATCGATTTCTATTCGGATTAAAACTCGAATATTCGTTTGCATCACATTTTAAAGTAAATCCTCTCTATATATAGTTCCTACTGGAAAGCATGTTTAACTCCAATTACTTAATCAATATTTTTAATAATATATTTTTATTGTAATACTCTTACTATTCAATGTTGTATGCACTTAATTTCCCAAAGCAAAACCTCACAAATGTATAATTGACTAGTAAATATTATCAAATAAATTATCATTTAGTTTACGTAAACATTGCATCGCCTGATTTGGAACTTCGTATTTTAAATAATAATAATAATAATAATAATAATAATAATAATAATAATAATAATAATAATAATAATAATAATAATAATAGTAGTAGTAAAATCATAGCCATATCTTTATCAGAATTTCAGGCTTAGTCAATAAATGAATTCAACATAGTCTCTATTCGAAGCTCTATTTAATCGAATCAGATAGAAATACGAAGAGGAACTTCGAGAACAGGTAAAAGAAAAATGTTACTTTGGTGGGTTTGAAAGTAACTTTTAAGAGGTTTTTTTTTTTTTTTTTTTTTACAATTACAGACAAATGCCTTGGACACTATTTTCTTTTCTTTAAGTTAACTGATTCACCGAACGTATCTGACATATGAGTAACTTGTCTCTATTTTCTACTCGGTTATACACGTTTTACAATCTTTTCCATTAACCTTGAACGACAAGAACACGAACACAAAAACATCCACGTAGGTATGACAGTTAAAATTCCTAACTTCCCCCACGGGGAATCGAACCCGGAACCACATACACCTGAGGCACACGTGCTAGCCACTAGACCAGCGGGAAGAGCAAATAAAATGTATTTTGTAGTGTCTGAAGTTTATAGCTATTTCACCCTGTTGTAGTATGTTTATTGATTTTTTAATGTTTACCATATTCGTTACTTTGAGGAATGATATATATTATTGATATAGGTTTTATTACATATTCGGCCATAAATATTATATAAATTATCAGAATTATTCATGATCTTCCATGGAAATTCACTGGTGCATGCGCAGTAGAAACAGAAGAACACAATTTTCTGATGTTGGTCAGAACGCAAATTTCTAACAGGCTGTCTGAATTCCTTGGTGGAAAGCAGTAGTTCCCAACCTAGGGACCTGCAGCTTCCTCCTGAGTAAGCATGAAGAGCGAGTAAGGTGGCGAAAGCTACTGGCATAAAAGAATTGTGCAATAAGTAAATAAAGCACTACTTATTATGACTTTCAAATTCAGCTTGACAATTTTATAATTGCCGTTTTACAAAAACATCATATTGCACTAGGAGGGTATGCAAAAGTTTTGCTGGAAATAAATATAAATTCCTGGGATGATGATGATGATTATTATTATTATTATTATTATTATTATTATTATTGGTCTCCTACTTCTTGGCCAAGATGTGAAATATTCACTACCTTCTTCATACCGCTAAATCAATTTCTTCACTGTTTTCTCGTCACAGCTCATACCCCTAGCTATCTGAATGGCAATTTGTCTAATTGTTGCTCGACCTATGATTTTCCCTCGCATAGTAACAGATAGTTTTCTACAGCTTTTAGAGCGAGGTATTTTGACAACCTGTAGAAATTTGCATTGTGATTCGTATTAGCAATGACAGTAAAGTGGATATTTCTGTTCCTACTGTGCATCATCAGTATCATTATATCAGAAGTATTCCGCCATTACCAGCGGGTCACTTACCGCAGCTGAGAAGCTGCCATGCTCCACGATCTTCTGTTAACCTCTCCATCTTCACATACGATTTTTCTGTTTTGATATCGCCAATAGCCTAATTCTGTTTCTATATAGTCTAATTCGTCCTCTCCCTCTCTTCCCTGCCACCATACCCTCTAGCACATCCCTCATGATACAGTTCCTTCTTAAGAGTTTCTACAGTTTCGTCCATGTTTATGTCCTATAAATACAGTAAAATACAGTAAACGAAGCATTTTATGAGTATTTTTCTTTACAACTCTATTCGTGGTCCCCTCAAAATACTATTTCCTCCATCCTAAAGGCTCTTTTCGCCATTTCTATCCTTGCTTTTATTTCACGTTCGCATGTCAAATCATCACTAGTAATAGTACTCAGATATCGAAAACTAATCACTTGTTGTTTTTTCCCGCTCCTACTTCTATATTTCACACCGATCGCTTCGTTTCAATCACCATGGATTTTGTCTTTCTAACATTTATTTTCATCCCATATTCTTCACAAGCCTTTCTCAAGTTTTCTACATCTTATTAATTTTCTTTTTAGATTCTACAACAACAACCATATCAACCCCAAACCGTATACACCTCACCATTCTATCTTCTACGGAAATTCCATTTTCATTATGTAGACTCGTTTTCGTTATCTCTTCTAAATAGTTATTAAATAAAATATAATCGGCGGAATATAGCCCTATAATATCTGTTGAACTCATCTTCCAATTACACTGTCTGTCTACTGCGCATGCACCAGTGAATTTCCATGGAAGATCATGAATAATTCTGATAATTTATATAATATTTATGGCCGAATATGTAATAAAACCTATATCAATAATATATATCATTCCTCAAAGTAACGAATACGGTAAACATTAAAAAATTAATAAATATACTACAACAGGGTGAAATAGCTATAAACTTCAGACACTACAAAATACATTTTATTTGCTCTTCCCGCTGGTCTAGTGGCTAGCACGTGTGCCTCAGGTGTATGTGGTCCCGGGTTCGATTCCCCGTGGGGAAGGTTAGGAATTTTAACTGTCATACCTATGTGGATGTTTTTGTGTTCGTGTTCTTGTCGTTCAAGGTTAATGGAAAAGATTGTAAAACGTGTATAACCGAGTAGAAAATAGAGACAAGTTACTCATATGTCAGATACGTTCGGTGAATCAGTTAACTTAAAGAAAAGAAAAAAGTGTCCAAGGCATTTGTATGTAATTTGCAAAAAAAAAAAAAAAAAAAAAAAAAAAAACTCTTAAAAGTTACATCCAAACCCATCAAAGTAACATTTTTCTTTTATCTGTTCTCGAAGTTCCTCTTCGTATTTCTATCTGATTCGATTAAATAGAGCTTCGAATAGAGACTATGTTGAATTCATTTATTGACTAAGCCTGAAATTCTGATAAAGATATGGCTATGATTTTATTACTACTACTACTACTACTACTACTACTATTATTATTATTATTATTATTATTATTATTACTACTATTACTATTATTATTATTATTATTATTATTATTATTATTATTATTATTATTATTATTATTATTATTATTATTATTATTATTTAAAATACGAAGTTTCAAATCACGCGATGCAATGTTTACGTAAACTAAATGATAATTTATTTGATAATATTTACTAGTCAATTATACATTTGTGAGGTTTTGCTTTGGGAAATTAAGTGCATACAACATTGAATAGTAAGAGTATTACAATAAAAATATATTATTAAAAATATTGATTAAGTAATTGGAGTTAAACATGCTTTCCAGTAGGAACTATATATAGAGAGGATTTACTTTAAAGTGTGATGCAAACGAATATTCGAGTTTTAATCCGAATAGAAATCGATAACTTACACAAGGATATTTACTTCATTAGTTGTATAAATCTTTATGCTTATCGTATTATAATTCTATTTAAAATTATGATTTTTCCATTTCAAAACGTAGAAGGAGAAATAAATATAATATTCTATTTGTTAAGGAAACCTTTCAAACAATGATAATTTCAGGTCATGACCCGTCGGAGAATTTGAGACCCTGTCGACATAAATTTCCCCTTCGTGACCATAAGTTATTTTCGATCATGCTCAAAGTAGACTAATAATGTTTTATCAGTTTTTTCTCATTCATATCTTGACCATTACCGGGGAGAATCTTCTGAAATCGTCAATGCTTATAATTACTTTTTAATTACAAATCAAATGATAATAATGACATATTGAACATACTTAATATTTTGTTCTCAGCTGTGGATTTTAGATTAGCAATTCATATAATGTTCGCTTCTAATCGAATTTGAGAGAAAAGTAGTTTCCAAAGATTTATTCAAAGAAATGTTCTCAGTCCTCTGATGAAAATAGGAACACACTTTTAAGAAAAAAACAAAACGAATATTATCTACAGGGTTTGAACACATAAACTTCTGATTGACAGACTAGTCACCCAAACCGCTCGACCAGTTCGTATGTCTTCAGTGACCTCTTTTGACTTTTGTGTTGTAAAGTGGTTTCCTGCTCCACACTTTTTTGTTTTGTTTATGTCGATACAACTATAAGTTTGTGGTGAATATTTGGACGTTACAGATCTTGCAATGCATAAAAGGGTTTTTCGTATAAATTACATTCAATTTTATGTCCTAATAACTTTTATACAACAGGTTGAATCTGTGAAATGATTGGGGTTAGAGTGATCGTAAATATTTTCATAGTTAGGAGCCTGGATATGCAAACCCGCTCAGCGTGGGGATTTACTTCTGTGAAATTTGGTACGTGTTAAGGCCTGGAAATGGTGAATGGAATCTTACTTGAAAATGATCTGAGAGCTCCCTCGACTTATCTCTAATATGAGCACATTTTTTTTATTACCCCATCATTGAACATAATTATATTTCCATAGTTTTTTTGGTATTTGTAGCATTAGGTGTTCTTAGATCACTTTTGTGTATTTGTTTTGTAAGAACACTAATACTATTGGGGAGTATGGTGGCTCAATGAAAAGTGCTTATCTCTAGCGAAATGGGTTCCTGATTTGATCCAAGCCCATGTTTATGATGTCTGAGTAGTTCCTCGGCGTTCTCCCGCTTCCTCCATACTCTCATTTCACCAGTTCTATCATAATAATTTACTTTAATTAAGGTTAAGTGACATTATTTCATTTTAAAATTGAATACGAGGAGTTATCAAAAATTTCGTGCAATCACCTAAAAGAAATCCACTCTGGAGAACTCTGGCACTCCAACAATCTGATGGTATTAGTCCTTCTCTACGTATCACCGTGCCCAGCGACATCTTTTTTGCCAGCGGCTCTTCACTTTTCGTAAACTCATTTTGTAAGTCTGCTGTTTTGCTTTGAAATCACAGTTCAACCTCACAAATGACATCATCCCTTATGTCAAAATGGCGCCCTCTGAGTGGACGCTTCATTTCTAGGAAGAGAAAGAAGTCACTTGGTGCTACGTCCGATAAATATGGGGGTTGGGCAATATTTCACATCGTAATTTCACTGCGTTCTTCATGGATACATGGGCAGAATAAGCTGGTGAGTTGTCTACCAACAGCAGCGCCCCTTTTGTGACCAATGATCCATGACGTTTCCTCTTGAGTTCCTCTCGTAACTTAGTCAGGAGATGGAAATAATAGGTACTAGTAATAGTTTGCCCCTGTGGTAGGTAATCTGTCATGATCACCCCTTCACAGTCCGAGAAAATTGAAAGCATCACCTTGGCTACAAACTTCTGTGCTCTTGCCTTTTTAGGGAAAGAGGAGGAGGGTTTCGCCATTGTTTGCTTATTTCTTTTGTTTCTGGGTCATAAACCCAACTTTCATCCATTGTTACTAGTCTGTCGAAAAAGTCCTCTTCATCCACCTCAGAGTAATGCAGCATTCCTCCTGCAGCATCCTGCAGCATTCCTCCTGCAGCAGTTTCTCTTCTCGAAAGGTGAGCAGTCGTGGGCCCACCGTGCTGACACTTTCTAATGATGATGTGAATGATATTCCGGGCAGACCCATAACTCATACCTATTACACACGTAACACTTTCAATGATTATCCTCCTGTCTTCCATGACATCTTCTCAACTTTCTCCGTCAAGGCGGTATCATCGGTGAAAAATGGTCTTCCAGATCTAGGGGCGTCCGCGGTGGTCATGTGTCCAATTTAAAATTGTCATTTCGACTTTTATACTATCTCGAGCTACTTCGTGGCTAAGCGGTTAGCGTACGCGCCTTTGGCATGGAAAACTCGGGTTCGATTTCTGACGGGAGCTCGTGTGTTTCGGATTCCACGTTAATCAATAGGTCCCTCTCATATAGCCTCGCTGCTGAAAGGGGAGTTAAAATCAACTCAACATAGGTTACCATCTCATAAAGTAGGTTTTCATCCTCATACACTACTTTCATTTCTTCGTGTATCTGCTTTGCTGGTTTCCGCTGAAGATTGAGGAATTTAATGACACTCCGTGTCTCAAACTTGTCAATCGCAGCTTTAGTGGTTTACCTGAAAGAACAGAAAGAAAGAAAAAGAAAGATTTACTGTAATGAGTCCAGAATTTGCATGGTTAACATACAAGGACCTAACTATAAAATGCATATCGGAAGAAGTTCGTAGTCCGTTACTTTCAGGTGATTGCATGAACTTGTTGATACCCCCTCGTATGTTGTATGGAATTGTTTCTTGAAGAACACAGGTTTTTGTTATCTGATAGGTATTTTTATATAGCATCCTGCTTTCTATCGAGAGTGTAAGAATCTTAAAAGAAGTGCTAGTTATTTATTTATTTATTTATTATTAAAATGTGCGTACTGTATTTTCAGAGGATTTTTCTGCCGTAAAAATTGTCAACGCTAATCTATAGTGTGAGACCATTCAACAATTGTCCATGAAGCTTCACACCGTAAATTAAATTTACGAACAGGGTCATTGCATAAAACAGCCTTCTATTAAAATTAAAACGATTTGCATGGATAAATGTAGCGAATGTAAGGATCCTCTTTTCTGGGCACTTGACTACTTTATCGTACACGCTGTCTGCATGAGAGAAAATGCAGATGTGTTTATTGATGTTCATCTAGATGCGTTGACAGCATACATTACGTTCGTTGCGTAATAAGCATCTCTTCTACTCCAGTGCTTATGTATCTCTGTTTTTTCTCATCGGACTCGCTCATCACAGAACAAATTTTTCGATTTTGGAGGAAAAGGGCAAAGGTCGAATCCATTCTGAGCGGAATATTTTCCGAAAAAAAAAAGAAAAGAAAATGAACGCAGAGACAGAGGGAGATAGATTGGTAAAGAACAGTGTTTCCATTGGTACCTGCACAGTTGTAAAATTCATGAATTTAATTTATCAACACTGATTATTCCATGATGGAAGAGCAGAAAGAACAAGAGCTCGTGTATAATTCATACTTACAACTGCGAGAGTTTCATTTTCGTAATTGTTTTCTCATTAGAGCACTTGTGCTCACTTCTCTTTTCTTTCGTCCTATGTTATCTCGTCAGCTGTAACCATCACTTTTCGTATTGGATTATTTGTTGTAGTTATTCATTTAAATGGAAGTGTTTTTTTTTTTTCTCTCTCGTAACTAGAAAATCAATTTGTTCTCCCACGTAGGTGAAAGGTTAGCGCACATACCTTGATGCGCAGGTCTGGAATCAATTCTCTGTGGTAGAACAGGATTTTCATTGTAATCTCAGAATTAGGCAGTTGAAAAGCCCATTCACGAACGCCGAAAATAATATTAATGAGAACTTATGTGTTGATTATACAACTAACCACACTATCTCGTAAGGGGACCGAAGGTTCATCGCCGCAAGATCGAAACATCATTGGAACCTTATTTTTTCACTTTACAACTGAAACGTCTGTAGCTGAATCCTTCAGCAAACAATCCAGATGTTTTGCAACTTCCTATGGATTGTCTAAACGGTCTCCTAAGTGACTGAAATCTTTTGCACTGAGATTACAAATCAAGACAACTTATCTCTTTCAAAACTGTCAGCTTGAAGTGAGACTTCGTGATACAAAATTTCTGTTTAGGTTTACTACATTGTCCACAATTTTAGTCAACAGAAACACACGACAGAGGGAGGGAGGTTACATTTTCGTGCAGGGGAAGCCTGGCTCGTACAGTAGCCCTCATTCTCTTGTGATATTCAGCTGGTTTTCTCTGAATTATCGAAAATGAACTACAAGATATACCACCAAGAGTAAGAAACTCTCATAGATGCAGTGTCTTTATTAGATTAATGCTAATTCAGAAACTGTTTAGAGTGATAATCCATCTGAAAAACAATCAGTTTTTCATGGAAACTCTATTTGGGCGCTAATCACACTAGAGGTAAACAATTTAAGAAAAAGGAAACCTGTCTTCCAATGTTACCTCATTGGTCATGGATACGGGTTCTAGACTTCTTGCAATTTCATTCTCATAGCTGTTCCCAGTACAAGTATATAAAGGCCAAATGAATTAATATATTGAATCTGATTACGTACCGTGATCGAAGATATAATGAACAGAAAATCCAATATTCAGGAATTACATGAACTGAGCTCGTTATGACACTTGCAAACTGGATAATATAAAGAAAAATCGAAAATTCCTGGACTCACTGATTTCTTGCTAGATTATAAACCATAAACGAAAAACAAGATATACACAGTATACACTATTCTACCCACCTTTGTCTATTTTTTAACATAATCACCGCATTTGTTGAGGCGCTTATAACCGTACCACAAGATTGTCGATGCCCGCAGTATAGAAGGTGGACGGCTGATCACGAACCAACGACGAACAACGTTCTGCCCATCGGTGTCATTCGGGAACTTCTGTCCTGCCAGGAACATTTTCAGTGCTCCAAAAAGATGGTAATCACTATGGCTCAGGTTTGGACTAGAAGGGCGATGTTCCTGAATATCCCACCCTCATGAACAAATTTTGGCGATTGTTGTGTTCGCCATGTGCGGTTTTGCGTTGTCATGGAGAAAAATCACACCTTCAACATCCCGAAAAGCCAGACGCTTTTTTCTAATAGCTGCTCGCAGATAGGAGAGTGTGTGGAGTGGTGTTCTGCGATGGCGGTTTCACCTTTTGGCAGGAAATCCAGTAGAAGTAGTGGATATCTATAATTGTGTGTCCCTTGCATCATTGGAAACGAATAACGCTTCGCTGCTCTATGGCATGGACGTCCTAAACACTCTGACCATCTTTGGCAACTTAAGGGTTGTGGAATGGAAAAAATCGGACGTTATACTAGAGTCGTTTCCATGTTACTCTACTGCACCGCTCATATATTTCGATTTTGTATTAAAATGTATTACACGCTCGAAAAAAAAAAAAAAAAAGTAGGCACATAGACTTTTCAGTTTTCCCTTATATGAATAATACAAAATTGACAAGAAAGTGCACTAATTTCTCGTTTTAACAGACAAAATGGGGTAATAGCGGTCCGATTTTCCGGTTATCCGTAAGTTCCATCCACAGTAATATTACAAAGAAAGAGAAACAACACAGTACTGTCCTTTTAATCAACCACACTATCTAACTGACAATGTAAAACACCTGGTATACTGTAAATATACACTCTAATACAGTAAATTCAATATTCTTGGTTTATAATCAAGACTTTCAAACTCAATCGGCTGTTCCAGATTTTGTCCGTTGCTTCCGATATCCTATACATGGAGATCCGTAAAGCCAAAGGGTGGTTGTTACTAAAGAAACAGGAACGAAATTTTGAGAAGTTTAGTCGCAGGAAGGACAAGATGAATCTTGCAGACGTAGGAATATGAAGTAGAAACTGGATCCAGAAGAACAGAAGTCAGTGGATAGCTTTTGTGAATTGCAGCATTGATCCTCCGGGTTTCATAAGCCATAGAGTTACATATAATATATGCCCTTCCTGCTGGTTTAGTGGCTAGTGCGTGTACCATCGGCGCACCTGATCCGTGGTTCGATTCCTGGTGGAAGAGCTCAAAAAGAAAATTCATAGTCATTCACTGCCATTAATCACTCGTCTCCTTTAGCCTAAAAGGCATAACCGTAGAACGTTAAACTAAAAAAAAATATTTCATGTATAAAATGTGATTGGAATGGACGGATGTAATTGTTCCGTTAATTTAATAAACAACGTTTTTATTAGTTGTACGATTAAACTTATCAGCAGCAGATTCGTGATGCGACAAGCTCTTAGACAGATATCATGTTAGATTGTAATTTTTCATTTAAGACTTCCCCGACTATTTACAATAAAACATTCAGAGTATACAGTGGTTCAGACAGGTATTCATCTGCGCCCGACAATGCTAGAAGTCGATGCTATTTCGTGTTATATGGAAATAATATGGAACAATATCGTGTACGAAAGTTTCGTCAGGCTGCGCCTGTTTTCCCTCGTATTTTTTCACTTAATCATTTTATTATAGTCTTTATTGATCTAAACAATACACACTTGGTATCTAAAATAAAGGTGGAACTCACTGAGCTGTCGTCACTGTCATATATGTAAATAAAAGTCGTAAATAAAAATAAAAGTGGTAGTCTTTTTGATCGCGATCACAGGAAAACGGCTAAATCATTTGAAATGAATTTTTGATGGGCTCGAGTTAAGGAGATGAAACTCGGGGTATTAACTCCTCGTAAAAATAATTGAACAAATGTCCGATAGTTTTCTAACATTCTGCTTTTAATTAGGCAGTTTTTGTGACTTCTTCCCCCGCATTTTCGAACGTAGTTTACATTTGGGCCGATCAGAGATTTTATCTGTACTTTCATTCAAGTTTGTATCCTAAGGGAAAGAATAGTGGTTTAAAGTGTATGCCAAAATAGATTATATCACGAAGCCTTAATGTTACAAAGTTGAAAGTTGGTATGGATAATCCGTGTTAAAAATGAGTGGAAATGTGCCTCAGCCTTTTAGAATGTTCCGTTTCTAAAGAGGGAGGGGCTATTTCTGTAATATTTTTCTCAATGTATAAAAATAATGAACCTTTCTGGTATTTTCCATAAACCTATGATTTCTGTGCAAAACACGGGCAATTCAGCTAGTTTCAACTAAAATTTGATCATAGGAAACAAAACATTTTGTTAACCTTATAGTGATAGTAATGAGCAAAAACTATTTCTTCAAGGTTGTTTTCTTTTTTATTTTTCAAAAGTTATATATATTGATGAGCAGCGATTTTAAAAATTCTGTGGGTTTGTCTCCGTTAAAATGAGCTCTTGAATGTAATTGCTGTCTTTTGAAAGAGTAAAGCCAGTATCTGCGTACGGTTTTAACTTTAGTTTATTATCCACAAGAACCGTGACCCATGTGACCTGTCTCGGCTTAACTTCTGGCAGAAGATCTCAATAAAACACAACGAGGATAGACCAGAGGGATTCCCCACGGTTGCGTGAGGCTTCACGACGGAGATACTCACCGTAACATTTATTGATTGCTGTGGCAAGGGCGGCATTCTCATCGTGGCGTTAACCTCTTCTATGTAGAACTTTAACTTAGTTCATCCTAACCCTGGTCTGTTGCATTGTTTAGCAAATTAGCGGTCAAAGAGAAACGTACTCACGACAAGTTTGTAATTCATGAATTTCGTTTTTCTAAACCAATTTCAGTGAAATACACGTAAATTATTCTAATAACGTGGATATAACGTTATATGGTAGGCACAATTCTTGTGACAGAACTTTGGAAGGTAAACCGACACTATTACACCAGATAAAACTTTTAAAAAATCTCATCTTCATCGCTTGGGCTAGCCACCCAAGGGACTAGACGAGACAGAATTTTTGTAACAGGAATTTTAGGAATGATCAAAAAAAAAAAAAAAAAAAGATCGAAAGATTGCAATCTTGGCGAATAATCAGTTTTTGGATTAGGGGCCACAAAATTTTTGAAGGCTTGTAAATCTTTTTTTTTTTTTTTTTTTTTTTTTTTTTTTTTTTTACGGAATAAGCACATCATACTAAGTTAAGGGATAGTTTGGGTTTGGCTACACTATGTATATTTCTCCAGATATAAGGCCTACAAGAAATTTTTTGTCTGAAATGTGTTGGATATTTTGATCCAAAATAATAATAGGCCTAATAACAGACAGATAGAGCTCTTCCAATAGAAACAGATGCGCTTTACTCGACGAGACATAATTATTGTTATGACATCTTTTTCTAACGAAAGAGCCTAAACTTTTGTCCCTTATAACATGCACAAGTTTGAAAAATGGGTCTTAAAATGTAGTGGGTCAAAAAAAAAAAAAAAAAAAACTATTTGAGAAATTACTTGAGTAGTATTCGTTTTATTATGCACGGACACAACATTAACCTCTGCAAACATGGCCTGGGATCGAATCAGAGACCTTTTGCACCAGAATTGAGTGGTCTACCACTGAGCTACCCACGCAAATACGGGTACATTTTGTAAAATGGACCAAAATATTTCATCGTGATGATTTTTGAATTTAAAACTTAGGTTTCACGGAAATACTGTTCGTACGTATATTTTCTGTTTATATTATTTCAACAACTACAGTTGCTTACGAGATAAGAGTTGAATGTCTTGTCCCGTAAAAATGTCCCAATAGCGGGTGCGCGCCCAGAAAGTTTTGTTGAGAGAGTCCAAGCTTTGGGAGGGGTCCAATACTATAAGCCACTACATTTATGTTGTATTGAACAAGTATTATTCTGCACCTGAAAAGACAGTAAATAATTCTAGGACACTTCCACCTATATTTCCAGAGGGGGGAAAAAACGATGAAAGAAAACTTTTTATATAAGAAAAAGGTACAAATGAAGTGTAAAATCAAATTATGTTATATCAATTACATATTTCCCTGTTAAACAAGTATAGTTTTATTGAGAAAGTGTACAAATGGGTGTGTTGAGTAAGGAAGATTTTTGGGGAGCCCAGATACATGAGTGCGCCCCTGCCCGATAGTATATCATCTCGGAAAATACAACTGTTTCTATTGGAAAAGCTGTCCATCATCGTGTCCGTGGGTTTTCTCGGGGTATTTCTGTTTCCTCATACATTCTCAATCCCCAATTCTTTTATTACCATTTGCTTACTTTAATCATCTGTCTCCCTTAGCCTAACAGGCATAATCATGAGACGTTAAACTGAAAGATCTACGTTAAACTAGAAGAGCTCTATTGTCTCTATTTCGTCAATAAAATTATCTCGTCTCGTGTCAATCGTAATTGCAACACTTGTAGAATATTTTTCTTATTTATTTTTCGTATTTAATCCTGTACCTGCTTGATGCTATTTGTATACTAACATATCAATCTAAAATATTATAGGGTCTTGGTTAGGCGTGTCGCACTATTAGTGTACAGCACATATTTTCAAATATGTTGCATTAAATTTTCAAAAGCGGTATTTTATTCTTACGTAATATACGAAAGATAAATTCATCTTAATTAAAAAAAAAAAATTCACTTATTCTTAACTGGAAGAAATTCTGTTTGTCAAGGTTTCTCACATATTTATTCCCTTCTGTCTAGTCTACTTGTATTCGTAGTAGATGTTCAGTCGTTTTAGTTGAATACAGCCTCCATTTATAAAATTGAAAAAGTGTGGTCTCCTTCGTATAGAGGTCCATGATAACCTGTCCACGGAGTGATCTATGTTCGCGCCTCCGTACGTCAGGGATGTGACATTTATTAGATAAACCTCCGCGAACATCGTTCATCGTTGCATGTCTTGTCAATTTAGTAGTTACGTTTTAACATTTGGTGATGCTCTGTGGATGACCCCAACTGCCCTGCTCTTTCATTGTATGGGTGAGTGCTTGTGTTGTAATTGCGTGAAACTTGTGTAATGAGTTCCGCTTTTGGTTAGTGATGCATGATGACCTCTGGTTGTCCACCCTTCTCTCGGATTGTACGTTTGCTTCTAGCTTCTGTTGGCTTTAGTTTGTCCGCGATCATAATTGGGCCACAGGAGGCGAGAATTCTGGTGATAGATGGGATTATGAAAGCTGTAAATGAGGCCTCGAATCCTACGGGTGGACAATGAGTAATGAGGTTCATGCTAGAGAAGAGAAAAAGGGTGATGGGAAAATTTCTCTTTCACCCAATACACTTGCTTTGTAGTATCATTTTTTATGATCTTTCATCAACACTTAATTTGATGCTGAAATGAAATTCCGTGGAGATCGAACATCAATCACAAAGCCCTGATAAAGAAAGATAAAGAATACTTTTGATGTCCGATAGCTCCATATACTCCATATTTCTGAAGTATATAACTTTCATTTTGCTCTTTATGATTTTAATTTTTCATTACACCCATGTTCAAAATGTCTCAGTATTAAAAGGAATAACTGCACCAAAATTGCATTAATCTCTCTATTTAAAAGTAATTCCCTGACTAACTAATTGATGAACACCCTGACCAAACCACTTAAGCGAGACAGGACACAGGATTTGTAATGTAAGGTCCCACTAAGGAAGGATTTTTGGGAATTCGACAGGGAAGGGAGGAAGAAGGATGACAATTATTATTTTAAAATGTACATGTTTCGAAATCTCTAAATGTCAGAGACATGTAATTTGGTGTATGGACTTATCATCTAAAATAGATAAGTCCTCCAGCGTTTTTTGATATTTGACCTAGAAGGGAATAAAAAGGATGCGGTTGTAATTGTTATAATTGGATGGCCATATCTTTAAATTTGTTAAGGTTAGAGGCATAAAAATTAATATTTAGATTTTTCATTTTAAATAATTTGAGACGTTTCAGCGATTTTTTTATTTTCCCCCAGAAGGGAAGAAAAATACGGATAGGAAGAAAGAGTAGGGTGTGCTGTTAATAAAACAAGATGACCTATCTCAAAATCGGTTATGATTAGAGAGACGGAATTTGATATTTATATTTTTCATTTAAAATAATTAATGTCGCGTTTCAACGTTTTATGGTATTTCCCCGAGAAGGGAAGAAAAAGGCAGGTAAAAAATTGAGGATTGCAATTATTAAAATAAATACAGGATCATCGAAAAGGATACCGAGATTTTGATTAATTACTATGAAAACACCGGTAAAGATACTTCAATAGTTTTAGCTTAAAATGTGTAGAAAATATCAAAGTGTAGCTTAGTAAATTTCAATGTGTGTTCCGTTTGTTGGTCTGCATAGGTCTAATCTGTAGTCAGTTTCCAAATGGTTGGATTGGCAGAGAAACTCCTGTTGCATAGCCTTCCAGAAGTCCAGATTTTACTCCATTGGATTTCGTTTTCTGAGTATATCATAAACATTGTGTATGCAGGCAAAATTCACGACCTGGTACATCTTCAGCAGCGCATTTCTGCCGCCATCTTGACTGATACTCCTGTTATGCGTGAACGCACGTGGACCGAAATTGACTACAGATTAGATGTATGCAGAGCGAAACGGAGCACACATTGAAATTTACTAAGCTATGTACAATTACTTTGATATTTTCTACACGTTTTAATTCTAAAACTACTAAAGTGCCTTTAACGGTTTTTACATAGTAACTAATCAAAATCCCGGCATTCTTTTACGATGACCCTGTATTGAGAATTTTAATTTAATTAATAATTGAAGACGTGTTAAAGTTATATATGTAATATTTTCCTACAAAGGGAGAAGAGTCGGGAGAGCAGTTGTTAAAATAACGTGACTACATCTTGAAATTTCTTAAGAGTAAAGATATGTTAATTAAAGATGTGTTTCAGCTTTTTTTTATGTTTCCCTTAGAAGAAAAGAAAAGGGGGACATTGCAGTTGTTATAAGATGACCATATCTCAAAATCCGTTATTATTAGATATGAGAACCATAGAACATGCCATATAAGGTTCCGCTAAGGAAGGATTTTCAAAAATTCGACGAGGAAGAAAGAAGTTTCGAGGTTGCAATGATTATAGCAAAATGTTCATATTTCCGAATTTCAGAAGGGTAGACATACGAAACTTGGTAAGTTTATATGAACTTCCTATTTAACCGTTTACAGACGGGTGTGGCACACAACCAATCGTTTCGTTGGTGACAGGTTTGGTATATTAACACATCAGGAAAGAGAGGACAGGTGTAGTTTATTAGCTTTAGTTGCGTTTAATTTGTCAGATCACTCAATACCCAATTATAAGCTTGAATGGCTTTTAGTTTTAGGGAGTCCATTTTCTGCGTCCTCAAGGTTAAAATAGTTAGACGCGGTTCACCGTTATTATTATTTTCCCAAGAAGGGAAGCAGAAAAAGACGTAAAGAAGAACTGCTGAGGTTATAATTGTTATCATATAACGAAATTATCACATCTCGAAATACTGTTAAGCTTGAAGATAAAGAAAAGGGGTGAGAAGGATAAAGGGTGGGAATTACAATTATTATAATAAGATGTCCGTATCTCGGAATCTCTTAAGGCTAGAGACATGAAATTTGGTATTTGTACTTCTCATTTAAAATAGACACGTGTTTCAGCGTTTTTGATATTTCCCTTAAAAGCGAAGAGAAAAGGTAGGAAGAAAATGGGTGGGGATTGTAATTGTTAATATAACATGGCCATATCTCGAAATTCCTTACGAGTAGACATATGTCAATGAAAGATGTTTTTAAGCGATTTTGGTGTTTCTCTTTAAAACGGAACAAAAAGAGTAAATATTGCAGTTGTTATAACAATATGGCATATCTTGAAATCTCTTAAGATTTAGAGATGTGTCAAGAATATGAGAAGTGTGAGGCCGTAGGCCAAGCAAATTTGAAGTCTGGGAGCGAAGTCCCCAGCTAGCTTTGACGATATTCATAGAGTCGTAGTACTTCTATCTGCGTTGGAATATTCAATGCTATCAAAATAAAGATTCTTTGGTTTTACAAATCGAAAAACACATTGCAGGTAAATGCTATTGCAGCATTGGTGCTATACACGAAGAGAAGCGTTTTGTCTTTCTATTCACGAGGGCAAGGAAATATATATGAGAAAAAGTATTTTTCTTTCTTAAATAAATCTTGCAATATAAAAAATTAAACTATGAGACTCGGAAACTAATACCTCAGAGAAAGCAGCCTGAGAAGGTGAAATACCAGTAATCTATATGTCCAGATATTGACATCTTTGCTGGTACGGTTACTCAAGATTCTTTAGTTTCTATGATCAATTCCATCTACGGTGCCCCTGAAATTCTATAGTAAAGAATATTAGTTAAAAGTGTAAAATATCTCTGGAACCCTTTCCTGTAAAGGAGTGTTTGCCAAAGGTAGTCCGCAAGTTTGTTTCTCTTGGTCCACGAATAAAGGTGAAATAATGTACGTAACAGATAGAGTGTAGCTGGCCATCATAACATACTCTAATCAATATTTGATTTTTAACTTTGAAAATATTTATTTGAACCCTTCGATTACCAAGCGTGTTCTACATAGTAAGGCTGGTGGTACCAGGAAAGCTTTAGAAAGATGTAGGTTTCATAGAGGTATTTTCTAATGGTTGTAGCTCAGCCCCCAATTGGCTTCGGTATATGCAACAGGAAATAGGATACGCAGAATAAAACAAAAATTTGTAAAATGTATAATTACAAACGTTCAGAGTACCATTCTCTCGAGGGGAAGGATTTTTTTTTTTTTTGAAGTATGGTTCTTATTCAATCTTGGCCCGCAACGATTATAAATTCGCCATTACTGCTCTTGATCCATTAGTATTTGTGCTAGGTGGTGTCAAATTTTATCTGTTTACATACTGAAATACTCGTAACTCTAAAACAGCCGATCGCAATTTGTAGTCTCCACATAGGTTTGTTTTCGTGAATAAAATCATCTCTCAAACATTATAATAGGAATTTAGTTAGGTTAATTCTATTTATATATTCATGTTGACAAATCTTGAATAAAAATCTGTTCCGTTTTGAATTTTTCTCGCCATGTGTCAAATGTGGTTAAAATTTTACGATTAAGTCTATGTTCATAAATCAATGCTGAAAGTGGATGCTAATTCATTCAATCGAGCGTTCCTGTCAGAGATCGTGAGTTCAAATCTCAACTTCATTATCAATACGCGAAGTTGATGGATTAAAAGCGTTTTGAAATCGTATCAATTATTATTATTATTACATTATTATTATTTTATCGTATTAAGGAGAAATTTATGTCAAACTTGAATGAAGTTGAGATCCTGAAGCATGATGAGGTTAAGGTCTAGAAAAGTTGAGATTTGTTGGTTTTCATTTTTCAGGACCGAAGCTTTTCGAAACGTGAACCTACAGCTTACACGAGATCCGAACCACATGAGCTGTCATCGGGAAACGAACCCGGGAATGTGCGAACCTCATAGCCACAAGGAGTGCAAGAGAAGCTAAGGTTAAAGGCAGACGAAACTAATAATTTTCTTCGTGGAGAGACGGAGCATGTTTTCCAAAACCCTTCTAAAGCATGAAACTTCACATTTGTAGCATACCTATGGGAATAGCCATAATTGTGCGTTCTTATGAGCTTGAGGACCAACAGTAATATGACGAGATATTAATATTGGAAGTTACCAGATTTTCATTTTAAACTTGCGGGAAACAAATGGTTGTGAGGCTGGGAGATTATAGCTGTGACGAGAAATGAAGAAAGTCACATGAGCTGTGAGACAGAATCTCATAAAGTGATGTGACGTTAAAGGTGAACGAGGTTTGAAGAAATTACCTCTGTTCCCCAACTGATTTTGCTCTCCTGACAAGAAGAGAAGTCTGATTTGAATATCAACCTAAATTACTACCTGCACTATATAGTTTTGTGTTGGTACGTTAAGTTTTGACTGCTGTACGTTAGGTTTTGAAACTATGAAAATTTATAGTACACATGAATGTCTTATCAAAAATAATGTAATTGTGTTACCAACCCTTTGAAGACGAGCGTAGCATATAAACTCATAGACTCCTAATGTGTCACTATAGTTGCCCCTAAAGGGTTAATATTCCCACTCCCTCTTGTAATGTTTCGGAAGTATAGGAATAAAGAACAAAGCTCAATTTAGTGGAATACACCTGCTTATTTTTTTAAGTATTGGGTATTAAATGAAACGATAATTATTTTGTTTATATTTATTTAAATACGTGCAGATATACAATCTGTAAAAGAAAAGATTAAAAAAGAGTAAATAAGATATAAATGGTTGGTAGTGTTGCCTGCGAGACAAGAGTTTGCATATCTCGTCTCAATGTGTCGTGAAAATGTTGTTTCGTGTCTTGAACGAATCGTTATTTTGAATTGTTCTAATAAACGATTACCATAAGCTATGTTAATCTTAAGGTAATCGTTCAACTTTCAGGAATTTGCACAAGCTAAGCTATTCGAAAATGAAGTATTGAAGAAAAGATTCAAAATAAAGTTGAACGAACAAAACTTGAAGAAGTTTACAACACGTAGAATTCCGTAATGTGTACGCATGCGCACCACCAAATGCACTACGAGTAATGATGAAATATGATCATTTTGTAATTTAAGCTCGTCGAACTCGTGCGGGCTTAGCTCACTATCCTCAATGAGATTCACGCTCACTGATCTCATGAGGCTCGCGCTATCTCAGACTAGCATTTCCTCAAGCTCGGGCTCATTATCCCCGATAAGGTTTACACTCGCTCATGCTTACACGGGCTTGTACTCATTTATTGAGCCGAATACTGATTAAGCCCGAAATCCGAGCTCACGAGTTTGGATATCTCTGGCTGTAAAATAGGCGGGAGCACATAGCTAGCATGGGGTATACGCAGGATACGGGAGAAACAGGAGTGAAAAAAGCTCTTTACACTGGAATTTTGACATATATTGTTCACATACTTGAACATTCATATTATTAAACAATGTAAGATCAGGGACACCACTAATTACTAGTTTACCTGTTAATTTGTTAATTTATATAATTCTATGTTTCGTATGAATTACTGTACGGTAATTAATTTGCGAACTTACAATAGGTCTGATAATAATAGACAATAGTTCTGCTTTATCCACCTCCTTGTAAGTTATTAGTGGGGGATTTTCTTCCAAAAATTAGGGGAATTGCTCCACCCCCTTTCTTCAGGATTTCCCACCTTAGGTATAGTCAAGAGACGTATAGAATGTCTATTTGGCAAACAGATGAGAAAAATACCTTTGGGTAGAGAGAGAAGCTGGGACAGTAATGTAAAGAGAAAATCTAAGGAAAGAAGATATTAACATTTCTTACTAGATTGGATTAGCAAGAATCGGATCCAGTAGGAGCTTGCGTTTATGTGGCATTGGACCTATGGATTCCTCTTCGTTTACGTAACCTATTGTTGTTTAATGTTTTAGTAATCTCTCTGTTTCTTGTCACCCTATTTTAGTTACATCTAACTAATTATCATTCTGTTATAACACATAAGTGATTAGATCTGTGCCCACTATTTTAAGTAAAATAAGGATTCTTGTTTTGCCTGATCCTCGTTATGCCTAACATGGATCCAATAAATTCATGGAAGTAAAACTGAAGGAAAACCAATCCCTATTACTACGAACGTACGTAGGAATTTATGTCGAATGGGGCCAAAGCTTTTGGTGAGTCCAAATTGGAGGATAAATTTGTATTAAAATTTATATAATCGTCCGTAAAGTTACACGAAATTTACAGAAAAGTCGGGATTTCGGGAGCGGGGGATCCGGACATCTATAACCATCCCCTATTTAATTCTCTGTCTATTACAGTGAAAAATTGAGAAATTGATGTATACTTGCACGTATATTATTGATTTTGATAAATTGACCCCTGTCAATTTACCTTTTATTAAAAAATTGATTATTTTTCTTTTATTTTGTGAGGAGTTTCCTTTAGTTTAGCTGATCAATGAAAAAACTTTTTTTTAAAATTAAGCTACTTTTACTTTCTATGATCTTATCTAAAATTAATTAACGAAAATCAGTCAGATTAATTACGAATCAAAACTAAGCAAATCAGCAAGTAAATTCAACATTCACTAATCTAACCTTCTAGATTCTGTGTCTAATATGTCACGGCAACGTGCAAATACGAACCTGTTTCATTGTAAAACCTGCAAAACCAGATTAAAAGTTGAGTTTCGAGAAAAATCAAGAAAGTGGTATTTTCGCTTCATCTCTGCATATTTTTAGGCGTAACGAGGATTAAGCAAAATAAGGATCCTTATTTGACTTAAAGTGGCGATGTAAATCTTATTATTTGTTCGTAATAACTAATTAAATGATTGATTAATCAAAAAAAATTAGGCCAAACGACGGAAGATCATCTGTTTACACAAACATGATGATCATTAGATATTCCTGAAAATACAGGCAGTAATATTAAAAAAAGCAGTTTCTGAAATAAATATTGAGAAATTTAGTGTATTTTAGAGTGTTTGTGGGAATAAAATTAATTCGGAACGTTTTTATTTCATTTTTCCAATTTTGGTGCAGTGTCAACTTCCTAAGTAAATCTCAATTTCTTATTGCCGAATTGAAGAATTTTTTTTTTGTGTGTGTGTGTGTGTGTGTGTGTGTGTAGCTATCAAGATAGGGTGGAGAACCTAATTTGGTCCAGTGTTAGTAATTTGTTCAGATAGGACTGGAGTAATTTCAAAAACCTCTGTCTTCTGCTTGTGTTTGTGTGTGTTGCACACTGAAAACAAACAAATCCTCGCTTTCCTGGTTTCATTTCCCGAAGGAAATGCTGACTTAAGCTTTGGCGAACGACAAAGCGGAACCCAGCGAGCTGAGAGTTTCCCGCGTATTTGGAACCAGGTCAAACCATAATGGATGACGTTCTTTAATGAAAAGAAGAAGAAGAAATAATTTTGTGTGAAGACGTAGCTAAGATTAGAACCAATATTTCCAAGAGTTAATGGAGGAAAACATCATCATTGAGCAATTGGAGGTTAAACATGGGTGCTCATTGAGGTCATGTTGGGCGGAAATTAATCCATCATTTAACCGTTCCAAATGATCAGTTCTTACGAGTTAGCGGAGTTTATAGAAGAAAGCGATACACTTGCACTTTCTTTATGTGGGAATTAGCAATATAGGGCCCACAACTGCTTACCCTGTCTGGCTTGACAGTGTCTGTTATTCGTAATTCAATTACCAATCTTCGCCTTTTGTGAACTACTCATCATCCACTTAGAGCCTTTTGCTTATGCAACCCGCTCGGTTTCTTAATGTAACTGGTTGCATAGATGGGAAGGATATGATGAGGTGTTTTTTCTTTTACTTTCTTTCTTGAGATTCTTGATTTCTCGTTCGAGGAAGAAATTGATGCAATGGCCTGAACTTTTTATGCATTTTTTAAATACCAGAAAACCTATTAAAAAGTACTCGAGAGTAGATGTTTCACAAAAAAAATACTTCGAATACATTTCTCTACCGCGAAACGGTACCCAATTAGAAGCTTCTAAAACAAATGAAGTTCAGTCTTTTCGTTGTCTTCCACGGTTATAGATTGTAAGTTCAAGGAAATTGTAGATTCAGTTGAGTGATAAGTAAATAATTAATGGAATTATGGAGTAGGAGGAAGCAGTCATGTATAATAAGGGAACTGGTGCATATGATGTTTTTCAGTACAATAAGTACATGAATAGTGTTTTGTGAAAAGTGCCGAATACAACAGAAAAGACTTATTTTAAAAGAGAACATTAAGGGAATATAGAAATTCTGACAAGTCTTTATATAAAAGGCAATATCCTATCATTCACGGGTTATTAGAGATACTTCGAAAACGTGATATACTAGAAAAAGGTAGGATAGCCAGCTGTAGAATATAAATTAGCATTAATCTTTCGTAACTGATTAACAATACCCAAAAACACTACTCCGTGTACGTATTCACATTTTGCATTAGATAGATGGTTGTTCTGACTCTTTGAAATAAACTGACCATGTAATGTTCCAGTTGTACTGTCTTTTTCGTATTTTTAAGAATGATTCATCTATTAATATAACATTATTGTTATCATTATAAGCAGTGTTCGTTTTTTAACACTAAGTATCAGTACGTTTACTATCATTAATAGCACTGGAAAACAAGATATCGATGCTTTCAATGAATATATTGTTCGCGTTCTCATTGACTGCGAAGGCAAGCATCAAAATCAAATTAAGTGGAAGAAATTAAGGAAATACAATCTATTGATCGTATTACCTGTTAAATAGGTACATACTGTGGTTCCAGTCTCCCAAGACGATTTAAATCGAATAGTTCGTTTCCTAAATACAAAATGATGTAATAATAATAATAATAATAATAATAATAATAATAATAATAATAATAATCAAGACTAGAGAAATCGCAGTTTTGAGAAGAAAAACTTCAGAAAAAATATGGCAAGTACCACAAAAAAAAAAAAAAAAGTTTGGAAGTATTCTGCTATCACTTACAGGTCACTTGTAATCCAAAAGTGAGAAGTTTTAATGTACTACGTTCCTTCATTAATATCTTCGCATAAACCTGAGAATTATCCGCTTTACTACTGTATATTAATTGTAACCTTTTCTTCCACCTTTTTTTTTTTTTTTCATTATCGCTGTTTAACGAGCTCTTATTAAGACATTTTCTATTTCCAAATAACATCCTAACCAGTTTGTTCCTCTTTTTAAAGTGACTTCCAATATTTTTGCCCCCGCTTTTCCCAGTTTTTCTAATTGGAAGTCCCAGATTTTCTGTTGATTGATTGAAAAATTTGAGCTTTAAGTTCCTTTTCAGCGCTGTAGCTCTTAAAATGTCTATGAGGAAGAAATCAGAATATTTCAGCTTTATATATATTATTTCAATAAAAGGGGAAGAATATTTTCCTGTATAATTCAATGGGCTGCGAAAGCTACCTGGTATAGAAAGTTCAAAAATTGCATAATGTCTCGAGTGCATGTAAATGACGAGATAATTCCTAGAATGATAAAATAAAAACGAAGGGTACTCAAAAAGAACGTAAATGGTCAGTGTGCTTATGCACGACTGAACAGCTGTTCTCAGTTTTCTTATCCTCTAAACATATATAGATAGCTAAAAAGATTGTTAAAACTCAGATTCGAATTGGTGTTCGAGTCATATGTAAGCTCCTACTGAGAATCGAACCAGGTTCTCCAGCGCCGAAGGATTTCTCATTAATTTTCCTGTCACAGTGTTAATGTTCCTACTCTTCATATCCACAGTTCGAAGACCTCTAACCGTCTTCAATATCCAGTCCCATACATTACAATCTTCACACGAAACATGGTACTTCATGGGGTGGGCTTCAAGGACACATAAAGTATTTTCTTCCAAAATTATTCCTTCTTCATTTAACTCCATTCTGTTATTTGCTGTTCGCATTTTATCCGTTTTCATAATATGTCTTAAATTTTAGGTGAAAAATTAAATAATTGGTATAGTGGTAAAGTTGAAAGAAAGACTTTTACACGTAGAGGGAAGGGAAAAGTATTTATCTACAACTGAGCACGTTACTCTCAATCATCCTCTAAACATAGCTTTGATGCATCTTGACGTATATGAAGAAGAAAATACTACTATTAGGAGGTATGGGACTTCCTAGTGGATTTTTCTTTCATGTAGAAATAGTATATCTCACCTTTAAGCAAAAGTGTATTAGATTTAATAAAATTGTTGGTTCGCTCCGTGTTTAGAATTAATCTCTGTTGTGTTTTGTAACTAGTACATTCAGCTCTTCAGCATTAACTTGATAAGGCTAAGTTGTTTCGGTTTTGCGATAGACAGCGTTAGAAACTTTGATACATAAAAAGGAAAAAAAAATCATTGTCGTGAGTCATATTGTTAGTTTTAGTCTTAGTGCTTGCCAAGTATCAGATTCCTGTTATTGAATAGTAGGTGTCTGTTGCGGGGATAGTTTTCAGCCTTACTGCTCAATTACGAACACGTAAAAGGTCAAGGGCTTCAGGGCGTTGGGAGGAGGAAATTGGTATACGAAAAAAAAAAAAAACCTTTACACTCGTTAAACTTGGAAATTGGCTCAATTCTCAGTCTTTTATGTAGTAACATAGTTTTTCCTGTAGATACGTTGTTTCTGAGGTAATGCGTCAATAAATTTTAATAATGTCAGGGCATGAAACTTTTCATGTAATATCAATGTGCCTTGAGAAATTAAATATACTTTGTGTTGGCAAGAAAAGCTTGCATATATTTTATGAAGTCCTTAACACTTTCTGTATTTTTCGCCTCAAATTTCTCTTTCGGCGTCTCTTGTTTCCTCTTCATTCTCCACCTTCTCTCCTTTTTTTATCGTTGTCTTCTCTTCTTGTTGTGGTTGCTCTTTGGTCGGAAACTTTTGACCTTAGATCCCTCCTCCCGGTTCAGTCTTTAAATTTTAATGATGCCATAATGAAGGAGTTGGCAGAATATCATTCTTCTTCCGAGAATGGTCGGAGGAAATGTTGCACTATTCGTAACAATGGGGGGAGGGAGAAACAACAGACTCTCAACAAGAAAAGAAGATAGAATGAGAATGGGAGTAAAATAGATAAACGAAGAAAATAAATCTCAAAACAGAATGCATTAAATGCTTTTATTGCTTTAAGGAAGGGTGAGTACCGAGATGAATGTGATGTAATCTGTTTCGATAGGTCTCGAAATTTTTGCTTTTTACCTTTCGGTTTGTTTTTCTTCGTTCCAACAAGATAATTTAATACAAAAAGAAAAGTTTCGTGCATTTGGAGTCTTGCCATTTTGTGGTACATGATAAATAATAGGAGTCTTTTCTTTATCGTGAAGGTCTTCTGCTTTGTTTCATTTTATCTTCATTCGCTTTCTTATTTATTTTCAGCGTAATTCTGGATTTGATTATGTACCATGCACATGGATAGTAATTGGAAGAAAGATTCATTCGCTATGTTAACTGATGCAGTGTTTGTATGCGTATTTTATATAATTTGTTCTTTTCTTCCTCTGTTCTTGAATTTAAAACATAGTAAAATTAGCTGTGGACATATTCAAGAGTTTGTTCGTTGTAAATAAATAATAAGTAAAATATCTTAAAATGACTGGCAATGGTCATTCAAAATGGAGCATTCTGAGCGCAGTACACATCTTACTCCTCAGTATCCTTTGTTGAAGAAACTACAATTTTAGATAGCGAATTAAATTAGAAATACGATAATTCAAGCGGTAACTGTGCTAGACAAATGGAAGGAAACGAAGGCTCTGGAGCAGTGTTGCAGTGAAGTAAGGAAGTGTAGCTAAGCAGACACACTGCACCGCGACCAGGATATTATATATATATATATATATACTGCTTTTTGACATTACTTGATAGCAGTATATGGAAAATTTTAGAAAAATTAGTAGGAAGTAAAAATTAGTAGGAATATCCTTCTCCGGTAACACTGCAGCGCTCTCAGTTGCTAAAAGCGTTTAAATGGAACTCGAACCGCCACCTTCAAACGTCGTAAATACTGTCCCTTAGTATAGTGACAGATTTCAAATATGAAATGGTAACATGTTTGCTAGATTTTTATGTAATTTTACTGGAAAGTTTTTAAGTAAAATTTTCCACATAAAAGGATACGTTATTTAATTGACAGTAGCTTATGCTTCAGTTTGATTATTCTTTTGAGCGATTGGGAATATATTTTCGAAATAGCATCCATTTCAACGTGATCGTGACTGTCTAATTGTGCATAAAAAGTTCATACATATCTTACGTTTGAAGTATTGTTTAATTAACGTAGAAAATTTCTTAGAATTTCGGATGTTGAAAATTTAAAAATTATCAAATATCAGTTTAGAATTAAACTGGCTGTTGAATCGTTTAGATATTAACAGACTATTCGAGTATGTTCAAATTAATAGTTCTACTAAGGATAGTTTTCGTTTAACTAGGTCTCAAGCAAATACAGGGTTGAACCGTTTAGGTATTAATGATTGACTGTTCGAGTTTGTTCAAATTGATATAGTTCTGCTAAGGATAGCTTTTGTTTAGCTAGCTCGCAGGCAGATATAATGTACAATTTAAAACCAGGCAGTTCCTTAAAATTAAATTTAAAAATGTGGTTTATCAAACTTGGTGGAGTATTGCAGTGAACCTTCAAAACTTACTCTCAGATCTGGCTCTAAACATTTTTTCTATTTTTCTTTTCTTTTCTTTTTTCTTTTTCTTTTTTCTTTTTCTTTTCTTTTTTTTTGTATATTGCAGGGATCATTAAATCAGTACAATTTCTTCTTCTTGCCCTCCGTAAGAGGTACGTGGTATCAGGCCGGTAACCAACCCAAAAATGTAGGGGGTGGGGGTATCCAACCACATTACTCATCATCAGCATATTATAGTTCATTTGCAAGCCTACCGTGAAAATGTTAGGGGGGCCAGCAAAAATGTAGGGAGGGCCCGTCCCCCCTAGACACCCCTGGATACGGGCCTACATGGTACCGGATACTACTGTAAATGATGTCTCAAAATTGTAGAAGTATGTGAATGAAATTAAAATGGAAATACCAAATCATCCTTGTATTCTAAAAAATTCTCAGCACAGTCTGTTGTATTGTGTATATAGAGGACATTAATGTACGTAATAGTTTTTCTCATATGTAAGTGAAAGAAATAGATATAAAACTGCCTAACAGCTGTTTCTAATATCTCTTTTTGTCTCAGATGATTGATGCTCATTTCCATGACAGAAAGGGGGAGCTTGATGATTGCCTTCACTAAGAGGGGAAGAAATAAGGCAGTAAGTTTAAGATGACATTTAACGGCTTAGGAAATGTCCGTAGACAAGTTCTTTCCCATTCCAGATAACCCATGCAGTGTTTTCTGTCATAATCTCTCCTATTTTTTCTTCTTTGGTTACCCTTTTTACACTTTAACTCTTCTTTGGACCAAGGGATGCGAGTAATTATTGCTGCAATGTCGAGAAAGAATCGTTAAATTTTGCACTCTCTAAGTGTTCATCTAATTGGTGTGGACGAGACGTGCCTGAGTAACGTTGTGAGGGTAGATTTAATTGAGGAAGAGCAAAGAAGAAATAGGGATGTCAAGAAGAAAGGGGAATTTTGTGGAACTTTTCTTTGTGCACTATTTTGCAGTTAAACTGGGTCCTAATTTTCAATTTCAAACGCGGTAGATCATTCTTGGACTTTGATACATATGTGTAATTTAAATTGTGGATACGATAGCCTGACTCGTATGCTTATTAGCTATAATTTAAACGGAAGGGTTCTTCTGTACACTGCGTTATATACTGCACGGTGAAATTACTAATCCTCCATGGGTTTTGAATAGTCACTCGCTTTTGCAGGCATATTCTACTGTTCTATAAGCACCATTTCATTATTCTGACTTACGAAAGAATTAAAACACAATCTTCAGTGGAGTCAGGATTATATGAAATTTAAAATTATGAAATATTGGAAGTATAATGAACAAATGTTTATATGTAATATTTGTTTATTTAAGTTTTTAAATTATTATTATTTTTTTTTTTAAATTTAGAAGAGCATGTCGAAACAATCTATAAATTAACTTACAACATGGACACAAGAGTTATTTATTTATAAAAAGGCTGGGTGGCATGCTCCAGTAGTCTGCAATGTTAAACTGGTAAGAACAACTGGCGATCAAAATCACTGATCTAATTGCGAGGATCATCCTGATGTCCTTTCTCGAATTCAAAAGCAGGCATTGAGTTTAATTATGTTTCTCCTGCTATGCCATCTGAAACATGTTGAATCGTAATCTATCTGGTTCCGAAACTTAAATAAATTTCATTGAGTAAAAACTTCAAAAAAATACCATTCATTTTCTTTCATTCTGTATTTTAATTACCGTGTTCTTTTACACCTATACTGGGGCACGATTGTTATTTAATGAAAGTTTTAATATTAATTCATTCCTGCGGTAAGTAGAAAGGGAAAATTTAAAACATGTTTAAATTTCTTTGTTTCTTAAAGCTATGAATTTCAGTGCTTTAAGCCGAGAGTTGCCAAGATAGTCGTACTGACGAAGAAGAAAGTCGATATTGGAATAGCGAAGAGAAAGCGCGTCACTTGATGAAAGACCTGGTTTTAGATTCCGCAGATTATCCTTTGAAAAGGTGATGGTGGTGTAGATTGTCTTGAAATATCGCTCCCTCTATTCATGGTCCTCTTGGCGGTTTTTCTCTTGTAATACTGATAGACACTTGTGCATAATTGTGCATTTTTAACAAACAAAAAAAGAAGAGGTTCTCAATTATATATGTATGCTTGTAGAGTTGTACGCGATTATATCAAGAACTATTGGTCGTATTTCAATGCGGTTTTCATTAATCGGTTAAGTTATTTCCAAGGAAGCTTTATACCTATAAAATATTTTTTTTAAAAATAATTATTTCTAAAAAAAAAATCAAATAACTTCTAGATCATCGTAGAGAAATATATCCTAAAATATACTACAATCAATAGTCGTGCGAGTTGCGTATAACAAAGAAGTTGAGAAAACGTATTTGTGGCTACCTTTCCCCAAATGAATTAATATTGTTTGGTTTGGCGATGTCATGACTGCTTATATACCGATGTTGCTCCACTTTGGCCAAAATTTCATCCGCTTTTTATATGATTTGCCGCCCACTGTGAAGAGCATCCTGGACATCGAAATTTCCAGAATGAAAGCGATTGAACATTTTTTTTTTTTTTAGGGGGAGGGGTGCTTTTGATAACGCATCTTGCTCATAATCAGTACAAATTTCTTCACCTATGCAGCATTTGTGCCTTAGTTAAAATGAAATTTTAAAATATAGCAAAGTTCTGCGGAAAGTTCACTTATATTCACGGCGCATTACATTACGTCTATTTATAAAAATTCCAACTCTTTTCATATCTGTTAGTTGCAACTCATAGCTGTGAAATAGCGCTGGCCGGACTCGCTGCGACTTTTATTCCCTGGAACTTGCGACACTAACACCATCTCGTGCGTAAAAGTTAACTTTTTTTTTTTTTTTTTTTTAAGACTGCGTGAGCTTTTGATGTAGCTTTAACTAATGTAATGAGCATTCTCGAGGAAGGTTCTTACCTATAATAAATAATAATAATATAAATATTTCAATTATTTTGATAATTATTAACGCATATTTCGTAAGGAGACCCATTTTATAGAGCTAGTGTCCTACAGTTAGTTTAGGTATCTAAATTACTAGATAACAAAAAAAAAAAAAAATCTAAAATTCAGAAAATATCTATCTATTGAAATGCTTCAAAAGCAATAAAGACACCAGAGCTACAGCCTATAACTTTGAATTTCAAATCTTTGATTTACGGTTATTTGTGATTTCACTTTAACAAAGACAAATATTTTAAAGTATGTGTACTTTAAATAAATAATTTAAATAGATCTAAATAATTTAATACAAATTAATTTTGCTATTGTGCTGCCAAAATGTCTTGAGCCGCGGCAAAAATGCGAACTAAAGCTCACACCCTCACGTTGAGCCAATAAGGGTTCAGCTGTTGCTAAGCGAGAGAAAGCGAGTAGAATTCCTTCAGAGGATAGCAGCGCTTGCAACAGAAGACTAGGGATCAAGTCAATGCGGTATAATAATACCATCTTTGGAGTTCTTTTAGACTATAGATTTGTGGACGTTTATATGTTTGTGACCATTCCTTTCGACAATGAGATCTCGGAAACTACAGGCTCTAGAAACATCACGTTTCCACTGATCGATTGCAAGTTTTGCGTAGATTCTCCAGTTCTAACTGAATATTAAAAAAAAAAAAAATATTACCATTATTTCTTTATTACATTTTTACGGGTACAGTCGAAGTGTAGAAATTAAAACAAAAAAAAAAAACTAAAGTACCATATCCTACGCATTATACACTCCAACAAAACATAATTGTATACAGGGGTTGCATATCTCTCGCGTTTGTTTCATGGCCAAATTATAATGAAAAAGGAAGCATAACCATTTTTTCAGTCTAAGGGGAATCTTTATTGTTTGGTGTGTTTTGCCCAATGAGCACCATATATCACTGGCATAGTTAATTGTGTATATAATGTATTTGCTTATGCATGCAAGAAGAAAGAAAACACTGATCATACATGAGTTAAAAACTTCAACCGGAAGTAGGCTCAAATCTTGCAAACGGTGCAAGATATTGAAAAAGTAATCGAAAAATCTCTCCTTTACGGTATATCTTGCCCTTTTAATCAAGACGTCTTTCACTTCTGTCTGTAAAAGGACATGTACAGATATGAGAAATAACAAGGAGATTTGTACTCATATGTGAATGATGCGCTGTGTGGAGAGCGCAGGTTCAGCTAGTCTATCTATCTACCTATTAAAATGCTACAACAGCAATGAAAATGCCTGAACTCCAACCTTTAACTTTGGATTTCAAATCATTGATTTATGGTTATTTGTGATTTCACGTTTAACAAACTAATATTTTAAAGTGTGTGTACTTTAAATAAATTATTTAAATACATTTTTTAATAAAGTTTATGTTTTAAAATTATTGTTCAAAGTCTTTGTATTTTAATAAGCCTTCTCCAAAATCAATGCAAATGAATTGTTCTGCCATCTTTGGATTTCTTTTAAACTATAGGTTTGTGGACGTTTGTTTGTAGCCAATCTTTTCGACAATGAGATCTCGGAAACTACATGCTCTAGAAAGATGACGTTTTCTCTGATCGATTGCAAATTTTGCATAGATTGTCCAGTTCTAATTGAATATTTAAAAAACATGGCCATTCTTTCTTTATTACATTTTTACGGGTATACTGTAAGTGTTGAAATTAAAAAAAAAAAAAAAGCATCATATCATCAGGTTCAGCTAGTAAATTTTTAAAATAAAAATAACCAACCTCAGAAATGCACTGAGAAACGAAAAATAAAAACTTTTTAAAAGAAAATAACCAACTTTACTGATTTCAAAACCGGCACTAAAATACAAAAAATAACAAGAGCACTAAAAACATATAATAACAGTAATAAAGCACTTAAAAGCAGAAAATAATTTGTTTCAATTATCTATAATTTTTTGAGGTCTTGTCATGCCAAACATTAATTCCTCTTAAAATTACCATCGGAATAATTTTATATTAGACATTACCGTACTTTTTTCGGGTTCGAACCACTTCAAAAATTGTATAAATAATATTAATACACCATTTATCTGTCTATCCGTCAATCTCACAATTATTATTTGTTCTTGTTTCATAAATAAATATTTCAGTAGTAACTGGATAATAAGTTAATTTAATGTTTTTAAAATGGAACGCAAACAGGAGACTCGTTACTTTTATCAGTATATGTTTGAGCTTTCTGAGGTAGTGTTAAGTGGGCCTGTCTGAATCAGGTACACGCACAAAGATTAGGGTACAAACTTAAAGATATACTGTTAGTTAAAACATTTCTTGCACCAAATCAATTTTATTTCTATCACTCGACTACCAAATCAGTTTTATTTCTATCACTCGACTAAGTGAAACAACTAGTCTTCTTTTACAACTCTAACATGTAATCATGTTGATTTAATAAGATAGAATTTATTTTTCCATTAGAAAAATAAAAGATGTTTTTTCATTAGAGAAATACATTACAGAGAGAAAATCACATGATAGTAGGCCTAAATCACATACAAGAAGACATATTTTTATTAAAAAATATTCATATTATTAACAAACCATTAGCATTCTTCTCACAATTTAATTTATTTCATTTTAATTAGTGATGGCACTTGTTTCTAAGTCATATGAAACGCTTATTTCCACTGTAATGAAATTTTTAAGTTTTACGTCCCACGATTGTGCCGGCTAAGCTAAAGTAGACGGTGATGATGAGAAATGAATGAAATGATGGAATAAAGTAAGTGGGAGGAAATGAGAGAACCCCGAGGAAACCCACGCACATGGAGTTTGTCCACCACAAAGTTCACATGGCGCGAGCTGGGATCGAACTAAGGACCCCAAGTAGCATATGTGATCATTCTAACACTGAGCCACCGCGGCTCGCGATTTGTACTCTAGTATTATCTTTGTGTAAGAGATTATTTTGCCATCTGCTTCATAATCTACCTTTCCATACTTACCTTTTTTGTTTCTCCTTTATTTCATTTCTTGTAATAAGTGTTTGTTTGGTGATAAATGCGTGTGTAAATAATCATCTAATGTGTTACTAATATGACTACGAAAAGTTTTTTTTAAGAGACATTGATTTAATTTAAATATGAGTAATGCTGTAATTTCCCATTTTCCAAAATACCTAATAGCAGAATGAAATATATTTCCAGCTATGTTTAAAATTCGTAGTTTTTTTTTTTTTTTTGTTATAAAAAGAAAAAAAATATAAATTTCTGCAAACGTTTGGTTCATCGTACTGACAATATGAAAATATTTTTTATATATTTTCCTCCCTACCCTTTTCCTTCCTCCTCTCCTCTTTAAAGAAATCGAAAAGTGGGGAAAAAATGGTTTTATGTCTTTCTGCATATCACACTGTGCAATTGCAAACTGGTTTCGTAAGATAGTATTCGGTTTAGTGGAATTTAATACTAAAATTACAAAGCTTGCTATTGACAAAGTGAGGACAATAATCAATGTGTCTGAATTCGTTCCCATTTACCATACATTCTGAACAGTTACTCCAAAGAGACCAGGTGAAGTATTTAACAAGATTTTTTTTTTTTTTTTTTTTTTTTTTTTTTTTTTTTTTTTAGGGGAGTAAATCATTCTTCTTTGAATCGTACATGACGTTCGGTGCTCGTAGACTTTTAGTGGGAGCTCAAAATCCGCTTCAGCAGCGTTGTAACTAGAAGTGGGAGAACTACGTGAGTGAAGTAGTACTTAGACTGTGATTCACATGTCGAAATTAATGACTTGTAGTTGATTTGCTGATCGTGCATCACCCAGTTGCTCGCCATCTGGTCGACCAGGGCCCTTTCTTTGTTATTTGATCATGATCCTGAAGAATATATTAGCGAGTCCATTTCCGAAAGAAAGTGAAACTGTATTGGTATTATAAATACACCTAGAATTAGGAGAGCATTGTTCTATATAAAGAGAACCTAGTATAGCACTTAAAGCTTGTAATCAACGCGTTTTGAGTTGCACTCTCCATGTTTCTGTTTTAACATCTCACTAGCTTGTTTGTGCTACATATTTCGAGATGGTGTTGTGTAACACTATCAAATTATTCTTGTTTATCCTTTGTGTGTTGCAATCATAGGCTGAAGAGTTGGATACATATCAAATGTATCGAATTCAGTTACTCTTGGATGTATAATTAATTGTGTTGTTTTGAGCATTTCTCGTAATTAAACCATGTTACCGTTTGTTACTGCTCTCTACCCATCTCTCTACACTCTCTCTCTTTCGCTCTCTGCATTCGTCCAAATTGCCTATGTAAAGTGGTGTGTGTGCGTGTGTGTGTGGGGGGGGGGGTGAATGTGGTCTACCTTCCAATGACTTCCAGGCAGGAACACAACGATCATAGATGTGTTCCATTTCATCCATGATATCAAGCCTTTCATGTTAGATTATAGTGTACATTTGGCAACAGTCCATAGTGGCCAAATCTTGTTATTGAAATGCTACCATTTTACGGAACACTTTTCCCTTTGCTTTTCATTATTACATGGATAAAAAAAAAAAAAAAGTGATTTTGCTCTCTTTTGATTCTTATGAGTACATATCTGTCTCTTCATAATTAATTGTTTTTGATCTGTTAATCTGCATAAATAGGTGAAGGTATAGCATTTAAAAAACAATTTTAAGTCGTTCCTTAAAATACTGTCTTCCTTTACTTCTGGTTGTGTGTACGTATGTATTCCATTTTGCTGTACACGTTAATTCTTACCGGAAATTATACTGTTTATTGTTATGTGAAGATTGGAGAGAAAGGAATATTTGTTGAACTTGAGTAGGAAAGCTCTAAGATTATTAGGTAAAGGACTACTTTTAAAAAAAAACTGTTAAAATATTAATAAACCGCATTCGGATTAAAATCAACCGGAAAACAACAGTTAATTTCAAATGTTGTTCTGAAAATGACAAATGGTTGTGACATTCAGTGACTGAACCGAGAAGCTCCCGGCATTCTAAGCTCTGACCGATCCAAGCTAAACTGAGTCTGTCTCTGATCGAGGTAGATGACCAAATACAGCGATGCCCACAGAATTTGGTCAGATGCGGCCAGCGGTTTCCGAGAAATAAAGTATCACAACACACACACACACATCTGAAATGAAACTATAAACTCCCATATACTTACGAGGGAACCTATCCAAGTGCGACTCTGACTTCGAGTCGAGACTATGGTCGTTGGATACCTTGTCCCAAAAGAACATAACACGAAAAGTGATACATCCTCGATCGCCACCGTTGCAGAGATATAAGCGTGAAAAGTTAGAAATTGAGCTGCATACTATACATTACAAAGTCAGCTTCCGGGTCAGATTTTTCGGAAACGGTCAGGTAAGGAACCTCAGCGAATACATATCAAATTAGTGTTGGGAGCCCACTACCTTTTGAATGAAAAAAAATGTTGCCCCCGGGGCACTCGCAGGGTCCCAGGCGGGGTCCAACTCAAAATTGGCAAATGGAACCGGGGGTCAAGTAGCATATTGTATGAAAGCTATTGTTAAATAAAAGAAGATAGAACAAATCTCAACTCTCTATGATGACCCTGTACAAACGGGCAACTGGTCAAAATGTCAATACAACCTACACCAGACAATATATGGCCACTCTTCTAAATCCGTTAAGTTGAGATTTGTTCTATCTTCTTTTATTTAACAATAGCTTTCATACAATATGCTACTTGACCCCCGGTTCCATTTGCCAATTTTGAGTTGGACCCCGCCTGGGACCCTGCGAGTGCCCCGGGAGCAACATTTTTTTCATTCAAAAGGTGGTGGGCTCCCAACACTAATTTGACATGTATTCGCTGAGGTTCCTTACCTGACCGTTTCCGAAAAATCTGACCCGGAAGCTGACTTTGTAATGTATAGTATGCAGCTCAATTTCTAACTTTTCACGCTTATATCTCTGCAACGGTTGCGATCGAGGATGTATCACTTTTCGTGTTATGTTCTTTTGGGACAAGGTATCCAACGACCATAGTCTCGACTCGAAGTCAGAGTCGCACTTGGATAGGTTCCCTCGTTAGTCCAGGAGTTAATAACTCACACGTTTGTCAAAACTACACGGTAAACGAAAAATGTTGGCTGTGAGTAACGTAGGAAAACGAATGGACTGGTACAGGAAAACTTAAAAACACACAGTTTTGTTTTTAAAGTCTTTGCTTACTCCGGTAGATAGCATGTTTTATGCATAGGCTTCAAAGAAGGTCTTTAAGTAATCAAGGACATATCTTGTTTGCTGATTTGAAGTTTAGCGTCCCTTTTATCACCGAGTCTGTATGAAACATGGACATATAGGACCGTAGAATCCGAACCACATGAGTTCCAACTAGTAAAAATGTATCTTATGCTTACACCAAAAATACCTAAGGAAAAACGTAAGCATTTAAAAAAAATGTGCATGTGACATATGTGACTATACACATTCAGTAATAAGCACAACAATATTTAAATAAGAATATTATTTATTAAATTACTCATATTTGTACTGAAAATTTAAATGATGAATGCACCTATACCACGTATCCTTTCTTACTGTGATGCTAACAAGAAAGTTTCACTGGTTATTTTGGGATTTTTGTATATTCATAACTCAGTGACGTGGCGTGACAATTTGACGATTGTTACCGGTTGCTGATACTACAAGTAACTCTTGTTTCTCAATATCAGAAAATCTAGTACTCACTTTTTCTTTCAGCGTATCAACCATTTCAAACTATAGGCATTGGCAAAGTGGTCAAATTCCACTTCATTTACTCTTGACCTTTTTGAACAATGTGGCTCTTCATGTTCTTTCATTTTTTACTAAATATAATTGAAACTCTCTCTCAATGATCTTAGATATTCTTCAAAGTCATCTATTTTCTTTCTGCAGTAACCTACATCATAAACTTTCTTTTGTAAGATATTGAACAAGACTTCTTATCTTGATGCTATAACAGAAAACAGTTCAAGTAAAAGATTGGAGTCAAAACTTGGAAAGGTTTCATAGAATTTTGCTACACAAACTCTGGTTTGAGGATCCTATTCGTCGGTTTTATCCATCATGGATTTAAAGATTCCTAACAGTTCATCTTTAAGGCTATACAGCACATCATTTACCCTACTTCAATAGTTCCATACCTTGTGTTTGAAACTATTGGGATACTTTTATTGACTACATAATCCAGAGCATTTGTTCTTTTTGAAGACCTCGAGGAAGAAGAAGCAAGTCCCAACACATTAAAAAAAAAACAAAAAAAAACCTTTTCCAGTAGCGTAACTTGAAGATTCAGTGCTCCCGCAACCTTTAGTTATGCGCCCCTGGAGCTCGTGCCCCCCTTCCCGCCGGGAGGGTCGCGGGGGCGCTATTTACGCCTATGCCGTTTTGTATAATCAACGGACTTTTCTAAAACTAAATTAAGTCTATGGGCATAAGAATGAAAATATAATTAACAAGAGGCTGCAGTTCCCTACCTCACCAACCATAACTGGAGTTTCATCGTATGTTTGAGCAACAAGTTTTCCGTATTGAAAATTAGACAGTCAAACTGCGGCACGATGAAGACGATTGCACAGTTATTTTTCAACACATCAAACTGCATCAAAGTCCAAATTAAACTAGTAGGCTAGCGGCTAGAGTTGGAAATTTGTTGCATCGAAAGTTTTCTATACTAAATTAAAAACAAAATATTTTCAACTTAATTCGCATAAATCCTAAATAATAATAATTACTCGAATTGGAAGGAGTGCGGGCAACATTTCTGCTTCGCTCTAATTATCATTACTATTCCCCCTTGCTCTTGAAACAGTCCCCATATAGCACAATGTGTTTCATCAATAGGCATTTCTGTATAATTAATGACACTTCAGGGACTGACAATATTTTTGCTCCTTCAGGCATGAGACAATCATCTAAATTTATATACTGTTTAAACAGAAATAAAATCTCAATTTTAAAAAAAAATAATGCCCATAAGCTCAAATTAACATTCAATGAGAAACTTTATTTTGAATCAAAGTAAATCTATATTAAATTTTTGTTAGAATATCCTATGGAATATATTCTTCTTGTTCACTGTTGCTGTATTATTCAAGTTTAAAGATAACGTATTAACATACAAAAGTCGTGTAAAAATGATAGACTAACATATAAATAATGCATTGGAACATCAGTCTCACAGTAACACGTGTTAAATGCTATTAGTATGAAAAATCTGCTACTTATATTTGTCCGAAATTGTATTCTGTTAAGACAATGAAATAACCTTATGAATACTGAAATTGCAGCCAACTTTCTATCCTTAGAATGGGGAAGCAAACGAAACAGTATAGTAGAATTACCGCCCGCTCGATCCTCTACAGCGAGAGGAGAGCGAAACTCCTAAGCTGACGGTGAGTAGTTGATGATATTCTAGATTCTCCTTGTTTTGACAGGGAACGTTCCTATTTTTTCCTGTTCCACTCAGCCGAACGGTAACATAAGGGCTATTCCGGAAGTCCAAATACGAGCGCATAGGATGCTTCTGGCTGGCACGCTAAAAGGTGCTTCTGGAGTGAACGAACGCTATCGGGGTTCGCGTTACCTCTGAAATCTGCGGTATCAACAACAGTATGCTCCTATTTGGTGTTGGCATGTTGCATTCGTTCACAATGTGTATGAAGCATAGGCCATCCAAACTTAAAAAAAAAGAAGAAGAAAAGAAAGAAAAGAGAAAGGAAAAGGAAAATGTACACATCTTCCCATATCGATGATGAAATTTGAAGATATATGAAAACAACGAAAGACTGTAATATTTTTACCGTTACCGCCGGTAACAGCGGTAATACGCACTACACGTCCGTGTCATAACTTAACAATTCATCCATGGTAGCTTGAGATCCAGAATGAACGATCACATCACATCCATAAAAACTCAGAAATCGAAGACAAACTCGCTGTTACAGTGTGTGAATATTGCTCAAACAGTTTCTTAATTATGGCGTTACAAATTCACGAAGTCTGTCTTTGGAGGTACAGAACTGGGTTGATAGGCATACTAGTGCACAGTAGCAAGAAAATGTTCTCTCAGCTTCGGTTGTGGATGGAGATAGAAAATATATAATTCAGAAAAATAAAGTAACCGTGTTTCGCAATTAATACCATGAGATAGGCATGGCACCCAACAAAAACCACAAGGAAGGTTTCGAATTCCCATCCCTATCGTGTGTTATTCTTGAGAAAATCGGTTTTATCTGAGTGAAATGTAACAAAATACTATCGTCCCCACAAAGAACGTCTTTGGATATAGTAATAACATTCGGAGGGGTCGAAGAAGAAGTTCCTGTTATTCTGAAAATTCGTATATGAAGTCCATATTTTCACCGTGCTTACTGCAGTTTCGATCTTTGACCGTATTTTTTATGTTCGATATTGAATGGTACACATCAGTACCTATATGCAGGTAAATCATTTCGTACCAGCTTTAAGTAGGCAAAATAATCTTTTATGTATTACGGCTTTCAGAGCTACACTGATAATGGTTAATTTGATTACATTTGTAACTTTACTGTTCATTTTATTTAACCTTATAAGTGTTATAACATTTTTTCTGCAAATTTCCTCGTGCCAAGTTCTCATGAATATCCTTTTACAATCTTTCATGGCTGATAAGTAATTATTTCTCTGTTTGTCGGATCGGAATCCTGCTGTTGTAGAGAATTATTCAGCAAATGGTGTCAGGCATCTGTATGTGATCATAGAAATTGGTCACGACAGTCTTTCATTGTCTAGTCCAAATTTTCTACATTTGAAATTAGTCTTATTTTTTTACTATGATATACGATAGTGCCTTATTTCGCAATATTATTGTAGACCACTTTCGGCTGAAGCACCTTAAGAAAAAGGTGTTTCACAAACACTCGTTGCTCAAATTTGTTAATGTCCATCCGGACTGCCATTCTCACCTGGAACGATGAGATAGAGTTGTGATTTTTTTTTTTTTTTTTATACCTATGCACATAATTTTGCGTATTAGGTCTACATATTATAAGCTTTAAGAAAATGCTGGTTGTTTCCATACTTGTGTAGTTAATTTTTAAACAGTAGTCAATGAGCATACACATAAGGTGGGCATTGTATTCAAACCCTGAAATGTACATTTCTTTTACTTCCAGGCTGGGACCGTCTGGGCGACCATGAGCCCGTCCACCGGCAACTTTCCGTCTCGAGTGACTCGAAACTTTTGGACGAGGACATACGAGAAGAGGCGCGCGTTATTCTTCGGCCTAAGAAACCGCCACGACCGAAGTCCGAAGTGTTCCTTAACAAGGAGCAACGGCGTACGAAGCGGTACTCTGCCTTTGGGGTAAGTACTTATGTTTTCGTTATACTTGACATTAAAGAACCGGGGTTATGTGTAGCCTGTTAGTGATTATTCGTGTTATGCAAAAGTGAAACTAGAATTGCCTTTAATCAGCTAATAAGTAACGTGTAATCTTTTCGGATGATTCAGTTTCTCTCTCTCTCTCTCTCTCTTTTTTTCCTTTTCCTAGGTCATTTTGTCGTCGTTCTTCATTTTATTTTTCTTTCTGTTTCGCAAATACTCATGGAGAAAACTGTACATTTTAGAACTGTTGTTCTGGTTCTACTGATTAATATATAATGATCAAGGATGGAATCTCGCGCTTTCAAACTCCTTTGTTACTATTCGAATTTTGGACCTGAAGGAGTACTTCGAATTAACTTGTTTTTCTCTTTATATTTCAATATTTCTTTATCAAGGAAAATTATACAGCTTTTGTAGATTGATTTATTTATCTTAATTAACGTAACATATTTCTTACAAACGAAAGCAAGGATAAGAAAGTAGAGACGAGGGTTGGTAGTTTCGCTGATTTGGCCACACTTTTCGCTAGTGATGCAAATGCTGAAATTAAAAAAGAATATATTAAACGAAAATTTCAAAATAGTGACAACTTTTTGTAGTATTTCAATTATAATCACAATTAGCTATGGTATGGCATGATAAAGCCCATGCAAGACTTTCTATTGCAACTGCTAACATCCACTAGAGTATTTCCAGGGTTGTTAGAAGTTACTAAATAAGTCACAATTATGTGTTAAATCAATAGAAATGCATATGTATTGCGGAGTAACTCCAAGCCAGAAACGTAGAATTAATTATTGAGTTTATGTGTAAACGAACATATTTCCCATGACTTCGAAGGATGCAATACCATCATTCGAATCAAATGTTACAATATATGGGAATCCCGTCAATCAGTAAATACCAATGTAATGTTATGTTTATTCGTGTGTTATGTTCTTAGACTCTGTATAATACTGGCGTGTGTTAGAAGACAGGATTGATACTGCGAGATGAGGGGAAATTCCTTTCTATAGCATTCCGCATCCCTGTGTGTAGTGAAGAAAATTCCTGTCTAAAGAAATATTGTCGTTTTGTAGTATGAAGCCATCGTTCCAGATTTATGTTTATTTAAAATATTTATTAATTTTGTATTCGTACACGACAAGCAAAACCTACTTTTCTTTTTGTATGTTCATAGCAACTAACAGTCGCTAGTTGAGATCAAAATAACTGGAATGATGTAGCCAAATATAAGCTAAAATATTACTAGTCGAGAGTGTATTATGTGATAATAATGCCTATCTATATATTCTTTTCAACAACATACCCATTCACGTTTTTTTTAAAATTATTTTTAATACGAACTCTAGATACCGCCTCCTTTTTGTCCTCTAGAAATCGAAGTACTTTTATGATACCCTGTGGCTCAGCAGTATAGCACTCGATTCTGGTGCGAGAAGTCCCTGTTTTGATCCTGTGAGTTTCTGATTACATCAACATCAATGTACACTCTTTTTTCTATAATGCTAACAACTCAAGATGTTAATGAATTTTAACAACAAACTTTAAGGAGTAATTCCATATATTCAAACAAATATTTTTAAAAAGTTCATATGGACCTGTAGGAAAACTTGCATAATTTCGAAGCTAGAACCGCCCAAAAGCGTGAAAA